>NC_091147.1:35133052-35733052 GCF_041381155.1 Argopecten irradians | reverse complement strand
TGAAACTAACCCTTTATATACAGTGGAAAGTAAAATGGAATATGAAGAAGTTTCCATTCGGAAGTTGAATCACGTACATTGCCCTCAATGACATGTATACTAAACCTCAATGACGTCATACTTACCTTCAATGACGTAGAAGAGTTCGTCCTCGGTCTCGTCCCATATCTTGTATGTGTTAGAAGACCCACATCCACCTAAAATGATATATATGTCATTATGACACCTATTCTATTTTCTTTTTATTTACTTTGATTGTTGTTTTGTCATATTATAGCAGTATTATAACAATTACTAATAACACCATGAAAATGTACAATGAAATTGTATACTACATGCAGTTTGGCTTCGTGGACTGACCGTTTTTGGCAGTACTGCTAAAATCAATTCTGCTCTTAGTTGTACTTGTATAGTTAATCCAATGTATTGAAAGTACTGTAATTTTCAAAATGTAAGTAACTGTTGGTGATGAATAACATATTAAAAGTTTATCTCGATTCGTGAGTATGTAACATACAGCGCATATAACTTTAAACAAAACAAAAGCAACATAATAAAAAGGAAAAGAAAACCTAACAATAAACAAACCGTGTTAAATATAAGCAGAGGAATTGTTTAAAAATTTTAAAACATAATAACATATAAAATGTGAAGTTAAATGTTACCACATACTGTAAAACTGGAAATATTCACGAGGTGGATATTTACGCTAATTACACAAATTTAAAGCACGAACATTTCACCAGCTCTTGATGTATAAAAGAAACTATGTTGAAAAAAATAGATGTATTTATCGCCAAAAAACGTCATTGCGAAATATTTACACAGATAAAGCGCGAAATTAAACTCTCACGAGTATATCCGTGTGTACAGTATTATATTCATATATTTATTTTTACCTTTCAGGTCCATGTCTAGTTGTTGGCGGACATAAACGAATCCCTTGTCGTTAATCCCTTCCAGTCCGGGTGGGGGGTCCAATTTTGGGTTGACAGACTTCCGTCGCAATCTTTGCCCAACCTTCTTGGCTCTTATTAACCGCATCATGTCCATCATGGGGTCTGCCCCCCCGGCCCCTCCCCCTCCGCCCATCATGGCACCCATCATCCCCATACCACTCCCGGGGGGTTGGGACGTAGCTGTACTGGACATGGAGACAATAGACTGACGGGGCTGGTTCACAACAACGCCTTGTTGTATTTGTCGTTCCATCATGATACTAGCACGTCTGTTTTCGTTCTTGATAGCTTCCTGACGCTCATCATAATACTCCATGATTCGTTCTTCTCAAAGTTTTGTCAGTTCGCAATAATATGCTGAGGTTTTGCCAAAACTGTGACGAATCTTCCACGTTCTTCTTTTACTTGTACTATAGTCTCTCCTGTTCAGAATACAATTGATACCAATATATTTTTTCTGATGTACAGAAAGTAAATTGCTAAATCATTATTTGTCGCCTTAATCTTCAATAAAATCTTGTTTTAATACTCCAAGTCCTTTGAAAAATCGTATTACCAAAAAGAATAATGGTAGCTGCAGAATAAATTTAGATACCTTCCTTTGAAGATTCAAAGATAAAGATTAATTCGTTGTATAGAATTGTAACGTGTTTGATCACAGCCAGCGTAAAACCGTTCGGTGACGGTGGTTCCCTGTGCAAGAATGGGCCATCTCCAGGTAAGCGATCGGTGTCATTCAAAAATCTCCCACGTAAGAATAGCTGTGATATTTAAGGTGCTATGTTAAGGGGCCACACGGGGGAATCCCTAAATGAAAAAGAGATGATGAGAGAGAAAAATACGGTTAAAACAGAATTTTAATGAATCACAAAGGTCAAAATTTTCAAACAATTATCTCAAAACTTTTCAAACTGTTTCTATTAATTCTATTTAGATTTTGTCCATCTTCGTTCGAATTTCATGTGGGGCAGTTGTCAGCTACTGACCACTGGTCGGTGGTGTCCGGGTACTCCGGCTTTCCTCCATCAACTAACCTGACAAGTCCTTACATGACCCTGGCTGTTGATATGACTTTGAACAAATAAAAAAAACATATTCTGCATTAGTAGGTTCCACTTATGTCGAAACATAAATATGGGAAATTCTCATGCATTTGTTCTCGCCGGTTATGATAAAAATCATAATTGTATAATATTACCTGTTTAACGGGGTAAGTCATTTTTAAACGTGCTATTATGAAGTTCAATAAAAATGCTACTTTAAAAAAGAATCATGTATACGATATCATTTGGGGTTATATACGTGTCTTTTACGGTTTCCTGTAAAACAAATCGAGCAAGACGTGTAAACATATTATTTACGTGTTTTGTTCAGTTCTTCTAAGGTGCTTAAACCCCAAATTTAACCCTCCGAGGGCCCCTTAGCTTGACGAACGATTGCCCCGTTACTAATAACAACTTCTCTGATAGCCCAGAGAATGTAATGTGCATGCATTAAAACACAAAATGTTGAAGCATTCCGAACGACTTTATGGGTTTCACTCGGCCATCATGCATGTTTAACAAAATGTATATCAAGAAACCATCGATTATTAGGTACATGTATTTAACACTAGCATATAAAAAAAACGAAAAAAAAAACCAATGAAAATAATTTTTTCAACTTTTATTAACTGTTGACTTGTAATTATTTTATGATAGTTTGCATACCTGTTCATATGGTGGCTGATTGAGCACACACAAATAAATATTTTCATCTCGTTATAACGACTTAGTTATATCTTAGTTAGACTTCGTCTCAGGTGACCTAAAAATTACAATATTGATTCAAACCAAAATTAAAAGTCTTCTTTTTTGTTATTATTTCCTGCAATTTAATGTAAATGGTACATCTCGTAAAGCTTTATCATTAACAGTCCATTTTATGTTAGATAAATAAATAAAACCTAAAATACGCGTCAAAGGAGCGACCACTTTGGACCGTTTTATGGCCTCTCAGTTGTAAGCAAAATGATACCTTATAGGGTCAGCTGCATATTGTATGCTATTTAGAACATTCAACATTTTTTGGCTCTTGGTAATTTCTGAGGTCAAAGTAGCTAAAATATTGTAGCTCAAAAGACTTTTTGACAGATACTGTTGTCGTCTTTAGAAAGGTATAGTAAGCCCGGTACGTATATTCATTCTAAAGGCAAATGTCAAAAAGTAAACATTCAAATATGGTTGCCTTAGCTTCTAACTTCGCACTAGGGGGAATTTCTCTTTAGGTCAGTCGGTAGTGCGGCAGACTAGATACAGTAAGTCTGGAATCGCAGGTTTGAGCCCAGCTTGTGGCACACTACTCTCGCTCTATTATATTATTATCAAAACTGGAAGGTCCCAAATAGTTAACGGCACAACAAGAACATTATCACTTTAGGTTGTCTGACCCAAAATGTCAGGATCACCTATACAGTAGAACATGGTGGTATTGAAGTAAGTGTACATGTTCTTTCTGACGTCAAGTACACATTGTAAAAACCTTTCATACAAATGCCTTTTTCTCAATAACCAAACGGCCCAGGGAACTGGTGTCCGTTTCAGAGCTGTATCATGCTGGGATGAAGGCCTAACAACTTTGTTCAAATGAATGACATTGACCTTCATTAAATGTCACGGGGGTCAACTACCCTGGTAGGTAAAAATCTTTAAACGTCTTCTTGACAATATTAACTAATGGATATATACCCGGTAGATCTGATACTGGATCTATAGCATAAACACGTACATAGAAATCCTTCTTGGCTCTCCAATGACTTTGTTATGCACCATTATGACCAGGTAACAGGCGAGCAATTCAGGCATATTGGACCCTTGTTTTCTATAATTGTAGTTCATCTCGATTGTGTACATATATGGTATTAATAGTCATAATACGTACTGTTGCGACTCAATTGGCCTTTTCTTAAATACAGAACATTTCATAAAGCTAAATTGAATAATTTTGGTTTTAGCCAGAAACAAAGCGAATTTGGTGTTTTTTTAATATCTGAAAAAAAGAGTTCCAAAGGGATAGAATCGCTCACCCAAGTGATTTTCACAAACAATCTTACAACTTGAATTTGGTCTCCTACATAAAAGGATGTATTAATTTGTACCATTTAGAATCCCCATCTCATAGGGAAAATGTGTTATATCCATTGACTAGTTTCAAGGCAACCTCATTAATGCTCAAAATTCGGACATGTTGTCAGGGGAAAATCATATATTTATTTATACGTTATTTACAAAATAAACACTAGATAACTAGTTATCAACTTTGAAGTTTTTAAGTTTGTAATCAATTTATAGAGAAAATTGTTTAACCTGTAAATTAACTATCAATTTTGGTTATTATAAATGGATATTTTTCCAAGCGATTAGATTTGCAATCATCAAATGTAAAGTTTTCATGTGACTATTATGTTTCAATCAATGAATTACATGTATATATTTTCATACATTCAGCAATACCTTATGAAATGGGGGACATTGCTCAAGTTAAACAGATGTCATATATAGCTTGGCATCATCAACTTACGGTATATACCAGGTTGCAAAGAAATTGATGGGGAATTGATTAAGAAGATTGTTAACTCCAACTTTTGCAAAAATTGGCCAAATATTGCTAAGAGGGGTGACAGTGTTTCATCATGCCAGGTCTTAAGTCTTAAGCTTCTTTTTGGGAACAAAATTAGTTTGAAAATATTGAACATAGCTGATCAAACAAAATTTTAATTCATGCCAAACAGATGAATGTATGGATCTTTATAATGCAGTGACAAGACACTTCTCTCACCTATGATGGGCAAAGATTGTCTTGCTGCTATAAAGTGAGGTATCAAAAAATGTTTATATAACAAAATATTAACCTTAAACTGTCAAGAACATTGGTAAATAATCAAGTAAATCAAGAATTATACATACATATAATTAAAGAAAACAAGAGGCCCACTGGCCTTAACGGTCACTTAGGTTTGAATACAGAATGCAACATAGGCATAAAATACATATATATTTGCCAATCAAGTGCTTGAATTCAGTCAGTGATTTTATCAATCATATTTAATCTATGAAGAGTTTCTTATTCCATTACATCTGGGAGTTCAAAAGATTTTTTAAATAGCTTCTTTGACCCTGCCGGCGCCCCTCTGGCCGCCCCTGAGGATCAGTTGTAAGGACCAATATGCCATCTTAGGCTAATAATTTTAATCAAGTTTGACTCATTGCTTTAAAAAATTGATCAAATAATGCTCATAAATGTGTTTTTCTTATATGAACAACAATTTTATACTTGAAACCCAGAGGTGGAGGGCTTGTGGGGACATCTTAATTACTAGGCAACCTCGAATTGGCCTTTTTCCGAAGGTTTGTGCAAATTTTAATTGACGCACGAGGACAGACAAAAGACTATTAGAATAAGTCACTTGAGAATTCTTCTCAGGTGAATCAAGTGACCTAAAAACCAATCTAATTAAAATTTGATGTTCATTATCAACTCTGTAAACTCCGTATGAACTAAGTAGATAATGAACATCGAATTTTAATTATATTGTCTAAAAACTGAGATTTCTTCTCATGTGAATCAAGTGAACTAAAAACCAATATAATAAAAATTGGTGTTCATTATCTACTTAGTTCATACGGAGTTTACGGAGTAGATTATGAACATCATCTCCGTAAACTTCGTATGAACTAAGTGGACAATGAACATTGAATTTTAACTAGATTGCCTAAAAACTGTCTGCTAAATACTTAGCATGTATCTGAATATGTTAAGTTACTTATTATTGTATAATTATCAATGTAGTAAGATTGTTCAAATAACATTTTTATACTGTACAATTTTGATAACAAATAACTTCAATACTTGTATAAATTACACTGTATAAGTGTACCATCATCAACTGACAGCTGACAATAACATGTCATCGAAAGGAAAAGTTAAATTGTTCAAACAATGTTCATGCTTAAGTACGATGGCCCATATCAGCCAACATGGCAACTGCTTTACTAAACTGTATTTGTACACACATTTGTGGTGATTGTGATGGCAACTGCTTTAGTAAGAAGCACTTTCCAATATGTTTTGTCATTTTACTCGTTTGGCAACTGCTTTACTAGAGTAACAGTTTTGTCATTCTTACGCGTGGCCCATATCAGCCGTATTTGATAGTGTCTGGCTTTTTAGGCAATTCACAATCCCCACCAATATCAAGCCGACTTTGACGCCGTACAGGTGTGCTGATTAAATGACCTTTGAAACTAAAATGATGTTTTACGACACTTTACCAAGCCAAAGGCGATTACAGTTATATACAAATAACAAAGCCATAGGTGGGTAACAAGTTATTGTACGGTAAGTCACGGTAAATAATTAGGAAGTCGGATGGGAAGAGGATACATTCCTAAAAAAGGGGGACAACCAGTTTGAAATTTAATCAGACATGAAGTACACCTGGGACTTGTAGCCAGTCTAATTTAAGCTAATTTAATGCAGGCATTCAACTTAACTAAATCTCTCATTATATGGTCCTACCTAGGGAAACATAATACCTGCTATTATCAAATATGAATAAACATGATTATTAAATTTTATTTAACCTATATTGAGTTACTTCACTGAAAGCCTATTTTCATTCAAACGTCAACATTAGCCACAGATTGCGTTACCTACCAATGATTTCACCGAAAAAAGTGTCGTTCACTGTAAAATATCGTTTTGGTTTCACAGGTCATTTAATTAGTACACGTGTACGGCGTCAAACTAGGATAGACACTGGCGTGGAATGTTAGTTGTCTCAAAAGCTAGACATTCCCCAATACGGCTGATATGAGCCATGCGTAAGAATGACAAAACAGTTACTTTAGTAAAGCAGTTGCCAAACGAGTAAAATGACAAAACATGTTGGAATTTGCTTCTTACTAAAGCAGTTGCAATCACAATCACCACAAATGTGTGTACAAGTATAATTTAGTAAAGCAGTTGCCATGTCGGCTGATATGTGCCATCGTACTTAAGATCCCTGAGTCAAGTACAGCGTACAATTCTGACCTGAAGTCTAGGAAAGTTTCATACTTATTTCCTAGCAGAAGAACTTGTACACAGGTTCTTCAGATAGGCCTTCTTCAAAATTTTGTCATCTCCTCAAACATAACTGTAATTCCTTCATCATTTTGTTTACCCAGAAGATTGACGCCAGTACAGAATTCTGCAAGCGTTCTGTCTTGCCAACTGTCCATAATTAAATTGATACGTTGGCTTTTGTGTATGATTTCCTTATGTGCAAGTTCAACAGTAAGGCATAGAATGGTGTCTGCTTTTTATGTGGTAAGGCATAACTTGTGACACATCCATATTTACCTAACACTTCTATAAGTTCCACAATATCAACACTGGAGAAATCCTTTATTGCCATATTCAATATTTGCTTTTCATCATCGCCGACAAAGTTGAGGAATGAATTTTTCAGCTCCTCTTTATCAGGTACCATACTAAATGCTGCTTTGATGAAAGCCATGGAAAGCCTGGTTGGAAAATAGTTGAACCGTTCCCAACCAAACAATAGAATTCTTGCTAATGCCTTCCATTGCTTATCCTTGAAACATGCCGCAAGCACGGCACCTTCTCTACGGTTCCCATGGTACATTTTTCATACACATCACTCCAAAATCCTGTAATACAATCCATAAGGACCCCATCACCTTCACGCTTTTCTTGTTCATCATCTGGATGCAGAACAGTAACCAGCACTCTACCATGTAGTATTTTCTCATCAGTAAAAGCATCAGTCATTCCACCGATGTAGTCACCTCTTTTAATAGTAATGAAAAAGTCCCCAGTAGAAGTAGAGTCGGTATGAGGTAACCCAGCAAGTGGTTCATGTACAGCGGTCCTTAATGGTGTAGACACTGCAAGTGGTTCATGAACAGTGGTCCTTAATGGTGTAGACACTGCAAGTGGTTCGGATACAGTAGTTGGTAATGGTGAAGACATAGCAATCGGTTCCCGTAAAGTAGATAAATATAGTAATGCCTTAATGAATATTTGCTGGCGTAGTAACTTAATGAATATTGCTGGACGTAGTATCTTAATGAATATTGCTGGCGTAGTATCTTAATGAATATTGCTGGACGTAGTATCTTAATGAATATTGCTGGACGTAGTATCTTAATGAATATTGCTGGCGTAGTATCTTAATGAATATTGCTGGCGTAGTAGCTCTTAAAGAATATATTTGCTGGCGTAGTATCTTAATGAATAGTAGATCTAGACGTAGTAAATCTTAATGAATATTGCTGGACCCGTAGTAACTTAATGAATATTGCTAGACTAGTATGCTGCGTACTGAATAATTGCTATAACGTAGTAATCGTAATATATTGCTAGACGTAGTATCTTAATGATGAATATTGCTAGACGCGTGTAGTAAACTTAATGAATATTGCTGGACGTAGTAATCTTAATGAATATTGCTGGACGTAGTACGTATCATAATGAATATTGCTGGCGTAGTATCTTAATGAATATTGCTGGACGTAGTAGTAACTTAATGAATATTGCTGGACGTAGTATCTTAATGAGAATTGCTGGACGTAGTAGTATCTTAATGAATATTGCTGACGTTTTAAGTAGTAACTTAATGAATATTGCTGGCGTAGTATCTTAATGAATATTGCTGGCGTAGTATCTTAATGAATATTGCTAGACGTAGTATCTTAATGAATATTGCTGGCGTAGTATCTTAATGAATATTGCTAGACGTAGTATCTTAATGAATATTGCTGGCGTAGTATACTTAATGAATATTGCTGGCGAAATATTGCTAGTATCTAATGAATATTGAATATTCTTCTTAATGAATATTGCTGGCGTAGTATTCTCAATGAAAATAGTGCGCGTAGTATCTTAAAGAAATAGCCTAGACCTAGTATCCTATAATGATTTTGTATAGACGTAGAACTTAATTAATTCTAGACGTAGTATCTTAATGATATTGCTAGACGTAGTAACCTAATGACTATTCGCCGAAGTAGTATCTAATGAATATTGTTAGACGTAGTAACTTAATGTTAATGCATGGCGTATATCTTAATGAATATTGCTGGACGTAAGTAACTTAATGAATACTAGCTAGACGAAGTATCTTAATAATATTCTGCGTGTAGTGTCTTATTGAAATATTGCTAGGACGTAGTATCTTAATGAATATTTGCTGGCGTAGTATCTTAATGAATATTGCTGAACGTAGTAACTTAATGAATATTGCTGGCGTAGTATCTTAATGAATATTGCTGGACGTAGTAACTTAATGAATATTGCTGGCGTAGTATCTTAATGAATATTGCTGGACGTAGTATCTTAATGAATATTGCTAGACGTAGTATCTTAATGAATATTGTTAGACGTAGTAACTTAATTAATATTGCTAGACGTAGTATCTTAATGAATATTGCTAGACGTAGTAACTTAATGAATATTGCTGAACGTAGTATCTTAATGAATATTGCTGGCGTAGTATCTTAATGAATATTGCTGGCGTAGTATCTTAATGAATATTGCTGGCGTAGTATCTTAATGAATATTGCTGGCGTAGTATCTTAATGAATATTGCTAGACGTAATATCCTAATGGATATTGCTGGAATCAATGTCTTAATGATTAGTACATCACGTGACAAAATACTTGATTCTGATTGACTACACACATGGTAGCGGGCACTATTTGTATTGTGACTTCACCGTTACATGACGTCATTATAACGTTACGCGCGACCAAGACGTCACGATAGCGGACAGGGTGTTGTGTGCTGGGATGAAAGCTAGTTGCTTTTCTACATATGTGTATTTTTAATGTTACAACGTTTTGTGGAAAAGAAGACAGCGTTGCGAGGTGTCGTTTGACGTGCTTCTGTTACGATGACATGAAAACGGGTCTCATGTGATGGTGATGTACTAAACCCATTATGGCCTGTTTGAGAGGGCACTATTGCCTCATAGTATTGTCTCGTGATGGGATAGTGGCCTCGCCTTTGGCCCGGGCACTATTCCGTCCACCGACAGTACTATGAGGCAATAGTGTCCTCTCAACCAAGGCCATAATAGATAAATATTGCTGGACATAGAATCTTAATTGATATTATTGCTGAGCGTTCTGTCTTAATGAAAATTTCTGGACGGGTTATCTTAATGAAAATTGCTGGGCGTAGTGTCTTCATGGATATTGCTGGAGATTATAAAGGGCTATATACACAACCAAAACTCCATTTTTTATGTGCTAATCATTTTATTAACAAATAGATGATAATATGTATAAATGTATAATTACAATGAGTGAGTACATATTTATTAAATCTTAATTGATGCCAAACTGCCAGAAAACTTATAACGGTACGATTTTTAAAAGGAAACTGCCTTATTAAAATGATCATCTGTATTTAGTGAATGTTTGGGGGTTGTTCAAAAACTACATACAAATGTATGTATATATTACTAAGCGTAAAAAAAGGTTATTTTTAACTTAATATGCAGAGATAGATTTATGTTCATGGCAGAATTCTTAGCATTTTAGATTCCCAATTCTAATTACTAAGACATTGATAAAGGTTGAGATGTTATAAACATCAGACGATAATCTGGAATACCCAAAACAAAATTTCGGGCAAAAACCAAAAACTAAATATCTTAACAATCACAGCACCATAATATGCAATAACACAGATAAATAACAGTAAATTTCATTAAGATGGAAACGTTACTAATCAATAAAAGACAGATTTATCGTTTATTAAAACAATACGTTATTCAGGGCTGTTATTTTGGGTGGGTAAGGGAAACATTTGAATTCAGTTTAATTGGTATTGGGAATACATCTATATTTTAAATGATCTACTAACAAAACAAAAACAAAAAAAAGAACTGGCTCCGATTTCTCAAAACAAAAGTTCAGACTTAAGTTAAAACTGAAGTTTTTTACCTTATATAACTTATATGAATGCTTTTGCCTTAAGTTTGTTTCAGAAATCGGAGCCAGAACTCATTCACCCCTGCACTTCAATAATGGACTGTTCCAAGTCTTTGAACAAGTAGAGTATAATTGATGTTTTAATAGGGGTAAATAAGATTTCTTGTATCATGGGACTCTGATAAATGTTTTCTCTTCTATACTATAGGTATATTATCCGGGAATTCAGCAACAAAATTACAATTTGTACTGATAAAAATACAATTACATTTCCAAACATCATGATCAATTTTATCTTGGTATGTAGAATACAGCAACAAAGATAAGAAAACAGACGATAACAATGAGTGATGTATGTACAAGTTAACAAATATACAGGACAGTGGTCAAAAGACAAACATATATCACAAACACTTCTAACAACGCTAAATATCATAAACATATGAATGTAAAACCTTACTCTTTTTCGTTTGGACGGAAAATGGCGAGTAGGTGGGTGGGGAGGCTAAAAAGATCCGAGATTCCATTAAAAAGATACTTTTAAAAACAGTTTTCTTAAATTACAGTCATCATGACATTATATAATAAGATTTCTTGATTTTGTGCAACAATTAGCCTTTAATCATTACCATTTTACACATATACTTTGAACTCTTTCACCCATAGAATCACATGTGAACTTTTCTGATTCTAATATTGGAATAGTTCAATATAAAATTACAGGGTAGAGAGGGTTGAAACTTCAAGACTTCAGTATTTTGCAGTTTCTTTTAAACAGTTTGCATAAGGTTTTGAAGTTGTACACTTAAATCTCATAATTGTCATAAATGTTATTCACATTAACTTGAACAGAAATAAATGTAGCTCAGACAATAAAATACAATGATATGAATATAAAAATAAGATTAAAATATCTATTATGTACTATTCCGTCTTTGTATATTACAGAGTTAGCTCCCTTGTGGGTAGGTATCGACTATATAATTGATATGTCATTATTTTGTGAGCTCAATTCACGTTGTTTTCTCCAAAAATTATGAGGTTACGCTCGCAAATAAATGATGTCACAATCAATACCTACCCGCAAGTGCAGATAACTCTGTCATATGCAAATACAGGATACAGTACATGTGTATAGATTAAAACTGGATGGAATAAATTAATATCAGACAATGTACAAGAGGCACTAAACTCATGATAAAGTTGGAGCATTCACAAAAGGCACAAATAAAACAGGATCTGTAATAGGTAACATAATCTAACGCATATGAATTTTAATAAATTTCATAAAAATGTAAAATTCATGAAAATCATCATGGTTTAATGATGATATGCAATATTTCCAAACATGATAAGTAAAAAATAAAATCATGTCTGTGTGTAACAGTAGCAACTGATATGCATTATTTGGGACGGAGTTAACACATTGTAACTGTTGCTAAAATTCATATGTATTCCAAAATCAATAAGATATTGTACTTGGACTTGCACATTCTGAAAGAGTAATTTGGACATACATTTTAGAAAATGTATGTTTTTTCAGTTGCACCTAATATATGAATTGACCATTTTCTAAACACAATTCTACAACAAAAATCAACTCGTTTTCATATCAACTTCATCAGAGATAATCAAGGAAAATGGTGAAATATTAAATACTTAGAATTAAAAGATTTATCACATTTTCAAATTAAAATTTGATTGGCAAATTTTAAGAGCACTATTAAGGCCAATGCACTTCGTGTGATAAAAATAAATAAATAAAATTTGAAGTTGTGAAATAAAAGTAGTTTCTTTGATAAAAACCGTGTAAAAGATAAGAGAAAAATAGTGATCAATACTTTGTAAGTACAATTTCATTAAAAATGTATATTTTGTGACATGAAATAATTTAAGTTTCCCTGCATATTTTTATAATCATTGACATCAGAAACACCAGACATATTCTTATAATAATTTACAACAACTACTTTAAGATAGTCTGAATACTTACAATTAAAAAATCATACAAAGAAATCCTTCAAGATTTTTTTTCTTAACACAAAAATTTAAACTGGTTAATAATTTGATATGTTCAGAAACATACACAACCAAAATCTAACACTTAATTTAAAACCCGTAGACACCATTGAATTCTCCCCCTGCTAAAGCTGGAGAGTATAATTTTAAAGTTACAGGGATGAAAAAGATTTTCAAAACTGTCAAGTTTATTGAAAAGCTACTTGCTACCATTTTAAAAGGTAATTCACTTCAACAATTTGATGTTGACATTTTGCCTGTTAAGACCAGGATTATCTTTGTGCAGGATTTGACTATTGATATTGCTTAATCATCTTGATTTATTATTCAGATAAAGTGTTACCAAATGTGTCAAACATGAAATAACCTGCAGTGAGTATCTGTATTTGATAGATAAATAGCAGAATCCATTTAAAAGCAGCATGTACATTTCTTAAAGATGCTCCATCGCTGACAAAGGGTATTTTTTCAATATCAAAAACAGGAGCAGACGATTTATTACTTTTCACCAGTTACAAAAGTTACTTAATTTACACCATTACCATCATTGAAAAGTTTCAGCTTCTCATTTTACTTCACTTTAAAATTACAAAAAATAATTAATTGCATCCCGAAAAAATTCCATGGCAATATCCTATATGGAATGAAGTACTGATTGCACAGGGACCAAAGGCAAAATAAATTATTTTATATAATTTTTTGTTAATTAGACATACATGTATATGCACGATTAAACACAATTATTGTTCAAGTGATGGATATCATTTATGCTTTGTCGTTGGTGGAGCATATTTAAGATACATTCTAATATTTAAATGTCTTCCAAAATATTTTGGCAAAATATTGACTGTACATGTAATTAGGATGTTGTAATAAAAATAATAATCTCTAAGTTTAGTTTTCTGGTACATTTCATAAAACCTCTCTTTGTGATATTAAAAGTAAATTGAGTTCTGTTGTCACATAACAATATCAATATGATTTATATACAACTTATTTCTGCATAAAATCTACTTCTAACTCACAGTAAAGAGTTAAATATATACATTAAACAAAGCACATCTGGACCCTTTCAATAGAATATATATAATGTACTGGCTATTACTCTGCACGTTTCCAGATTCATAATTTTCTTGTCATAATTAACATTAAATTAATAATTAATATACAAGAAATTCTATCATCAACAAATGTTATTAATCTCTCTGAGAACCATTGTTTGGAAAAGACTTCCTTCAATAACCCATTGATCTAATATCTCATTAACAATAAAAAAAAATGTTGGACGGTAATTTATTAGCACAACCTATTTCGTCTTTGCATGTTAAAGAGTTAACTGCCCTTACAAGAAGGTATTGATTGTGACGTCATGTGTTATGCAGAACAATATATTTTTCAGAGAAAATAATGTAAATTCTGCTAAAAATCAATGACATTACAATCAATAGCTTCCTGCAAGGAAGATAATTCTATAATATTCAAAGATGGAAAAATCTCAAGGATATCTACAGGCACAGAGTAAATTTCATCTGAAAACATTGTACAATGTATAAAACTACTGAGATAACTACTTGTTTTATCGTCTCTGTGTAAGTATTTCTCATAATCTTGAGTTATCTTGAAGCACATTAGCTTTATTTTGTGACGCCATTAACATGAAAATTGGAGAAATTAATGCAATTTCCTCTAATGATGTTGAAATGGATACCTTGTCACAAGGGCAAATAACTCTGCCATTTAAAAACATTCCCAACCAACACCTGGATGAAGGAAACTTGTGGTTATTGTGTTGCTCTCATTCAAGCACAGAAATACTTAACCGGCTTAAGTAGAAATGATCAATCTGTTACAATATGGAAGAGGTCCGTTTTTATGTCAGAGTATATGGCAAGAAGGTTGAGTTAAGATTTAAATATTGTCCAGGTCTAACTCATCGTCCAGACTCACGTCTGAGATATCTGATGTTGATCCTCGGATTATAGCTGACCTCGCAGGTACAGTACTGGCAGCTATTTGATAAAAGGAAAAAGTGATTTTATGAAAGTAGATGACAATTTCAGTGTTACATTTGAGCAGATGGCACTTTATATCAAACTTTTTCCATGAAAACTACACTAAAATTTCTTGAAAAAAAATATGAAAAGTAATACAATTAAAGAATCCTAATTTTGAATTTCTCACAAAAAAACGAAGAGAAGTAAAATAAGATAAATATATCTCAGGGTAAATGGAAACAATACATTGTAGTCATAACATAACACCATAATTAACCCCAAATAATTCACAATAATATGTAAAGTATTGTTTTTACAATCATCAATACCCTTTTCTATATAAAAATCTACCTTTTAAACAGCGCAGTATCTCAACGTTCAAAGATCAACAGACCCTAAAAATGGACGTTTTTCATCATAAAGTTTCAGAACTTTTTCTATCAATGAAATTTGCCAACTTTAAATTATATATTAGCACAGAAAAATTGCACAAATAAGAGCAGTTTTTACAGATTTTGTCGTCAATATGATCCAATATATGGGAGCAATATATACCTTTTGATGATGATCCCCAGACACTGGTGCCATAGGTGTTAGTGGTATCAGAGGCGTGACTTCCTCGCACTGGTAATGGGGCTTTCCTGTCAATGACATTAGAAATCAGAATTATAAAATTATCAATAGTTGACTTTTTATCACAAAAGCTGCCTGATATCCAGAAACTTTGCCAGTGTAAATTTTTGCATATCATGTGTATGGAATATGACCTAGAGAGATTGACATTAGCCGACAACCATGTCCTGTCATCAGCTAGGATTAAAAGAGAGCATAACCATCCAATGGCTGCCACCATCGGATTTTCACAATATATCTTGAGATAGAAATACTCAACATGGGATTCATGTAGTAAGTAAAAGGTATGGTTCACTTATGATATTTGACCCACTTGTGGGAGCAGATCATTGCACTTATCATTGACCTACTTGTTGGAGCAAATCTATGGTTCACTTTGACCTACTTGTGGGAGCAGATCATTGGTTCACTTATATCATTGACCTACTTGTTGGAGCAATCTATGGTTCACTATATCATTTGGAGCAAATCATTGGTTCACTTATATCATTTGACCTATCAAATCTATGGTTCACTTATATCATTTGACCTACTTGTGGGAGCAGTTAAATGGTTCTCTTATAGCAGTTGACTTACTTTGGAGCAGATCTGGTAGGGGATATTTCGTCTTCTACTGACGACACATCCCAGTTACTGTCAGATTCATCCTGATAAAATGAAAAAAAGTTCGTGTTGTCATTATTTTAAAGTGCATTCTTTATATTAAAGCAGTACAAAACTTTGAGAAAGCTTACCATGTTGAAGTTGACATGATTTTTGACAACATAAGATATAACAATAATTCTACATTTTATATATTTAATAGACTGACTTTCAAACCTTATCTTCAGTCTATAAAGCAAACAAAAATTATACAATCTTGGCTACAGTGGACATCAAAACAAAAATGTCCCGTAAATCAAAAATATTACCATAAACTCATTCATCCCTGAAATTTAATAATGGACTGGCCTAGTCTTTGATTTAGAAGGACTGGCCTAGTCTTTGATTTAGAAGAGTCTAAATGTGTCTTCAGGGATGAATGAGTTCACTAGAATTAAGCTGACATACTTACATCATTTGTTTTGTTGCGTGACATGACATCAATTGCTCCTGCGGGTTTGGCTGCTTTCCTTCCCTGCAAAAAAATAAAAACAGAATTTTTACTGATGGTCAATGGGGTTAATATTGTTATATATACATAATATAATTTATTCATAATTTCAAACAGCAAAATGTCCAGAAAAGTGTTATCAAATCAGTTATTCCAATGCTTGAAGAACTTGATTTTGAGTGTCTGCATGAAAATATCACGAGTTGTCACCCTTTCCATAAAACTACATTCTTAAAGGGGAAAACAGCCAATCTGAAGACTAAAGAACCAGAAAATATCTATAAAATATATATTTTTATTTGAAACAAACCAGGACAACTTACAGCTAGCTGGTATTCGATGGACCGTGACAGTTCTGCGACCTTTTGACCTTTGGGTGGGCTTGAAGGTCCCCTCATTGGCATACTACTAGACCTCTGAATGGCTGGTTTACCAAATCCTCCCTGGTCCGTTTCACTGGAAGGGAAAACGCCACATCTCAACATTAAAATTCTCCATGGTTAATTTGCGAAACAAATTTATTTCATATTCAATTTAATTTCTTGATTATATTTCTGGTATCTAAGATCATATCAAGCAAAAGAACAAGACATCATCATTAACTCATTTTCCCCTAAAGACATATTTAGGCTATTCTAAATCAAAGAGAAGACCAGTCTATTATCGAATTTCAGGGGTGAATTAGTCAATTTTAAATACTAAGTATTAAAAAAAAATGAAATTAATTAAACTAAAAATTCTACAATAATTTCATTTATATTTAAAAAAAAAAAAAGTATAAAAAAAATAGAAATGAATGAAGCTAAAAATTCTACAATAATTTCATTTATATTTAAAAAAAAAGAAGAAAAAAAAAGAGAGTTTTGAAGTTAATTGAATGTACATAATTTGATCAATCTTAAACTTGAAAACAATTGTAAAATCAAGTAAAAGTGATGTTCTTTATCTGGATTAAAAAGTGATTTTAATTTTTCAGACATAAAGAAATGAATATCACAGTTTAGTCTTCAACCAAACCTACCTTTCATCGTCGTCCCAGTCATCTTCGTCGTCATTGTGTAGAGGTTTAGACATGACTGTTTTCACCTGCGGCCCTGGGGGACGAGCTGCCGGAGCTGGCTGATGAGGTGACGTCCGAGGTTTAGGGGTAGGAGACACATTACGAGGACCTGATTTGATTTGTCTTACATGTTGAAAGACTTGCTCTTCTTCACTCTCATCGTCGTCATCATCGTCTGAGTCCCACTGGGTACTAGTCCAATCCACACTGGATCTATTTAAAGAAATTAAAATAAGAAGTATAAAGGCAATGCTGTTCTTCTTGTTGAGGTTCCGTAATCCTGGCTTGGATACCTCATGAGTATGCAGGGCAATTGAGAAAGTGGGTAATATTAAAAGTTAATATCCAGTCGCAACTATCTCAGGATAGTTTATTTTCTGTATGTCTACAGGTTTCATCCAAACATGTTGGCTTCTTCAGTTCCTGAACATGTTTATGTGAAACAGATAGACGGACAGAAAATAAAGATAACCAACTATCCTGAGCTTGTTGCGATTTGATATTAACTTTAGTTAGTTAAAGAAATCAATTCAAAATGGGCGAAAATTTTGACATGTTATTTTTTATACAGTAATCAACTGAAAATCCTCTGGTCAGACAAACACGTCTTATAATCATTAGTTGTCGTGAAGTTGACCTACCCTGTACGTCCTCCACTGGTTGTTCCGGTTGACTGCATCGTACGCTGTGGACTAGAGACACGAGGTTGAGGTTTAGGGACTGGGTGTTGACTAGGGCGAGAGGGACTGCTTTTTGCTAATGACTGTGGGGCCTTACGCTGAATGCTAGCCTGGCTTGTAGGGCTGACGGCTTGTGGCCTCTGTGGACTTGTCGTCCTTGATCCAGCTGTAGAAATAAAATAGGGATTTAAAACCAAGAAAAACGTGGAACTTTAATATTATGTATGATTGTGTTTTATCCTGATATACATTCAGGAATACATTCACTATAATATAAACGAGGTAGATAACATAGCTGTAAACGTGGAAATTTGCGTACGGTGAACATTTATGCTAATAACTCGAAGGACTTTCAGCGTAAAAATTTCTACCATGTGTAAAGTTTGGTATTTGTTGAAACTATGTTGCAAAAGTTTAACAGGTGTATTTGTTGCAAAATTAATAACATATTAGTGAAATGTGTACCCATTTTAACCACGAAATTAAACATTCGTAAAAACATTCATGTTCATGTTATCAGGTTTTTATATCATACACAGTAGTATAACATCCTGACAATTACTACCTGGAGATGTGACAGGGGAACGCTTCATTTCTTTCAGCCTTTGTCGAGCCTGCTGGTCTGCGTATGCATCACACTGCCGCCGAAACTCCGGAAATATTGGGAATTTCTACAAAACAAAGAAAATCATTTTCAAATCATATAGAAATGATATTATTTAACTAACTTTCATAAGGAATAAATTTTGGGTACAAATATTATTTCAGAATACTATTTTGGGTTTAAGATTGTAAGACTTTGTTCCTTGCCAAGAATTATCTCCCTATTATTTGAATTATCTCCCTTCTATACAAATTATTTCTCATCTCTGTAAATTATATCTTTTCTGTTTTAATTATCTCCCTTCTACCAGTATGTGTTAATTAGTTATCTCCACTTACTATGTAAATAACCCTCGAGTGAGAAAATTATCTCCCTTTAGTAAAATTACTTCCCTTCTCCGTAAATTAAAATTATATCCTCAAGAAATCTTGAAAAAAAATCTTGACGCTTTACAAACCTGTATTGTTGCTTGTCTGCGTGTTTTGAGAAGTGCCATTTTACTGGCCAGAACATCATTTGGAACACCTCGCATCTCCTAATGAATTAAATTGAAACAGAAATTAAAATAGTGTAAAATCTTTATTTCACTGAAAGGTTATTAAAAAGAATACTGTCTATCTATCTTAAGTGATTTTTCGTGTATAGATTACAATTTGGTATGACATAGTTTGCATGTTGAACTCAATAATCTTACCGGTGGGATGCCAATCTTCTGGAGATGGTCCTGTAATAAGGAGGCAAGCTCATCACGCATCACCTTCAGTGTAGGATTCTTACGAAGTTCCTCCAGAAACTGGGTAGTTCTCAGTGTCAGCTCACCACTCCTACAACAGAGAAATCAATAAATGTAGATAGAAAAACTGAGCATGACCTGTTAGACACATCCAGTTACATTAACAAAATAGGCCTTAATACTGTCTTCAGAGAATTTGAAAGAAGTTTTTTTTAATTCTATAATATATTTCATGTGACTCAAATATTGAAATATTGTCTATAGATGTTTTAAAGAAGTTATTTTTATTTCTATAACATATATCAAGTGACTCAAATATTTAAATATTGTCCATAAATGTGTAAAAAATCAACTAATAATGAACTACTATTTATATTATTTGATTCAAAACCATCATTTAAAAAATGAACTACTATTTATATTATTTGATTCAAAACCATCATTTCAAAAACATAACTGTGTTTTATAATTGCTTCACATATTGTTGCATGTACACAATCACACCATGTTACAATTAGAAATTATCAGTTTTTAAAATGTTAATCAAAAGACTTTTCATCAAATTTCATCATCAAATTATTTGTCATTTTACAACATTTTGTTCTGGATAATAAAACCATATGTTAACCTCATCAGAATTCTATAAATAGATATTTTCCTTGTTAAAGGCGATATCTGTTCGCTCACAACAAATAAGAGATTTATCACAAAAGAAAGAGAACAAGGACTCTGCCTCACCTGTAGGTACTATGTAAGGACTGAGTCAGACTGTGAGACGCTGTGCCCATTTCTATCAAAAAAGGAAAATCATATCACAGGGTTAAAAGAGTTGAATAGCATATCAGTGTAGTTGACACATGAATATAAAAGAAATTATCTCTCTTATTTAGGGTTAAAGATCTGAAAGATATTTTCCTTTTTAGCTTTAACCCCTGAAAATTCATAATGGACTGGTCCAGTCTTTGATATAGAAGAATCTAAATGTGTCTTTAGGGTAAATGAGTTAAAGCAGGCTCGGATTTCTCGACAAAAACTTAAGTCCAAAACTGACTTAAGGCTAAAGTTTTCATATAAGTTACATAAGGAGAAAAACTTAAGTTTTGACTTAAGTCTGCACTTTTGTTTCGAGAAATCGGAGCCAGAACACAGTGTAATGTATTTTCTTTCATGGAGGGATAGAGAGACATGAAAGATATTTAATTTCCTTTAACAAATTGAACTAATTCACCCCTAAAATTTCATAATATACTGGTCTAGTATTTGATTTAAAAGAGTCTTAATGTGTCTTCAGGGAGGATGAATTAATGTCTAGATCAAACTTTTACCTGTAGTCTCATCATCTTCATCGTCGCTGGGCATCATCATACTCTTTCGTTGACTACTAGACTTTTCAAGTCGTAGAGGCGTCACCTCACTCTGGGCTAAGGCTTGCTGAAATAGATTATATCCCATACAATTATACATGAATCTTTCATTAATGTATAAGATGCAAAAATAATACAATGATGATTGGCAAGATTTTTTTAACTTTACAACTCTCACAGACTGGGTTTGATAGTTGTACAAAACAAATAATTCTATTGCAGCTCATAACAGAGCTCAATTTGATAGATAATTTATTTTCTTTCATACCTACAGGTGTATTACTGGCTGGTCTAGGGCAATACACTCATGCCGCCAGAGGCTGTATTGCATGGCCACCCAACAAAATTGCTATTTACTCGGTAAAAATTTTAACACTTTTTTCACAAACCTGACTGGTTTTACTATAAAAGATTCAAACAACGGAATTTTTGTTGAAAATTTCACGTAATTTTTCATGAATGAGAAATTGACTAGCAAGCCTCAGGTTTTACTACATTTTGTGACCCTCGGGTAGAATATCCCTATCCTTCATATCCACATATGGAAGAGTCTTATGATATTTGACCCAATTCCTATAAGCTCCCTTCCTCCTTTTTGAGGCCTCAATGTCACTTACTTTAAATGCAGACTGAAAATATAAAATATCATTTGAGTTCCGTTTCTTTGATGTCTTTTACAATTTGATTTTTCATGGCTTTTTATGGCTTATTTGTGCAATACCAATCCTATTTTATTTTTTCAATTTCTAAGTGCTCTAGGCACTTATTAAGTCTAATATGGTATCTGTTTTACTTGATGCGAGACAGTATCAATATTGAAGCACAGAAGTTTAATATGATGTTGTACCTCTTCCCTGAACATCTGTTCTACTTCATCTTCGTAATTCTGACTTCCCTGGCTCCTCAACAATTCTTCTTGTTCTCTGGATCGCTGTTGAGGTACAAAAACAAACAGTAATACAAAGTACACATCCACTAGTGTAGCTAGACTAAATTATCTCTCAAAAGCATATTGGAACTAATACAATCTTACAAGTGGACAGCGATATCACAACCCGAGTGAAAGATTTTGGCTGGTCAGCTCAAGACTTGCTGATAAAATTTCAGTTGCTTTCCAGTTTTTTCATTGCGTCATTATCACAGGAACTTTGTTAAGTGGTAAAATTGATGACATCATTGACAATGTGCTTGTGAGCTGTCTTACATCCCCTTCCACTATTAAAGAGTCCTTAGCAACCACAGGATATCCCTGTGAGTGAAGTAGAATGGAAAGTTATCTCCCCTTTATATATTTTAAACATACAACACATTTCCAAAAATTAAAAGTCAACTTTAATACCAGTTCCCTTAACATATTTACCCTTAAAGACTAATAAAGAACTGAACTCATTCACCCCTGAAGACACATTTAGATTCTTCTAAATCAAGGTCTAGAAAAGTCCACTATGGAATTTTAGGGGTGAATGAGTTTTTTTCAATAGAGTTCAAGTCTGTCATCAGAGGTGAGTGAGGTGCTATCACATACCTTGAGTGCAGACTGGACCTCTTTCTGGTGTTGCTGACCATCTTTACTTTTGGCTAGAGCTTGTCCAGCTTTCTCCAGAACAATGTTCAACTGTAATAGAAACACATGTATCGTAACACTACTGATACTAATTTTTTTTTGAGGGGGGGGGGGGGGTATTCATTTTTCATTTTTCCCAATTCATAGCAACCAGGCAGTATCCATCATATGTATCAGGTATGTACTCATTGTAGCACAAGGCCATTTACATGGATACCAAACTTCCTCCTGAAAATTTGGATCAAAGACTGTAAAACTACAAAATTAATTCACTGAAAAAGGGGTTCAGGCAAAACTACGAAATCAACTTGCCATATTGGTTTGATGGAGATCATTATTACTTATCTATAGCAGTCAAGGATTCACAACTTCTTAAATGTTTTTTGAATTAAAAAAAAAATCTTAAATTCTCAATTTCTGTGTTGATTGCAAGTTCATTTTCGTCTTGAAATATATTTCAGGCTAATTTGTTCATGGATAATGAATAATATGAAGCCTACCTTGCCAATGTCATCTGCATGTTGACGAGTCAAGCTCTGGACCTTTTTCTGCCATTTCTTCTCCTGCTTAGCAAACCTCATCTCAACATCAGATTCTACATTCTTAACCTGTAATTATATACATTTCGTGATATTGAAAAAAACTATTTTTAGTTTCTGATTATTTCAAGATGAGGGAATAGCTAATGATGTGCTATTCCGTCTTTGCATATTGCGGAGTTAGATCTCTTGCGGGTAGGTATCAATTTTACGTCATTATTTTGTAAGCGCAAATCACATCGTTTTCTCCGAAAAGTATAATGTTATGCAATGAAGGCCTCCAAAAGGAGAAAAGGCACTTATAGAAATAGCAGGCCGCTTATTGGGCTCAATATGGTACTTACCAAATACTTTAAAGGACTTACCTTAGCGCCAAGCTCTTCCTTAAGCATGGCCACCTCCTCTCGCTGCTTATGCAGTAATTCTTTTTCAACTTCAATATCGTCCTCTAATTCGCCGAGGCCTGACCTCTTCTTTGATAACTTGGCATTTATAGCTTGGAGTTCATTTATTTTCTGAGCCGAAGCGTTGATTTCCTTCTCGAATACTTCCTTCTCAGAGTCCTTGTGATTAAACAAAAATAACTACGATATTAAAATTGAACCAAGATTGTTGATCAATCTAAACCTATATTTATTGCAGGTAAATGGCTGATATTGGTGAAAACAAAAGATTTGCTAAACATAAGAAAATAATTTTTATCCAGTTTTTTTAAAAAATTATTTTTTAAGAATGGATTCTTAACTTACCGGCATAGGCTCTACTTGCTGTAGTTTAATCTTCTTCTCTTTTTCCTGAAATTAAAATATTTTTTTAAATTATTAATTTTTTTCTTCAAATCTTCATTGTTTTTTTCCACAGGATAAAAAAAAGGAAATAATTTACAAATTACCCACAAATTACCCATAATATGTTTTCAGAAATATCAAAGCTACATTATAATTAGTGTTCACCTGCCGGTGTAGATATCATGTATACCTGTTTGCGTCTGATTTTTTCCTGCTGTAGTTGAGTCTCTGTGGCGTGTAGCCTCTCTCTGAGTTCTTCCATCTGGAGCTGGAATTCTGACGGTTTTTCAGGCACCTGCTGTGTCGGTGCTGCAATAGATGCTGGACGGATGACAGACTGGTCACCATGACGACGGTTGATATGAGATTGCAGGAAAGAGCTGTTTAGGAAGGCCTTTGAGCAAAATGGACACTGCAAGGAAAATAAAAAAGAAATTAATGAATTCCATACCTATCATTCATTTGAGTTATTGGTACATGTATATTGTGTAATGGATAAAACATATATACTTTAAGATGCTCCACGCTGACAAATGTAATTTTTTCTCTATCAAAAACAGGAGTAGAAGAATATAGTATTTTCCTTCAGTTACAAAAGTTACTTACTTTACACTATTACAACAATTGAAAAGTTCGAGCTTCTAATTTTACTTCCTGATAAAGATATCAAAAATAATTAATGCGTACCGAAAAAATTCTGTGGCACTATGTCCTATATGGAATCAAGTACTAATTGCGCATGACCCAAAAGCAAAACAAATCATTTTATATTATTTTTTGTGCTAATTAGACAAATATATCTACACAATAAAACAAAATTTATTGTTTAAATGATGAGTATCGTTTATACCCTGCCGGCAGTGGAGCATTTTAAAAACTAAAACATCAAATTCTATTTCCAAAACATTCCATTACAGTGGAACTGGGTTAATACGAACTCGAAGGCACCGAGAAAAAATTTCAAGTTATCCGAGTGTTCGAATTAAGCAAGTCCTCAATTCAGACTACCGACGATCCCTTTACATGGAAATAGATCTACTTGTTCCGTGTCGTAAAACGCGTGAGCAAGAAAGATATAAAAATAGTCGATGTTGGTTGCAAAATTATAACAATAAAACATAAATAAATCCAAAATTTCGATTTACAACTGCAGTCATAAATTTTTTTTACGCACATAGAAATAACAGACATATCTTACGTAACTGAGACACATTGTTCATAGGAAGTTGTGTAGAAAGTAATTCTTCGCATGTCAACTCATGATCAAACGATGATGGCTGGTGAACGATGTGAAATCTATTTTGCCGAGTAAAAAGTTCAAAGCACTAACATTATTCACACCTAAATAATTGTAGCATCGCTCTATAAACACAGTTATCGTGTATGGCTCCAAGTTGTGATTGCATTTGAAACAGTGCCAGGCGGCTCGGGATTAGTTTCGCCCGAGTGACCACACCATACATGTGACAGGCGGCCGAGGGCACCTGTTTTTTATGATGTCGCCATTTCAGTTGGGGTAATGTTTATGTAAGTAATGATCATGTACTGCAACTTTATAATTGATTATCGCTGATGATTCTGGATACCATATAACTTTGGTTCATTGCTAAACATTAAAGAGTTTTTCCATGTTTTTGTAGTTGTAAGCGGCTTTTGAAATGCCATTTTACAGAAATATTTTTGAAAAAGATATCGGCATTTCGGCTATCTCGGTGTCCAAAAAATCTCAATTTGTCTTAAACGAATATTTAATGTATGATTTTTGTCGTGCGGACCAAAAATTTACTTCGTCTCATCCGAGTTTTTTTTAGTTTTCCGAATTCAAATTTTCCGAGTTTGTTAAACAAAGATAAAGAAGAAATTCGGCCGGGACCGGCAAAGTATTTCGTATTAAACCGGGTTGTCGAATTATCCTAGTTCGTATCAAGCAAGTTCCACTGTATATCGTTTTAATGTTGAATTTGTGATATTTTGCTCCACAGAAACCTAACTCTATAAGGTTACCTTGTTATAACTGCCTGAGCCAGCATGAATGAGTTGTTGTTGTGCCATCAGTAACTTCTTCCGTTTGTGACTCTCTTTCTTCACATCGGCTAATTGTTGCTTTAGTTTTTCTTCTGTCTGTTTCACCTCATTTTGCTCCTGAAATGTTAATCTTAAAGATTAGCAAAATTGAAATGAAAATTGATTTTTTATTCAACCTCCTAGGTTTACAATTTTACGAACAAAAAGTGTCTTGATTAAGGCAAGTTTCTTAATATATACAATACAACACCCCTTCACAACCACCTGTGTATAAAGACCACCTGCTTAATAAGACCACTTTTAAGGTCCCAAATAACCAAATTCAACTTTTTTTTCCTTGATACAGCTGATTTTCAGCCCCATTCCCAATCTAAAATACCCATGGTTTTTTTCATAATTCCTCAAGCTGATTTCAACAAACGCCTAAAGTTGTTTTGTTTTCGGTGCATGCACAGTCCGAACTTTATTCTATATAGGACATAGTGCCAAGGAATTTTTTCGGAATGCAATTAATTATTTCTAATATTTTTATCTTGAAGTAAAATTAGAAGCTCAAACTTTCCATTGGAGGTAATGGTGTAAATTATGTAACTTTTGTAACTGAAGAAAAATACCAAATCATCTGATCCTGTTTTTGATAGTGAAAAAATACAATTTGTCATCGGTGGAGCATCTTTAAGAAAGGCTAGTCCAAAATTGGTTCCACTTAATTAAGTGCCCCCTTATTTTTTTTCATTTTTAAACATCTAAGGTACTTATTGGAACAAATACAGTTCTAAGTTGCCATGCTTTCCTCTACTCACCTCCTGTGTTTTCTTCATTTTTTCCTCCATCGAGGATATGACACCGGTAAGATACTCCTGGGAATGCTGAGGAAAATAAATTTATACATTAATTAAAGTCTGAATATTAATTTTAATGATACATTATCTCTTTTTATAAAACAAAAAAAAATTTTTTTTTAGTCCTTAGTAGTTTCTGAGAGACAGTTAACTTTTTTTATCAAATGTTGATTTGTTTTGTTTTTAATTTGATTTTGTTCTCTTTCCTATTTGGGGGAGGGGAGATAACTGCACATGTAATATTACTATTTTTTTGAGTGGGGGAGGAGGAAGGTATCATTATGATGATTTTCATTTAAGTCAGAATTATTTTGAAATTGTCATAAACATGTATATGCAATGTCACTGTGGTGTTTGATATAAAGTCTAATGATGTAATTAATTAACATGCTGAAAATAGCATTCTTTAACTTAATTCATGAAAATAGAATTCTGTGGATCTACCTTAAAAGTTTGTAAATTGGTATTATTTCACTGATAATATCAAAAGTACATGTATAATTAATTATAAATTTCTAAAGCTCACCAGTAAATACTCAATGGACAGCTGGGCTAGTTTGAACAACTTGACGAAGTTGGGATCCACCATACGCAAGTCCTGTAAACAAAAGAGAAACATAAAACAAATGAATGACCTGCGGAGCTGAAAGGATAGATAGGTGATTGTTTCTACAAGAAGTGTAAATTATAAAGCATTTTGAATTGTTGAGATATAGATATTTAAATATTAATAAAATAAAACATTTTTTTCTGTTTTCTTTCTATTGGTTAACAGCCTGGAATTAACACAATAAAGTGTACACACAACACATTTTGATGAATTTTTCATTATAAACATAGACTTGGTGTATGTGAAAAATGTCATGAATTACAAAAACATCAATACAAACCTATACAATAGAAACTAACTGAAGATACTGTCATACAGGTGAGAAAGTTTGAGAATGTTTTATCATATAATTTTTACTTAAAAAAGTTAAATGCATTCTTGATTTAAATGCATTCAAATCTTGAAAGTACTTAAAACTTACCAATTCTGCTTCAATATTACAAAATGTTATGTTCATGATGTTTTCCTGCAGAGCGTTGAAGTCCAAAGTTTGTGCTATCTGGTTGATATCAACAGATGCTATCTTGCGCCAATCCACTCTCTCAAACCTTTTTCTGAATGCGAAGCTTTTCCCATTCTGTTTCGGAGGTCCGTATCCATTCATATGGCTACCATAACTGGAGTTACTATAGGGACTCCCCATAGAAGGGTTGTGCATGTGGGAATACATGAATTCTGTTGCCATGGTTACTGAAATTTCAAAACAATTATGATCATATGAGCAATCAAGATCTTTTGCTCTACTTGTAAAGCCAAGATATTTCTAAGAAAATCTTTGAATTTCTGTATTTATCTGTGGAAAAACGTGTCATAGTAAATTCTTTCCTGATGATATTACATTCACGTGTCCTGGACAGTAAGTGAACTAGAGCCTTCGAGTAACTAATAAAGAGTAAAAAAATAGTATTGGTGTGTAAACATGTTTCATACGGGGATTATACCGTCACAAAAATCACTTCAAAAGATGACGTCACAATCATTGGAAGGTTGGACTAATCACTGATAAATTGTACTTTACCCTCATCGTTTTGGGATCCGTATTAATTAACCTGCTCCTTTCACATATATTTCTCAAGAGCATAACAGTACACTTAAAAAATTACAAAACTCAAAAGTTTATAACAAAATTTTTTTCCAATGTTGGCCCTGCAGGTAGGGCGTTAGAATTGTACCTGCTGTCCCATTTGCATGATCGTAACAGGCGACTAAATTTAGGATCTTATCTTTTCTCTTCTTCCTAACTGACTTTATCTTTCCTAATGCCTCCCTTGGCACCGCCTCACTTTTGGCCTATAGTTGAACGTTCGCCCCTGTGAGGAAGGCTCTGGGTTCTGTCCCCTGGCCGAGACACACCAAAGTCTATAAAAGTGGTAGTTTCTGCTCCTGTTTAGCGCTTAGCATACAGGGATGGGACGACTGGTTCACCCGTTGTCAGTATAATGTGACCGGGTGGGGTTCTTGCTTGGTGTCTTCAGCGTCATGCTTCAGTGATATAGTACTATAAAAAGGGCAACAGTTCCACTATACAAGAAGACACAACATGAATATACCACAGTCTCCCAAAACACGCACCTCGCATTACATACACCCAACACACAGCATACATGGGAGGCCGTCCTTACATGACCATAGCTGTTAATAGGACGTTAATTAATCAATCAAACAAACAAACAAAAAAAAAAAAACAGTTTTCGTCATTACATTTGGTTTGGTTTGGTTTTGTATTTAGTTTTACGTCCTATTAACAGCCAGGGTCATGTAAGGACGTGCCAGTTATATTTGTGGCAAGACTGGCCACCAGACCCTTAGTCATTGATAAGACTTTCTCAGCAGAGTTCTGTACTAGATTATCTCCCCCGAGACTGGCCACCAGACCCTTAGTCATTGATACATAGATTATCTCCCCCTAGACTGGCCACCAGACCCTCAGTCATTGATAAGACTTTTCTCAGCAGAGTTCTTCACTAGATTTATCTCCCCCTAGGCTGGCCACCAGACCCTTAGGGTCATTGATAAGATTATCCTTTCTCAGCAGAGACCCTCTGGTCTTTGACTAAGATTCTTCATTATTATCTCCGCCTAGACTGGCCACCAGACCCTAAGGTCATTGATAATAGACTTTCTCAGCAGAGTTCTTTACTAGATTATCTCCCCCTAGACTGGCCACCAGACCCTAAGTCATTGATAAGACTTTCTCAGCAGAGTTCTTTACTAGATTATCTCCCCCTAGACTGCCCACCAGACCCTAAGTCATTGATAAGACTTTCTCACCAGCAGAGTTTATTTACTAGATTATCTTCCCCCTAGACTGGCCACCAGACCCTAAGTCACTGATAAGACTTTCTCAGCAGAGTTCTTCACTAGATATCTCCCCCTAGACTGGCCACCAGACCCTAAGTCATTGATAAGACTTTCTCAGCAGAGTTCTTCACTAGATTATCTCCCCCTAAGACTGGCCACCAGACCCAAGTCATTGATAAGACTTTCTCAGCAGAGTTCTTCACTAGATTATCTCCCCCTAGACTGGCCACCAGACCCTAAGTCATTGATAAGACTTTCTCAGCAGAGTTCTTAACTAGATTATCTCCCCCTAGACTGGCCACCAGACCCTAAGTCACTGATAAGACTTTCTCAGCAGAGTTCTTTACTAGATTAATCCCCCTGAGACTGGCGACCCGACCCTAATTAATAAGTTTATTGATAAGACTTTCTCAGCAGGTTATCTCTCCCCTAGACTGGCCACCAGACCCTAAGTCATTGATAAGACTTTCTCAGCAGAGTTCTTTACTAGATTAACTCCCCTGAGACTGGCGACCCGACCCTAATTAATAAGTTATTGATAAGACTTTCTCAGCAGAAATCTTTACTGGATTATCTCCCCCTAGACTGGCCACCAGACCCTAAGTCATTGATAAGACTTTCTCAGCAGAAATCTTTACTAGATTATCTCCTCCTAGACTGGCCAGCAGACCCTAAGTTGTTGATAAGACTTTCTCAGCAGAGTTCTGTACTAGATTATCTCCTCCTAGACTGGCCACTAGACCCTAAGTTGTTAATAAGACTTTCTCAGCAAAGCTCTTTACAAGTTTATCTCTCCCTAGTTTAAAACTAAAACATGTAGTGGACACCAAAATAATCAAGTCCCAAATTTTTGTGATATTTTTTTCCAATATTATAAAGACTTGTGGCCAGTCTATATATAGTTTACAGTGCTCTATTGAAAGAGAGGGTTACAACTTTGACTTCTGTGCCAATCCAAAACTTAACAGTGATATTTTGATAAAAGTTGTGTGGGTATAGAGTAAAGTAATTGATGATTAGCTGCAATATTGAAGCTCAAAAGACTTTTAGACCGATAATGGTGTCGTCTTTAGAGCTACAATCGGTGCCTATTACTGCTAATGGAGCAAAGAAATGCTTGTGCAAACCATTATTAAAATGTCTGTATGCATTTTATCTTACTTGTTTGATATCACTTACCCACTAGGCAATAAAACTTAACCGTATGAAATATCAAAGTCACAGCGAGACATTATTTTTTCACATATAAATATGACGGTCTTTTCGAAGGAAAACTATTCTACAAGTTTACAAATTATGAATTTGACGTCTTATGAGTGTTAAAGTAGATATTAAGAATGGTCATTATGTTTCTTTTGGGCAAAGATAATATATAAATGCATGTATACGCTTAAAATAATTAGTAACCTACAACAAAGTATAGAAAACTGTGCCCGAGTGTTTTTCTGAGGCAGTGCTCCTCTACCACATATAAGGACCATTTCGTATCCGGCCGAAAGGTAAAGTAGGCCAGGTACGTATATTCGTTCTAAATCGATGATAGCTAGCAATGGTGCAAATATCAATCTGAAACAAGGGCAGGGATATGTAGACTCTTAAAAATAACTGGAATTTACCTGATTTTTCTAATTTTCTTCTGACTTTATTTCTGGATGTAAGCGCTCATGCTAACTGGGATAAGTAATAACAAGTATTGTAGGGGTAATTTGGACACGTGATACAATTTTAGGGGTAATTGACAGGTTTTCAATGGATATTTTACCCATGAGCGCATCTTAACTGGAGCACTGTTATATATAACAATTATGCACAAAATGTATAATGTACAATGTATTAATCATTGCACTTATCTGAAACATGTTCAAGGTTGTTTAATTTACTTGTTTTGTGCTAAAATTTGAGTGTGTGATTGCCAAAAATAAGTACACTGTTACTGTATATAATTTATAATCTGAAGCTGAGTATTAGGCAATCAGTAAAGCATCTAATTATATTGAATATTGTTCACAGTTCAGAGGCCTAGGTTCCCATGTTCAAACCCTGGTCTGGCCTTTCATTTCGCAGCTTCTCTTACAAAGTACTGGTGCTTATATAGCTATGATCAATTATTGTTTCGAGTGAATACTCCACAAAGAGATACTCAAACTTGGATTGTGACTTTGGGATGATCGAAGGCCAAAAAGTTCAGGGTGGAACGGTTCAGGAGCAGGTTGGTCTCTGAGTAATGACCAGGTAGTTCAGTGGGTAGAATATGCTGGCTTAATTCTAATGTTCAGAGGGTCCTGTGTTCGATCAAAGTCTAGTCAAGCCATACTCCTCCTACATTTGTAGATATCTACATCATAATTCTGCATCTTTTTCTTCTTCTCAAATTATCTTAAACCTTTCAATTCAGACAGACAGCCACACATAACTCAAAAATTGACAATTTTTGCAATTAATTTTTGAGGCAAGTGAAACTGTAGGGGTTTCAATAATAGACGGTACCTGGTACTTTTTGCCAGTTGAACATGGCTGTGGTACCGCCTGATTTGGGCTAAATTACATTAGATAGTATACAGATGGTAAAGAAAAGTACCCCCTGAAATTGCAATTGTACCACCCCTATTGAAAGATAATGAAACCCCGGAAACTCTTACCTCAATAGGGACATGGGCCCTTATTGATTCAAAAATCAAATACGGTACATTAATATTAATCATGTCATCGGATCCTACCAAAAACTACTCAGGGGTTGTGCTAGGTACTCCCGAATGGGGTCCTTTTCAGATCTAGATAAAATGGAGTCCATCTGTATATAATTTGAACGGACTTACAGCAAAAATGTTGTGTCATTTTCATTGTCCATGTGCTCAAAAATGATATATCAGGACAGCGTAAACAAAAACACAGATATGTATGACAAATGTTTTTGGTCTGTATCATAACCTTATGACGTTTGAAGATGTTGATAAACAGGCCACCTGTATTGTCATTTAAATTGTTTGAAAAAACACTATTTCAAAATTAAGAAAAAATATATATATACTTACTTTATCAAGTGTTTTTCATACTAAATATACATCCAATGTAGATCCGTGAACATTCTTAAAAATGTATCGTCTAGGAAGCATAACAATATCAAAATATTGCATGCACACAGCAGACACAAACGAGTCCGAACATGAATATCGAGGCGGGTACCATCACATTTTCAAACACTGATTATTAATCGGGTCGTTATAAATACGCTAATTAATAAGCATCATATAGTAGTTAAGTGACCAATCTCTCGCTATCAGATCGCTGTAAGAAACAAACACTATCCCATTCGATAGACAAAGCACAGGTAACATACGACAACGACCGTCACTTCGACACTCACACAGGTGTGAATTTGACAGGTGTTGACAGATTTGTAGCATGCGTGCAATATTTTATCCGTATGATATAACCACTGCATGGTATGACCTACCTTATCACAAGAAATCCATACAGTCGTAGTACGATCGCAATCGCTAAATCAACGGGTTAAAACGAAGAGTTCAGTGAAAAAAGTCGCCTTCGCGACAATCAACAACTTCTAGGATTCCATGATGGAATTTGCATCTCGCCCCAAACGAGATTTGACGTGAGCAAATTTAATCTGTGTGCGTTCGATACACAACATCTACGTTACAACTCCGGTTGTCGAGTTTTTCAGCTTTCGATTTTAACGTCATGTAACTTTAAATAAATATATATATATATATATATTCATGATCTTTATCGGTAAATGTGAAATAACTGTTTCGTAAGACCACTTGGCATACACTACCGATCGAGATAGTATTTCGGCAGTTGACAATATAAATTTTTAATGCATTTCGATCGTTACCCCAAATGCCAGTTTCACCTAAATAATGCAGATGCAATGTCACAATATATAGGCATATAATCAAACTTGAACAACAGATGGTGATGCAATCTGAGCTTATTTTTGGTCATCTTCCCCGAAAGGATGGTCAGCTAAATATCAAATTTATGTGTGACTCGATCCAATAAAGAGTAGATGTCCCAACACTAATCCCTGTAGTAATCCACGCAAAAGTAACATTAGCCCTCTGAATCCGGCTGGCCACCAGTCTATAGAATATTGGGGGAAATAGCTTGATTATTTTTGTCTCTATGTTACTTATTTTCAAACTAGGGGGAGATAACCTAGTTAAAACGGAGAATTGGAAATATTTAGTTTACAATATGTTATTCTTATATACTCTAAAATATGTTCCTGGTCCTGGTTTCATGAACATTCCTTAGACTCCCTTAACTTAAAACACTTTAACTTCATAGGAAAGCATTACATTTTTGAAAATATGACTATCTTTCTCTTCAAAATTCATTCCGTATTCTTCATCTGCATGTAACTTATTTTCACCGTTTGGAATATACTGTGTAGTCATGATATTTTATATAGGACCAGAAACATACATATGTACAAAATATGTTAAGATAGACTACAATTTGTTTGACTTGCAACAGAGACATAAATAATTTAATAAATCTATCTCTGCTCGTATAAGATTATGAATATCAGTATAAATAATGAACCTTGTGTTAACTACATCTCCTTTCTTTTTAATCTTTCTAAACTTCTACCGATATATTCTTTTAATTAAAAGGATATGACTTCATTAATGTTGTTGTTTTTAATTAAAACACACGTAAAAATCATCATATATGGAAAATATTATAAACCACCATGATTTTGCGGCTATTTACCTTGTCGTTTTCATTCCAGCTCTTTTTTTATAGTGCTTCGTCACCTTTTTTTTCTGTCTAATCTTTCTAATTTTCCCTGTCGTTTTACTTATTTTGTCTTTTACCGATATTCTTCTAAGAAGATACATTTTTTTCTCTCAATGAAAACTAATGTACAAATCATGCAATACTTAAGAACGGAGAATACTATACACTATCATGATTTTGTACGTATTTATATAATTAACTTGTCATTTTTATTCTAACTTTTAACGGTGGTTGACCTTAATTTAAAGTCATATGATTCTATTGTACATATACTTAAACACATACATATATGTATTTGCTGAGATTGCAAAAACTTTGCGATTTTTAACTTTTCCTGTTCAGTACATAAAATCTAACTACATGTGAAACAATATTGCCGTAGGGAACAGTAAAAAATGTACTTGTTGCAAGGACTAATTAATGGTTTGTATGTACATTTTTTGTAAGTGTTATGTAATCTATATGTATGTAGGTCGTGAGTTCGTCCCGGGCGGCGATTACATAAAGATCTATACTTACATTAAAAAAAATGTTATCTAGAACTTTTGAAGGTTTTGGATAGTACATTCTGATGTATCTCAACGGGGTCCCTGTCAGTATGTGGGACAGTTGCAGGATAAACACAGGTAACCATCCAAGGTAAGGTCCAGCGGATGAAAGGGTTTATTTTGATATCTGTATCACCTGTAGAACGAAAGCCCCCCTGGACAAAAGCCCCCCCGGACATAAGCCCCTAGGACAAAAGCCCCTCCGGACAAAAGCCCCTTAGGATAAAAGCCCCTCCGGACAAAAGCCCCTTCTTTATAAAATAATGTATTTTTTCTTATTTCTATTTTTTTTAGATATTTACTAAATGTATTTGCTATTTGATACATTTGGGTATTATCAGAGAAGAGTGTCAAACATAATAAAAAAGCATAATTATGATGTGATCATTTGAATTCTTTTAATTTTTGAGTTATTGAAATCAAAGAAAGAATAAAAAAACATGTATACATAGACATTAGAATGTTATATATACAAGAAACCATTAATGTTTACTTTATCATAACACACCTACCAGGCTAACAGCTTGATGTTTGCATTGATTATATATAGATAATTAGGAAAGATGTTAATCAAAAAATCAGTCGTCGCCAAACGTCACGGTCAGTGCACAAACACATAAAAGCGCCTGCCCAAAACCCAGTGTGACTTATCCTTCTCATATCGTCCTTGACGTCCGTAAATTTTCTGGGTGAGGGACATCTCGCACATGGTAAACTGTATACACACACTAAGGCCCTTTTCGTTTATTCGGAACAACCGGTTCGACCGTTGGTTAAAGTAATTATTTCAAGTATAAATCCTGACGGACCTGCAGGGTTTTGATACAGGCCTGTGAGGGCTTTGCCAAGGCTCGTCTGAAAACAATGTAAAATCACCAGGTCCGTCTTTAATTAATAAACGAACAACTAGGTCCAGCCAGCCAAACCGTATAATCGAAAACGGCCCTACATGTTATTTAGACGGATATATGTAGTTCGCATTTTAGTTAGTTACTGGTTTACGCCTACATGACTTCACCTGTTACAAGACTTTGTGTCAGTGTTCAGTCGCGATCGGTACAGATGATAATCACAGCAGATAGTATTCAGCAGTGATATTATTCACAGGTATTTATTATTTTTTATAATTTATATAATATACAAAATGTAGTCTATATACATCAAGGATTTATAAGTCATATGCGCCCTTGATATACAATAATAATATTTTATGAAAGTGTCACACATTTTTACACAACATTTATAATGAAAAAATATTCTTCATTTGTAAAAATGCCAAGCCGTACATAAAACTATCAAAATTCTGTGTCATATACCAGAGCAAGGATTTATAAGTTCATTCATATACGTCCTTGATCAGAGAAAGATATCAGTACATGTTCCTCTCATGATTTGCTCACCTTATGCCTTTTACATATCATATATTATACATATATATATATATCAAAGAAATATAATTTAACAAAGGACTAACGGGCCTTCGGACTAAAGGGCCTTCGGACTATTGGAACTTCGGACTAACGGGCCTTCGGACTATTAGGCCGTTGGGATATAAGGGTTTCACCGTAAGTTTACATCAAGGATTTATAAATCCTTTGTTCACATATACGGCGGAACATTTTGTGATTATATATATCAGAAACATTAAGGGTCAAAGAAGTAATATCAACAGGATTTTCCAGATGACACGGGATCCAATCAAACGTAAGTCTGTTGGATACGAATTACTTTAAATGGTAAATATGGGACAAGAAAGTAATTCTAACATAGCTGCAATATTGTAGCCCAAAAGACTTAGACAGAAAATGGTGTCGAAAGGTATAGAAGGCCGGGTACGTATATTCGTTCTAATTCCAACCGTGTGGACAAAACAAAATTGTCAAATTTTCGAGGCGATCTGCCCCTTTATCAAGACATACCAAGGATTTATAAGTGAGAAGGATTCGTGACTGTCTCTTTACATTCTAAACACCATGCGAGATGCCTATGAACCGGGAATAAAAACCATTTTTCTCAACAAATACTTATCGAGTCAAACGAAACACCATTGTAAAGTTTATTAAATTTCACTATGTATATTACTTGCTTTAAAGACGGAATATTTAAAGGATATGTCTTAAATTTTCGTCAAAAAAGATCGACAGCTCATGAAATGACGGCCCCGCTTGAACAGATAGTAAGACGGTAACCATCGCACCTGCATGCTACATCAAAGGCTGCGCCGGCGAATATCAAAGGAAAATCAGTCGTCGCCCAACGTCACGGTCAGTGCACAAACACAAAAGCGCCTGCCTTGGACTTCCCCGTGACTTATCCTTCTCATATACGTCCTTGAGACATACAAAACCAAGGATTTATATGTGAGAAGGATTCGTGACCGTCTCTTTACATTACTAAACACCACGCGAGACGCCTATGAACCGGGAATAAAAACCGTTTTTTCTCAACAAATACTTGTCTTATCGAGTCAAACGAAACACCAATGTAAAGTTTATTAAATATCACAACGTTTACAACTTGATTTAAGGACAGAAGATTTAGATATGTCTTAAATTTTCGTTAAAAAAGTACGACAGCTCATGAAATGACGGCCCGCTTCAGAAAGTAAGACGGTAACCCTCGCACCCGCAAGCTACATCAAAGGCTGCGCCGGCGGATATCAAAGGAAAATCAGCCGTCGACCAACGTCACGGTCACTGCACAAACACAAAAGCTCCTGCCCTTACTCCCCCAAAACCCAGTGTGACTTATCCTTCTCATACGATTACATAATAGGACACGAACAGTAATGCGGGACAAAACTGAGTAGACAAATATATTATAAACATTAGTTACATATATATTTAACTGATATTATCTGTATATGGGAGACAACTACTCAGTTACTAAGTCACTGCGTCTAAAATGGGTTATCAATCAAAGCCTTTATATAGACAGAAATTTTTCGAAGGTCTGACATAGAAAGCAAGATAGGCCAACGTCTGGCCATTCGAGGTGTTCCGGAATCCCGGTCACCGTATTTTCCGCCTTTAGTATTTCATGTGATGTTGACCTTTGACCCAGTAAAGCTCTACAAACTGAAAGTTCAGGAAGGGAGCTCATGTCGTGTGTGCATTGCAGAAATACCAACGACATGTTTATTTATAATTTCTGACCAGTTTATTATAGTGTGCACGTGTATCGGAGCAGTTGAACAGTTCTTATGTACTATATTAAACATATCACGGGGAATAATTCTTTCATGATGTCGCTCAACGTTTCCACATGATACAGTACAGCTGGGATTATCGAACCTGAAAGGTAAACCCACCCCCTCACGAGGTCAATCGACTCATATTTCGTTTTTGTGTCTTTTTCATTAATAATTTGCTGAAAATTTGTATAAACATAACCTAAAGTTGATTTTGTGAAATAAAACACGTGCTTGTCAAAATTTTCATGTGTGTACTACAGAACAACCTCCTTTGTTACTAACAGTACAGTACAGTAACACATTTTCATGTGTGTACTACCACAGGAGTTCGACGTTCTGTCAATAATATAAGTATACATATATAAAAAATACCCCTATATACTGTGTTTTTATATAGTATATTGGGGTATTTTTAGATATATTTATACTAAATATTAATGACAGAACGTCAAACTCCTTTGTTACTACAGTACAGTACAGTACAAATGTTTGGATTAGCTTTTTCAGTGACCCATATTTCATGTGTCATAATCAAGTGTCCGCTATGCTCAGTTCTCATGTCCTTAGATGTTCACCTATTGATCTAGTGTAAGGTAAGCCCCCTCTACTGCCCAAGTAAGGGGAATGATCTAGACCTTTGTACCCTAGGGTCTACATGTAGCTCGGATCCCTTGTAACATTCCAGATAACCTCAACTTCGCTAGCCAAGTCTGATTCTCTTTCTGCTACCCTTGGCATATCTCACTTCAGAACAGGTGTTTTTGCTTTCAAATTCTGATTGGATGCGGCTAGGTTCAGGTGAACAATGAAAACGCAGCTTTGATATGTCAACAAAACTAAACTGAAGCAATAGTATAGTGGCCTACATTTTTATATTGAGGCATCAGGCATGTCATGTAGACCTGTCAACATCAACTCCTAGCGAAGTTATATTACTGTCTATTTAATTAATTAGATGTTTTATACCAGCTAAATGAACGTCTTGGAGACATTGCTCTCCAAACAGATTGGAAAGTATGTGCATGGTTTATGTTTCACAAATTAAACAATTAAAAGATATACTGCGATCTTGTTACAAAATTGGACATTGCAGTAACAAAACTGGAATTTAAATATGGATATTTAATTATAAATAAAAATGCATTGTAGTAAGTACAAATTTAAGGCACTTGCTATTTTTAGCAAGTGACAAAAATTGTAAAGTTCGAGCCCTGTCCCTGGTAGAGGCTGTGATTGATCATATCAAATCATGGGCTCTGTCAAATAGATATGGAGGTGTCTTCATGATTGTCCTTTTTATTTTCGTTTTACACTCCATTTGGACACACATATTTTTATTTACTATATATCACTAACATCAGTATATAAAAAGTCTAGTTTAAATATATTCTTGTAACAGAATGATAAAAAAAAATACACAAATTTCAGAGTCAAAACAAATCGCAATTTCTTCTTCCACTACGTACACTGCGACCAACGGTTCTATCTAGGATGCTAAACTAATAAAACATAAAATTAAATAACAATAATAAATTAACCAAAACTTTGGGTTTCATTAGTTTAACGTCCTAGTAACAGCCAGGGTCATGTAAGGACGAGCCAGGTTTGTTGGTGGAGGAAAGCGGGAGTACCCAGAGAAAAACCACCTACAAGCGGTCAGTGGCTGGCAACTGCCCCACATGGGATTTGAAATTGCGACCCAGAGGAAGAAGGCTTTGTGGTAATATATTGTGAAATCTTATAAACACTCAGTTCAACGAAAACAAGAAATTCCACAGAGGCCATAACATGTATAATATTTAGTCCTTCACTTTATTTGATAGTTTAAAGCATGTTGGGCAGTTGATTGACTGCTATAGCTGCCATGAGGTCAGTGGTTTCTTTGTGTGGTATTACAGGGCTTAAAGTGGCGCCTATTTTGCAATTGGTGACCATGGCGCCTTAAATTCATCATTGGCAACCAAACATTGGCCTATAAGGCACCTCATTGGCGACTAGGAAATTTAGAAAACAAATACATAATATCTAGCTTTCATTTAAACTGATTGCAATAGTGCTTTACAAAATGACTGAAGTATACAATTGTAAATTTCTTTTAAATACAGTGTACAATGTACCTCTCAATGCTTAAAAGATTCACAATAATGTTAATATCGCAATACTGTTCTAAAACATTAAAAGAAAATGTTTTGAAACCTTTTAAGAACTGGGCTGGCGACCAACTTTTCCAGTTGGCGCCTAAGTATTTTGGCCCAGTAGCCCAACAGGCCACCTGATAAAAATATATACTTTGAGAGCCCTGTAATTATAATTCTAAGGCCTTTCAGTTCTTTAAAATGACCCTCTCGAGATCTGTTAAAAATGTAACATCCGACATAAATAAAAAAAATTAACTAAACTGAACTTTAATTCACACAGCTGCAGGTAGCTGAAAACTGTTACAGATGGCTGTTCAGTGTAAATATAGGCACGGCACTAATAAATAAATCCATTGATGTTACATCATGGCTGAAAGCCTGACTTGTGGGAAACTCGAGGTCTGTTGCTGGACACAACTACAGAAAATGTACCTATTGAACTTTAGGAATTCAGTGCCATATGCTATCATATTAAGCCTGTGAGGTCACATATTTATTGACCTGTTCTACTGAATTTTCATCTAGAGCTGTCATTGATATCAGTTTTTTAAGTACAAATGTATTGATTTATCGTAAGGAAAATATCGCAATGTAACGATATGTATTGGAACAATTATGTCGTTTAGAACAAGATGAAATCTGGATCAGTTGTTTGTGTATTACATAATTGGTTTATGAAGGAAAACAATGCATGTCATCACTCAGTAACTATTGCAGAGTATATCATATACATATTGTACATGTATAATTGGTGATAAATGTGAAAATTCATAAAATGATCAGCAGGGCTTTTTCTCACTGCTTTGGGAATGGGGCCCGTGGCTTTGAATTTGGGAAAATGTGCGATAAAACCAGGATTTGGGAAAAATTACTAAATATGAAATAAAGCATTTAACAAAAAAGATTTTTTTATTTTCAATGAGGTTGATGTACTTTTCTGATTCAGAAGCTAATTCACAAATATTTTAAGACTTAACCAACTAAGTTCATGCAATATTTTTGGATAGTTTTCAAGAAATTTTGATTTGGGGAAATTTAAGGCTTGAATTGGGAAAAATTTAGAGGTTTTGCCATGGGGAATGGGGTCAGCCCCAAATCATGTTGAAAAAAAGCTCTGATCAGGAACCAAGTACAAAATATACAGTTAGTATAATGTAAAAAAGTAATACACAATTCATCGGCCTTTGGAATTCCAAGGTTACTAGGTCATAGGCAGGTCATCAAGTTCAATTTGGTCATTGTGTGGATATCAGAAAATAGGAATTGATATCGTATAGGAAGATAAGAATCATCAATATATCAAAATCGTTTGTAATGATGTCAGCTCTAGATCTACTTTCATCAGTACTCTGAAATGATGATCTTGACTATAGACACAAATACCGAATAGATGTTTCAAAATTTATGCTGATTAAATAAGATATACAGCCATTGACACCAATGTAAGACCAGGGGCCTGAGGCCCCTAAAAATCTTGACGGCCCCGGCCCCCTGATTTTGTGTTGGAGAGGGCCCACCGGGCCACTGATTTTTTATGTGCTTATCTCATTTTTATGATTTTTCTGTAATGATATATAATATATTATCATTTGTTTCATTTATTTATTGAAATAAATTTGTGTTTGAACGATGTTCTTTGAGACAAAATAGTCAATCATATTCAAATTAGTTGGGTATCTGGATTTTGGGCTCCAATAAATTTGCTATGCAGGGCCCTCATTTTCTATCTTTAGGGAGACCATCTTAGGGAGACCGATGGTCTCCATTTCCAATAAACTTAGTATCTAAACCTGATATAACATGAGATAACGATATAGTCATATCCAGGTACCAGCACCAGCAGCATGTGTATATTCGTCATTCACTGATAGATTAAAGATGCATATGCTCCACCGCTGACAAATGGTAATTTTTCACTATCAAAAACAGGAGCAGACGATTTAGTAGTTTTCTTCAGTTACAAAAGTTACTTACTTTACACCATTTCCACCATTGAAAAGTTTGAGCTTCTAATTTTACTTCAAGTTAAATATATAAAAAATAATTAATTGCATCCCAAAAAAATTCTGTGGCACTCTATCTTATATGGAGTGAAGCAAAGATTGTGCATGCACCAAAAGCAAAATACATTATTTTATGTTATTTTTTGTGTTAATTAGGCATATATATACACGATTAAACACCAATTATTGTTCAAATGATGAATATCATTTATGCTCTGTCGACGATGGAGTGAAGTGATGATCGGCACAGATTGTAATGCAGGGATTTGTACATTATGTTAAAAAATCAGATGAGTATCAGATTCTGATCAAAATTTTATTTGTTCACCAAACATGGTAAAGGTCATGTAAGGACGTGCCAGGTTTGTTGGTGGAGGAAAGTCAGAGTACCCGAAGAAAAACCACTGACCAGTGTTCAGTAACTGGCAGCTGTCCCACATGGGATTCGAACTCATGACCCAGAAATGGAGGGCTTGTGGTAATGTGTCGAGACATCTTAACCACTCGGTTGTCCCCTTTGTGTACTTGGCATTATGAGATCTATTTTGTAACCCCCATACTGTTTACCGACATCCTGTAGAACTCGATCACCAGCTGATAAAGGATAGTCTGCTGTTTCTATTATTAACTGTAAAACCTTCTATCATTAAACAAACATTCCCCACGTACGTTTACTATAATGTACACAAAAATGTTTAATGCAGACTTGTAAATGCTATAGACAGTGAAACACAAATCAGGAAAGTGCCATCAAAGAAAAATAATAATTGTCACGTTGTGATAAAATAATGACGCAATCTGTAATAAATTAAAGGTATACTTAATCAAGGGGTCAAGAAATAGGGGCCTTTGAGGTCATTTTCCGGACTGCTAGTTGAATATTGCTTATACAGTTGCACATTTAGAAATATGGCTGGGGTCATTTAATAGGGCATGTACTATTCTAGTTTATCGTGTCATGTATAAAAGGGTGAAAACTCCATCAGTAAAATAGGAAATTGGGAAGCAGACAGGTCATAGATGTTTATATACTAAGGGAATGGAGGTATGTATACATGCACATTATAATATGTAGCTCAGTTTTGAACAAACTGTTCATTTAGATAAGTTGTATATTGGTTTTGAGAAAGTGTAAAACACAACTTATTGGGCTTAATTTCATCATTATACAATTTTTGATGGTTTAGGCCTATTTTGGCTCCAAGATCCGTCATTTTACAAAACTGTTATTTAGTATTTAGATTGTTTTGTTTTTTTGAAACTGGTTGCCGGCAAAAACAGTCGTCTATTTCCTTGTTAAAATTAAAAACCAGCTATTTTTGTCAGAAATAAATATTGGCCAACACGGGGGCCTAGCTGTGGCCCCCAGCCACCTATTATCAATTTTCAACCATCTACTAAAAATCTTAGTGAGAAACCTGCTATGTATTATGTATACATGATTTAATTATAATGAAATATTTCTAATTCTGCATCCTTGAAAAAACTTCCCGGTTAAATATTTACTGAGAATATTTATGCACTTCCGATACATCTTTATTAGAAATGTTAAGTTGCTCAAAGATGTACGTGCTCTATGATTTCTTAGACAAAAACCTACCAGTAGTAAAAAATGCCACAAATTTTCAAATTTTCACATTTTCATAATTTATGCATATTTTGGATGGTTGCCATGGCAACTATAGTAGTGAAATTAGAAAACAGTTATTACATGTGCAGTTGAAACAGGAATGTACTTAAAATGTCAAATACAACAATTTAATCACTAAATAACAAGAGGGATTTGGGGACCAAAAAGGGCACTAACCATATAGTCCTTTCTTAAGGGACAATTCAGTCTAAGAGAACATTAAAATTTGTACATATATCGGAAAAACCCCAGTTCTTATGGAAATTAGATAAGTTGGTTTTACTGTGATATGCCAGAAAAGCCCATGGTGGTGAAATGCGTGTGAAATGTTCGAACTCACTCGCTGTCCGCCATTACACATTGTGGTTGAACATCTTGTATGCCGAACCCTATCCCTTGCTCGTAGAGTAATGCTACTTTTGTCTAGAACCGCTCAAATCGCTCTGACAGTAGTGCGTTTACCTTATTAGGTGAATTGTCTTACCTATAAAATCATTTTATCACCTCCACAGTGGTTATATAGTTCATTTGTTTAACGTGTGTGACTTTGGCTCGGATATGGGTAGAGCGTACATATTGTACCTGCTTAATCAAATCGATCAATGATTTGTAATTACAACAATATCAATTAAAATACTAATAATGATGTGGAATTTGTCAATATTTTATGTTATATGTTTCATAAGAAATATAGAACAATATATTTATGTCATATTTTGCTTCTTTGTTATGCAAAAGAATTAGCCTGAGTGAATTGTCCCTTTAACTATAAAATGAGTACAGTGTAGTCATCTTCACATGTCAAGGCAAGATAATACATTACACTCCTTTCACGTATGTCTGTATCGCTTGGTAGGCGAAGGTGATAAGGAGTATGATTTTGTCTCAAACGTTATTAAAGCTTATAATTACCATTAATAGTACACTTTAATATCATCACTTCTTGAGCAATTTTAAAAAGATAAATATAAGGTTAAATTTTAGAACATGGAATGTCTTGTATTTCGCCGAGTCATTCTAAAGACCATATACAGTATACAGTGTGACTTGTCAAAACCGAATCTCTGCGTATTTCAGCATAATCATACATTGTACAATCTGGAAATCTGGCAATACCACTAACAACTACAGTAATATAAATGCTGGTCCACAGTGACATCTGGTTTAAACAAGTTGAGCTCATTTTTGAAGTCACTTTTTCTGTACAAATTAACCAGGCCGGTTCACCAGGACCAACCTGGATATTAGACAGAAGTTCAATTTCGATTCTGATGTACAGATTGTAATTTAGTTTGTTTAGCGCTAGCAGTACAGTCTTAGGTGTAGACGTATTAGTAGACTGCCGTCTTTCACCCCTATGTAAGTTTATTAGACTCTACCATGCATTGATCTGGACGAGTCCTTTATGGCCTACAGTGGTGAAAGGGCTAATAGTACAGTGATTGCAAGGATTGCAATTAGCGTAGATATACCAAGATATTATATTCATTTTATAGTGAAACACTATAACTACGTATACATACAGGTGATAATTTAATGTAAAAGTGACAAGTTATACTTCTATCATGGCATATATATATATATATGAACCATTACAATAATTATCACTCAAGAAATATTAATTCATACATCACATGAACAGGAGATTTGCAATATTTATATAGAGTGATCATGATTAATTACCTAAGTGATCTACTACAGAATTTATCAATAGTGAGAATATGTACACCATTGTATACACTTCGGTTCTCTTTCATTATTATATACGGTATTCGACCCAATAAGTGCCAAATTGATAAAAATGAAAAGGTGCTAATAAGTCAAAATTATTGCATATTTATACCGTTTTATGTAGTTTTGGTCCTTATTTGTGCCTGAGCAATTGAAATTGAGGCCTCTAAAAGGGGGAGGAGCGCTTATAGGGCGCTTATTGGGTCGAATACGGTAATTGATATGGCAGAAAATCAATTAGTAACCAAATGTGCCTATATAAACCTGATGTAATAATTGTCATATGTTAGATGAGTTATATGATAGTATTTGTTAACAATTAACATCAAGCAGATGACGTCAAGCATGTTAGATATATAGGAGATCTTACAGGAGTGGCTATGTGATATATACAATGTATATGAAATTTTTCAACCAAGTTCAATAATTTAATTTGATATGCCATAAGCCTTTCGATGAGTGGGATATCAAATTAGTTAACGAGTTTGATAAATTTAATATCACATAATGATCACAAGTGTCAGATTCTATTCATCACATAACTTTTATTAATAGAAAGGAGTAAATATAATAGGACCAGTATTTGGCCTTAATTTTTCAGGCCGAAAAATATTAACTCTGATCCACATCAATTTCACATCAATAAATACTCTCATACTTGTCATTCATCAAAACAGAACTTTTTATAACCATGTACACGATGTGCTCCACCAATGACGTCATCAAATTGATGATTTTCCTCTTCTCGCCAAATTTTGCTAGAAATTCATCATCTTTGGGTTAGAAAAGGCTTGAAATGGATTTGGCTGCCACCTTGGAGCAACTTTATATTTTGCATGGATATGCGTAAATACACGATACACAACATGTGAAAATCTCTTTCTGCTCCACGAAGGCGGCCACATTCATTTTTAGAGAAAACTCCTCAAAAAGTATGATTTTCAAGGATTTTTGTGAAAAATGGGGAGAAACTGCATGTTGATGACGTCATAGTGAACATAATTTGCACATGCGGGATATTTTCGGGATGTAATGTGTTAGCAAATGTATTCAACTGTTGTATTGCAAAACATGTTGTTCTTTACTGGAGAATTAATTTTGCGGCCATATTCGAGTCTTAACTTACCTTTTCCTTTAAGTAAAACTTAAGTCCACCGCCGACAAATAGTATTTTTTCACTATCAAAAACAGGAGCAGACGATTTAGTATTTTTCTTCAGTTACAAAAATTACTTACTTTACACCATTACCACCATTGAAAAGTTTGAGCTTCTAATTCTACGTCAAGTTAAAAATATGAAAAATAATTAATTGCATCCCGAAAAAATTCCGACGCACTATATCCTATATGGAATGAAGTACTGATTGCGCATGCACCAAAGGCAAAATGAAAATACATATATTATTTTTGTGTTAATTAGACATACAAACACACGATTGAACACCAATTATTGTTCAAATAATGAATATCATTTATGCTCTGTCGGCGGTGGAGCATCTTTAAGTAAAACTTAAGTAAAAATTTAGCCACTATATATAAAATAGTAGCTATCCGGCTCGAATGTGACATTTCCATCTACTGAAACAATCATGATACATCATATGTATATATATTATGACGTCAAATCTACATGTGACGTCATAATAGTGTTATTACACATGTGTCTTCTGATATTTATGACATGGTCTTATGACATGTCTGGACGGCAAGTTACCAGTATGTGTTGAATATGTATACTGTAAACTGTGTGATGATATTTTAGGCAGAAATTGCTTATCAGCATTTATATATTTATTTATTTTATTTATTTATTTGTTATTCATTTATTTTATTTATTTTATTTATTTATTTATTTTATTTATTTATTTGTTTATTAATTAATTTATTTATTTAAATATTTTATTTATTTATTTATTTATTTATTTATTTATTTTATTTATTATATTTATTTATTATTTATTTATTTTTATTTATTTATTTATTTTTTTTTTTTTTTTTATTTATTTTATTTATTTATTTACTTTTGCATTTTAAGTTGTTGCTACTGAATTGATATAATCATATGATAATTTAAATGAATTATTTTTACTTAATTGAGTTACATGTCATTGCAACATTTTTTAAAAATATTTTTTATTTTAATTTTAAAGATATTTCATATAAATGCTTCACGATGGGCCGAAAAACTCAAGCAAAAAAACAAAAGCTTCAAAACAAATTACAATATAGACAAAAACCATAGAAATCAAAATATTTCACTAAATTCCATGATACTGCTAAAATTTTGATCTATGCATGTTAAATTCCTATATAACAATGAAGAGTACTGCAGGGAAATGAAATAGCGCATTTTAACTACCGGTACATGTATTTCATTGTAAATTATACCAGTATATTCGTTACAGCAGATAAATCAATAATATGTTTAATATCTTTATTATTATAATAGAAATTTGAAAAAATTTGATCACATCAAATTTTGTTACCTGACACAGTACATAATAATTATTTAATTTTTGTTATATCTTTCCAGAACTGCATAATGGGTGATAAACAAGATGATGACAGTGACCTTGACACGATTACGGCGACCTCTCCACTCAAATTAAAGGATGACTCAGATACATTACCCCAACATCTCCGAGAGGGGGATTGTGACGCGGGGATGGAGGAAAGTAGCGGTTCTGACAGCGATGACGCTGGGTAAAACTTTTTTTTTTTTACTTCATTTAAGTCCATATATTGTTTTAAAGGCCATAACTTAAATCAAAATATTCATATACTAGTTACTAATGGCAAAATAACTTTGTCTGATAAAGATTTAAAATTTAATGTCAATGCATTGAAATATTTAAATAAAAGCCCACTACCTTTCCGGAGCTAAACATGAAGGCTTCTTAAAAACATTAATAACATTAGAAAATATATACTGATGCCTAAGATTAGGTTACAACACCAAACATATGCAGGATTTCCTGTGTAATATATGATAACAGTGGAGAGTCATTTCGCTGTTTTGACGTCTGACGCAGTTGATAGTAAACTACCGCACAGTATTTAAGACGGAGGCACCTCCAGGGCCGCCAGCCGGCACATTTTGAAACTTCTTCTCAAGTTCTACCGGCTGCGATTTTGGCATTGCATGAAATGATTATATTTTTTCGGGTCGATCTGAAATCCAAGTTAAGCAAAAACCATTTTGATACTTCTTCTCAAGTTTCTCTAATTTGGCTGAAAATTTGACATGGTCCCTGAATGTTGTTATTTTTTCGGGTCGATCCGAAATCCAAGTATGAATTTTTTGATACTTCTTCTCAAGTTCTAACTACTAATTTGAATCTTGCATGAATATGATCCTGACATTCCCAACAAAGTTTGTTAATCGATCCGAAATCTTGGCGCCATCAGCCGCCGCATCTTGGGAAATAATTTTCTCAAGATATTTGGCTCACTGATCCTGACATGGTTCCTTCCTTGTCTTGAAAAACCACAGCTTTTGTACAAACTCTTACAAAGTGTTTGTAATTTTTCGGGTTGATCATAATCCAAGTTTTTGAACTTCTTCTTCTCAAGTTCCTACCGGTGGCGATTTGGCTCGTAAAGCTTGAAGTGATATGATGCTGACATGGTCCCCGACAATGTGTTTGTTATTTTTTCGGGTTGATCCAAGAATCCAAGATGGCCGCCACAGCCTGCCCATCTTGACAGACCCTTAACATGGCTGTATTTTTTTTAGATAATCTGACCTTGACATTGTTGAATTTTTAAACTACTTGATCAAGGAAATATTTATTTTTAGAATACATGACCTTTGCAATGTTTACATTAAGATTACTTGACCTTAGGTATGTTAATTTTTAGATAATTTGACCATGAAATTATTTACTGTAAGATTACTTGACCTTGAAAATGCTTATTTTTAAACTTCTTGACCTTGGGAATATTTATTTTTAGACTACTTGACCTTGAGTGTCAGATGGCCTCGGGATTGGATCTGAGTACAAGACAGAAACGAGGGATCCGGAAATACAAACATGCCCTCAAGTCAATAAAGCCTTACAGAAATAACAAAGCGTGAGTATGGTTAGCTTACTTCTGGGTGTTGTGAACCTAGAGACCTTATATTAGCCCTGTAGTATACTAGGATGAAGGGCTACCAACTTTGTTCAAATATATGATGTTGAACTACATTTAATCATTTCAATGAAAAATTATGCTAAAATATTTAAAAAAAAAACTTTTTTCTAAATAACTCTAGGGCCTAGATGCCTTATATTCAGTCTGTAGCAAGGTTACCAAGTTTGTTCAAATGAATGACCTTGAACTTGAGATAAGATAGGCTAAAACCTTTACGCAACATTTTGTCAATAACTAGAGGGCCTAGAGACCAGATATTGGAGCATGCTGGGATGAAGGGCTACCAAGTTTGTTCACATGAATGACCTTAATTTTCATTAAAGGTCACCAGGCTCAAATAGGCCAAAATGTTTATATGATTGCCAGATGACCATTAAGGCCCTTTTGGCCTCTTGTGAGATCCTATGTGTTGACCTTGATCTTTAGCCCCATTAGTCACCAGAATCAAATATTGTTTTTTAACTTAAATTTTAGCCCTATGGACGAACTTCCAGACTCTACAGCAGGATTTTTATCCTTGCTCACATTTGCATGGCTGACTCCTATCATGTGGAAGATCTATAAAAAAGGCACAGGTTTCCTCACAAACATGAGATGTAGTGACAAAAATAGAGCCGAGATCAATTCAGAACGGTAAGACTTGGGAGTGTGAAAAAAAATCACCTCTGAAGATGCATTTAGGCTCTTATAAATCAAAGACTAGACCAGTCCATTATGAAAATTCAGGGGTCAGGAAATAAAGGTGACTGAGTGATTTAAGTATCTGATCAGATACTGTAAACAACGAATTTCGCAATCAAAATAAATTTGCAAAAGTTTGTCTCAGCAGAAATCCATACCTTTCAAACATTGAAAGGTACTGGCGTCTAATTTTAATTCCACAATAAATGAATGTGCATGAAGTTTTGAAATTAGAATTAGAAATTTAGTCGCTGCAAAAAAATCAATGTTAGTTTTGCATTAACCACTTTACAACAAATTTATTTTAAAATAGAGTTACAGGTAGGTATATTGTTACATCATTAAGCGCAATACGTCGTTTTTCTGAAACGTATGACGTTTCGCAAACATGATGTCACAATCAACCGAAGTGCAGATAACTCTGTTATATGCAAATTCGGAATAATCATGACTTAAGATCAAGTTACAGCATCAAATAAATTCAAATTTCCCTGTGTAAATCGTGGTTAACATTAAAGGATCAATTTGCTGTTTCATAGCGTGATGAAGTCTTCGTAAACTACTGCATGGTAATTAGGTTGATCCTTGAAAACATAAGACCACCAACGTTTTGTGAATTATTATCAAATATTCGAACTTGTTTAGAAAAGTGATGATAAGTTCTGTATTAACGGGAAACTAATAACTTGTGCACAATAGATGTACACAAACATGTAGACGAACACGTTGTGTTAGTGTTATTTTGGACTGAAGAAGGCCCTATAGTGGCTGAATATATATTCCATAGAAATGATTTTGATTTTACTTTGAATTTATTTTGGCCTTTTATTTTGGGTTATTAATATACTAGCTTTACACCGTTTTTACCTCATTGTAATAACTTTTTTGACTCTACAAAATCATCAAACACTTTTTACAAGTTTATTTTGAAATTAAAAGCTGTTTTAGTTCAGGTATGTAAGTGTGATTATTTTGTGGGAAAAAAATGTATTTCTAAAATATAGCTCCATGACATATTTTATTTAGTATTAAGGACAATGTTAATAGACATCAAAATAATTTGGTCTAATCATATTTTATCAATACTAATGTCTCTTCCTATACACATCCTCAGGTACATGGAAACAAATCACAGCTATAATGTTAAATCCATCTTGAACTAGGCTGAAAATTTATAACAGAAGAGATATATTGTATGTAACATTTAAATTTTCTTACAAATTATTGTCAGTGAAATGTAAGGTTTTACATAGAACATAAAAGCGATTTACTTCACTCCACTGAAAATATCAATTTTGATATTTTTATTCACTTTTGACAAATAGGAATGTAGCGTAGACTGTAAAAATATTATTTTGATAGTTACATTAATTTATTAGTTTGTGCATGAAGGTGACGTCATATTTTTGTATAGGAATATGACGTTATGCTCACAAAAATATGACGTAATAATCGCAAGGACAAATAACTCTGTAAAATACAATGGTGGAATAACCCAGGAGTAACAGTTATATTTCATTGAGTGAGGTGGAAACTTTGATATTTTTCGCAAGTGCGAAGCATGATTGAAAGATATTTAAGTTTCAACCTAACGAGATGAAATATTACTGGTATTCATCAAAAAACAAGGAATTTTCTATTTATTTCATATTTTTCTCTATGTATAATTTTCTCCCTCTGGTGGACTGTTGTTTGAAAATCTAATAATATTGCAGACTTGAGAAGTTGTGGAAGGAAGAGCTGAAGAGAAAAGGCCCCAAGGATGCCTCGTTTGGTTGGGTGATTTGGAGGGCCATTAGGACGAGGGTTTTCTTTGGAGGACTGACCATCATCTTATCTGTCAGCTTCAGCTTCTTTGCTCCAGTAAGTTCAAAAATCACATGGACAACATCCTTGATACTCCAGGGGTTACTATCACTGACGTTATGTCCACCCCTGGATTATAGTAACCCCTGGAATATCAATGATGCATGGACAGTGACTTTACAAGGCTCTGGACTTTTGCACATCTGAGTTCCGATACATGTATAACTGATTAATTATTGTAAATACTGTGTTCACCGAAATTAGCGCCCAGAGAGCTTAAAAATTGTAAGAAATTGGGGCACTTTAAAGAATGAGTTGTGAATTAAAAAAATTAAGCAAATTTTCAACACTTTATGTACTTGTTGCAAATTAATCGGTTACTACAGTAAACAAGCATATATGCCTTTTATCCTTTGAGACACATTATTATGGTGTGATCACATCTAAAAATTCATAAGTTCATTTAATTTGAGATACAATATTATAAGACTCTTTTATATGTGGATATGAAGGATAGGGATATTCTACCCAAGGGTCACATAATGTTGTATAACCCGAGGCTTGCTGAGGGTTTTGCAACATTTTGTGATCCCCACGGTAGAATATCCCTATCCTTCATATCCACTTATGAAAGAGTATTTTTTCTTTCATACCTCAACATTTTATTGCTATTTTACAACTATAATATCCCACCATTTTGAAATAAATTGGAAGAAATCCACATATGGAAGTCAATTTTTCATGCATGAAAAAATTGCATGGGTAGCCAATGCAATACAGCCTCAGGCGACATGAGTGTATTGCTCTAAACCAGCCAGTATTACAACCGTAGGTATGAAAGAATATATGTTAGAGGCTATTCATGGAATGGGGTTAACTTCGTGGGATAGAGGTGTTATACATGAACTTTACTCATTCTCCATAAAAGGGGAGGGGTGGTAATTTTCTCTTCTCCAGGAAAGTTTCCCACCCTGCAATTTAAAAGTGGACTAAACCAGCCTTTGAATTAGGAGAATTTAAATGTGTTTTTAGGGGTGAATGACTCAATACATAAATTGATGTTGTTTCAGGCGTTAGTGCTGAACAAATTACTAAGGACTTTGTCTAACAAGGAACAGTTTGACATTTGGTATGGCGTGTTGCTCGTCGCTATAATCTCGATCATGGAGTTCTCTCGGACTATGTTATTTGCTCTTGGCTGGATGATTAACTACACGACAGGTATATATATTGCTGTAAACTTTCCAAAATTCTGTGATTTCATGCCTTGCAACTTTTTCACGTATAGACTTAAAGATGCTCCACCGCTGACAAATGGTATCTTTTTGCCGATCAAAAACAGGATAAGATGATTTAGAATTTTCTTCAGTTACAAAAGTTACTTACTTTACACCATTACCACCATTGAAAAGTTTTAGCTTCTAATTTTACTTAAAGATAAAAATAACAAAAACAATAAGTTGCATCCCAAAAAAATTCCATGCCGCTATGACCTATATGGAATGAAGCACTGATTGCGCATGCACCAGAAGCAAAATAGATTATTTGATATGTCATTTTGTGTTAATTTGACATATATATACACGATTAAACATCAGTTATTGTTAAAATGATGAGTATCATTTATGCTTTGTTGGCAGTTGAGCATCTTTAAATTCACAATTTTGGCTCCTATACTTACCGTTTTTCACATTATTTACAAGGTATAAGACTTCGAGCTGCTACACTCAGCCTTCTCTACAAGAAAATCCTCAAACTACGAAGCTTGAAGGATAAATCTGTGGGAGAGGTAGGACACAACTTGTTCATATGATAAAGATTAATGTTTCCCATTGTGTATAATTAAAATAACTTTACAACGTATATCTCAATTTTCAAGCACATGTCACTGAAACGCTCAGATTATTAGAAAGATCTAAATTAAATTGAATGACGAGATATCCAAAGGCATTGGTCCCGACAGGTCTACAGCCCTACCAGTCAGTCAAGTTTATTATTAAAAATGTTTTCCTGGGGTTTCAATATCAGGTGTTACCAAGTACTTTTTGCCATTTAAACTTATATTCGCATGTGATTTACTTTCATCAATTCTACAATCTGAGTAAATTCCCAAAAGTTTATCTCCGCAAATAATCTAAATTGATAGGAATTATCATTCATTTTTTAAATCAGTAAATATTAATCTTTGCGAACTTGTTTTGAAATGAAAATCACAAAATTTAAATAGCCATGAAAGAAAGTATAAATAAAAGTTTTCATAATTGGTGCTTGTAGCTGGTGAACCTTTGCAGCAACGACGGGCAGCGATTGTTTGAAGCGGCAGCCATTGGTCCACTTTTGATTGGAGGACCAGTTGTATTGGTGTATGGCATTGTTTACACTGTCTTTCTGATTGGTCCCTGGGCACTGGTAGGGAGCGCCACCTATCTATTGTTTTATCCATTTATGGTAAGTGATTCACGATAAAGCTGGTGGTAAATGCTGGAGTCATGTAGGCATTAACACAGGGATCTGGCACAAATTTATTGGTTTATCGCCCACAGGGACTTGGCACAAATTTCTAACCAACAGTAGTATATGTAAGCAATAAACTGTTACCAAATTGGACATACACTGACAAGAATTGTCTCCCCTTGTGCAGGTGATTTTTCTCACTTAATAATGACATGAATGGCCTCCCCTGGCATCGGAAGAAAGACAAATAGAATGGTACCCTTGATACTACATTGTATAATATATGTACATAACTATTGTTGGTTAGAAATTCATGCCAGGTCCCTGTGGGCAATAAAACTGTAACTTACTCAAATGAGACTGAGGTGAAATTGAATTTAAGACTAAACATTAATCAAAATTATGCCATCAATTTTGTTTTCTAAATTTTTTATGTAATATGTTCTTCATTGAGCATTAATTTTACAAAATGTACAGTCTTTAAAGCAATGTTTGTAGGAAACTATCTGATATATTTTGGCTTTAAAGGGACAATTCACTCAGGCTAATTCTTTTACATAAGCAAGAAGCAAAATATGGCATGAATGTATTGTTCTACATTTCTTATGAAACATATAAAATATTGACAAATTCCACGTCATTGTTTAGTATTTTAATTGATATCTTTGAAATATCAAACCGTTGATCAATACGATTAAGCAGGTACAATATGGACGCTGTACCCATACCCGAGCCAAAGTCATGCACGTTTAACAAATGACAGGCTAAGATTTTGTAACATCCCAACCTCGGCTAACGCCTCGGCTGGGATTATGTTACAAAATCTTAGCCCTCGACTGAGATAACCCGATCTCGATCACTTACTGGTAACAGATTTTAGTAATATAATCGTGTTTGTTTTGTGTGTCTTGATAAAGGCGCAGATCACCTCGAAAATTTGACAATTTTTTTTATGCACAAGTTTGGATTTACATCTTTATATAAAGTGAAAACACTGGGGAGGAGTTGAAATAGTTGTTTATATATTAGAACATGGATGTACATTGTATATTTAGAACAGAGGGTTGCTTAATAGAGATGGATGTTACTGCAAATTTGAGAAGAGAATCTATATTGAATTTCCTGTGAGTAACGTCCTTGTCGATTCTGTTATCATTTCAGGCTCTGATCAGTCGACTTACAGCTTACTATAGAAGGACAGGAGTTAAGGTCACCGATGGTAGAGTAAGTGTCCTTCTATTTATTGAACTCTTGACCTTTATTTCCTCTATGGTACCATTTTATTATATCACTAATTAAATGTCTTCAGACCAATTTGAGGTCATCAAATGAACGCTTAAATATACTATTTTACTCTATTACATAAAAAATACAATGCTGGAAGAGTCCAAGTGTTTGTAAGGGGTAACATTTCAAATGTTTTGAAGTTTTTAGCATTGGCTTTTTTTATACCGTATTCAATATCCCAAGTTTGAATGATAGCATAACTTCTAACCAATAATCTAACTTATTTTTTTTGTTATGTTCAGGTACGGATGATGTCAGAACTTCTAACCTATATTAAACTTATCAAGATGTATGCCTGGGAGGTACCATTTACCAAAAAAATATCAGGTAACTGGGAAAAGAAATGAATTGTTTGAAAAAAGAGGTAATTTCGACGGAGCAGGTTTTTTTTCAGGACTAATTTGGGTTTGATTTAATTTTGTTTTACATCCTATTAACTGTCAGTTTAAGGAGATGTGTCGTGTAAGAGGTGAGGAAATTCAGAGTACCCGGAAAAAACCCACCGACCTATGACAACTGCTTTCTATGCAATCAAACTCACAGGGCTTCTCATAATCACTCAGTCGCCACCACTGCAATAAGCCACAATCAATGATATTAAGTCAAGTTTCGGTCATCTAACATGATGTAACCTGCTGTTCGATTACCATCGTCTGTGACCCATGGTTGATTGCACTACACTGCGCTACACTTATCACCGTAGGACAGCACGGTCACAGAGCAATGACGTCACTCTATAAATAGAAACCAATCAACTTGACTCTTTTAAAATGAGAATTCTTCAGTCTGGAGGGAGAATATTTATGGATATCAATGTTGTTTATGTACAGCTTCTGTGAAGCGTATTTTACCTCTAATCTCATTGGCTAAAAAATCAGCAGGATTTAATTTCCCATGGGTGATAAGTGTAGCGTAGTGTAGTGCAATCAACTATGTGTCACAGTCTTGTTTGATAACTGTCATCTGTATTCTTGTCTTAAATTAATTTACTCAATTAAGTTTCTTACTTACTGAATTAGGCTTTATAATGTCATGAGACTGAACAATTTATTTACGGAGTTAAGATATGGTTGATAACAAGAATAATGTGTTTTTTACCATGATCTTCATTTTGCTGATAGGTATCCGTTCGGACGAGAGGAAAATCCTTGAGAAATCTGCATTAGTACAAGGTATCAGTACTTCGGCGGCTCCCATGGTGCCCGTCATGGCTTCGGTGTTTGTGATTTTAGCACATGTGTTGACGGGAAATGATCTGACCCCAGCACAGGTACATTTTGAAATATTGTCTGCAAATTTTTAAAATTATTTATCATTTATTATTTTGCTGTATTCTGATGATTTCTAGAGTTATTTGTTCTTATTAGCAAGTAGTGACAGTTGCATTATTATATTTGATACTTACGTGTTGATATTCCGGAATTGGACCAGAATTCAAGATGGCCACCACAGCTGAAATCTTGAAAAATAAATTCTTAATTTGGGAAAAAAAATGCAATTTTCTAAAATGTTAAAAAAGATCAGTATAATTGTAAAACAACTTGAATGATGTAACTGGTGATAGCTGCATTCATGTGAAAATAATGCTGAATAGAAAAATATAAGTTAAAGACAAATTAATGAAAAATTTGATTATGAAAATTCAATAACATTGAGAATGCCATCATATTTATGATCATTTTGTGACTATTGAAACTCATTGATATGTAAATGATTAAGTTGAATGTATGTAATTGTAGCCTTGATATATGAATGTAAAATAACTCTTTTATAATTATGTAATATCTTTTATCAGCAACATTTGCTCTTGGACTAATGTATCCATCAATAAGTCAGTCCATACATTATTATTTCATACGAAATTTGATTATGACTAAAAAGGAAAAACTATTTTTAAAACAATAATCATAGGTACCAGGATTAAGATAAAGAGTACAGAAAAATTGAAAACAAACTTTCTTCTGCGTGCAAGATAAAGTAAACTCCCAGAAGTTTATGTCTGCTAATTGTTTTCTAGATTGGAGTCAATATGTTGTAACGTATTTCAATTAATTTTTTAAATTCATGAATCAAAAAATTTTTTTTTGATGTTTATTCGATTTGAAATGGAAATCGTGAAATTTGATCGCAGCAAAAGAAAATTTGTTTACAGTAGTTGCCTGGGATTGAAAATATTTTCACGCAGCATTTCACTTCACTTTAAGATATTTTTTTCAGGCTTTTACCCTAGTAGCTGTGTTAAACTCTATGCGATTTTCCCTTGGGGTTATCCCCTATGCAGTGAGAGCGATTGCCGAATCCTTAGTATCATTTAGCCGTTGTCAGGTAATTTTAGAGGGTTGTCTGGTTAGAATTTGGATATTCTCTCGTTTTAAACCTTCTGTTCACCTTGGTTTTGGTCTTTATAATATTTACTGCATCTGTGCACATCCTTTTAGTTTCAACATTCTCTCTTTATCTCAGGCTTTGCCATCTTTTGCATGTTGTGTCATTTTGTCTAATTGTTCTGCTTTCGTCTGAACTATATTTACTTATATAACAAAATACCGGACAAGTAGACCTAGCATTTTTCATTTTACATTTTTCTGTCTATCTTTCTTTAATTCATTCATTCACCAGTAGAGGATTTCACAAAATCATCTTACACTCAAAATCACTCAAGTCATGCTTTGTATTAGAAAAAACTGTTGCAGGTTTTAAAGAAATGAACAAACCGTGAAATTGCATTTCCATACAAATTCCTAGTCCGACAGGTATCATGGTTGTTTCCTGATGAGGTACCTGGTATATCAATGTCAACTACAAAATACTGATTACTACAAAAATTAGACCAATCATTCATTATAATAGTAACATACAATGAATTAAATTGTGATCTGATGTTTGAGATGCGACGGGAAATCAAGTGCTTGGGTTTGCCATCTTTGAGAATAGAAAATCAAATGCAGTGTTTGTAGGGGTTTCTAGTTGATGGTAACTGGTTGTTTCACCTTTTAGTTTCTGATATTCATTGGTCTGTACGTTACTTAAGATTGGTGGTTGTTTTTCTATTAGTATACAAGTTTTTTTTAGTGGTTATAAGTGGTTTTTTCGAGGGTAAATCAGGCGTCAACGGTTTGTGATGTAGTATGATTATTTGTGGTTTTGAGGGTTAATCTGCAGTCAGTGGTTTGTGTTAAATTTGTACTGGATGCACACTCTATTCTTACGGTCTTACTTATTTTTTTTATTTTTTTTTTTTTTTCAAGTTTCGCTCAATCTTTTCCAAGATTCTATTTTCAGAATTTCTTATGGTATCACAGCTATGTCTTTAGGCTAGTTATTGCTAGTTGGTAATGTATGCTGTACTTAGGGATTGTTTTTAGTGGCATGTTGCTTAAGTGATTCGAAAGATACATTTTAGCCATATTTCCTTTAATATTTTAGGCTTTCGTCTTAGTTGCTATCAACAACTCATTGAAGCGCACCATTGCTCAAATACCCAAGTTAGTGAGAACTTTGGTTGACATCCATATTTCCGGGGAAAGATTTAAGGTTAGTCCCGTAACTGGGAAAGACAATTCTTGTCAGGGGAGGTAAATCATATATCAGGGGAGATAATTCATATAAGTATGAAAGTGAGACTGGATTACCTGCCTTAGTACCAATTATATCTGCTTTCTAGTCCGTGCTTATAAAATTTATTTATAGGTAAGATAATGAAATTTTAATTAGGGGAATAATTATGCCAGTATCAAGGGAGACAATATGTGTGTTATTTTGATGACGAATAATAATCAGTGCCAGGGGAGGTAATTCATGTCATTATTACGTGAGCAAAATCACCTGTATTAGGGGAGACAATTCATGTCAGTGTTAAATAAGAAGATTCATTAGCGCCAAGGAAGGTAAATTTTGTCAATTTAATTGTTTGGCAATACAGGTGTAAGTCATCAGTTAGTGCCAGGGAAGATAACTCATGTCAGTATCAAGGGAGACTATTTGACAAGGGAGATAATTTATTTTGTAAGGACAGACAAATCTTTTTCAAAGTAGACAATTAAAGTATGTATTTGGGAGACTGTGCCAGGGCTATCTTATAAAACTTACATGACTCTTACATGGACTTACCCCATATCTTACCAAAAAGTTTTTCCTTAGCCCTATAATTATTTGCAAGGTTATATTATATATTATGTGTCTTTGTTTTCAATTGATCTGTATTTTCAAAGTTCACAATCATAGTCACAAACACACAACCTCCTTTACAACTCCTGCTGCTCATTCACATGATTCAATATGCTAGTTTTAATGAAATTTTTGGATTCAACCATTTAAATCTTTCAGTTATTTTGAGATTCAGAATTCTGTTCTTGAGGGCAAAGTTCAATGTATACTCTGTATGTACTTGTCAAGAATGTACTGTCTCTAGAGCGTTTTGTAGTTTCTTTACATTCATTAGCATTGTATGCCATTAATTTTCCTTAATAATAGGATTATGGCTACTTGATGTTGGCTTCTTTTTTTTTGGTAACTGAGAACAATGTAATGACTAATCATTAAGCCATGTTTTGCCTGTTTTGTCCTTTCTGCTGTGTAGTTTTTAGTCTTATGGTACCAGACTATGGAACAAGATTTGGGCATGAAAACCAGACCCTATTTTCTGGAGTTGTCATTCAGCGGCCTTTATACCCAACAAGATTGGGCATTAAAATAAGACCCTATTTTCCGGAGTTGTCATTTGCTGATTTTCTTCCAACAAGATTGGACATTAAAACTATAGACCCTATTTTCTGGAGTTGTCATTTGCTTACTTTCATCTCTAACAAGATTGGGCATTAAAATGATACACTATTTTCTGGACTGGTTTTTCACTGACCTTCATCTCGAACAAGGTCATTTGGCTTTAAAACTAGGCCCTATTTTCTGGAGTTTGATTCCCTGACCTTTATTTCCAATGTGATTTGGCATTAAAACCAGGCCCTATTTTCTGAAGTTGTCATTTGCTGATTTTCTTCTCCAACAAGATTGGGCATTAAAATCAGACCCTATTTTCTGAAGTTGTCATTTGCTGATTTTCTTCTCCAACAAGATTTGTCATTAAAATCAGACCCTATTTTCTGAAGTTGGCATTTGCTGATTTTCTTCTCCAACAAAATTAGGCATTAAAATCAGACCTATTTTCTGGAGTTTTCATTCAGTGACCTTTATCTCCATCAAGATTGGACATTAAAATGAGACCCTATTGTCTGGAGTTGTCATTTGCTGATTTTCATCTCCAACAAGATTGTACATTAAAACCAGACTCTATTTTCTGAAGTTGTCATTTACAGACCTTCAAACCTCTTTACTGTACCTGTGTAGAGATTAGTGGTGACTCACTGTCCTAATTCTCTTACTGCTACTGTAGGCTTTCACGTTTCTGGCTATCCATGGTAAACTAAAGCCCGTACTTGGTCAGATACCTGGCGCCGTCCGTTCTCTCTCTGACATGATGATTAGTGGACGGCGAATCAAGGTGGGTAGTTGTGCACATTGCTCCAGAATAGTATATAAAATAACACCTCCCAAAAATCTAAATAGACAAATATTGGTTGATAATGTTGAGAGGTGATAATGTTGAGAGTTGATAATGAACTCCATTCTTTTATATGGAAATTAACATTTTGCAAATTCCAGGTAAATTTCAAAAATATAATCTAATCTTGAAAATTTCCTACCCAATATACTAGTTTTCATCCCAAAGTTAGCAAAATAAAACCCCTTCCTTATTGTTTCATCAAATATCAACCTATCGCATTGCTTGGCCACCCAATGATTTTGTGCTAAAAATAAGCAATATGCAATCAGCAACTTCACCATGTAGTTTCATGTCCTTTTGAAAGTAGTCTGATGGTCTCATATATATATTTAATTATTTTAAGAATGTAAGAGTGAAAATAATCTTTTAATTGAATTAATAGTCCTTTACATATTCAGGGCTTTTACTAGAGGCTTTTTGGGGCCAATAATAGGCCCTTTTTCCAATGGAAATTATTTTAAACTTTTGCCAAATTCTCCCAAAATACAGTTTACTCCTGGAAATGTCCGTCCCAATTTTCCAATTTCTTTCCTAAAATCTGGTAATAAAAAGGTTCCTTCTCAAATAAAGTGAAATAAGCCTGATAATGCACTTATTGCCCTATTTCTTTATGGTCTTTCCCAGTATATTCTGTAACATCAAGAGCACATTCACACGACTTATTTAGTTGTATCCTACATGTTCTATTAGCAGCTTCTTGAGAACACAATAGAAGTAATCGGCTTCTTTACTTGTAAGGCTTATTCATAGAAACCTTTTGTTATACTTATTGCCTCTTGATATTGGCATTTATAAATAAGTCTTTTATTGTTGTTCACAACACTAATCCAAACTGTGGTGGCTTATTGCTTGTTCCCTATGTTAAACAGCTTATCTCTAAAATGCAAGTCAAAAAACATATTCGTTTGATTCCTCTTGAGTCATTTTGAGAGATATATTTTCTTGTTGCTTATTTCCATTTTCTTGTTGCTTATTTCCATTCTTGATCTATTGGCCTTAATCGTCTCTTGCTTTAAAAGCTTCAGCAAACAGTTTAAGCTTATTTAGTTGTTTGCAATGTCCTTACACTCAAGAGCTGTATCCTTGTTTCTTCTGTTGCTGCAAAAACCAAATCTAATAAAACCAGCTTATTCCTGGCAATAAGCAATAGATGTAATTTTTTTTTTTCTAATTTAAGTCAGTTCAAACAGTTGAAGCTTATGAAGGGAAGTTGTTTACAATGTTCTCAAACTCAAGAGCTATATCATAATTACTTCTGTTGCTGCATGAACCAGATCTAAGAATACCAGTTTCATGTCAATAAGTTATAGATGTACATTTTCTATTTCTTTTAAAAGCCAGGTCAAACAGTTTAAGTTTATTTAGTTGCTTGCAATGTCCTTACACTCAAGAGCTGTGTCCTCATTTCTTCTGTTTCTGCAAGAACCAAATCTAAGAATACCAGCTTATTCACATCAAGAAGCAGCACTGGTATTTTTTTTCATTTCTTCTAAAAGTCTGTTCAACTAGTTGGGGCTTATTTAGTTGTTTGCAATGTCCTTACACTCAAGAGCTGTGTCCTCATTTCTTTTGTTTCTACAAGAACCAAATCTAAGAATTATAGCTTATTTACATCAAGAAGCAGCACTGGTATTTTTTTTTTCATTTCTTCTAAAAGTCTGTTCAACTAGTTGGGGCTTATTTAGTTGTTCTTACACTCAATTATTCTCGATACCTTAGTAATATCATTTCATTTTCATTTACCAAATATTGGTTACCATTTGTTTACTGTTGGTGTTTTAACTTCAAGTTGGGAATTTTTAAATATTTTTGGGTTGTGTATCCTTTCTTATCTTCTTGCAGTTTGTCCGAGTCCGCAATTGCTTTGAATTTCTCAAATTTATCAAATTTGGTGCTTACCTGGTAGTATTTAGAGTTCATTTGGCAGTTGGTTTTAAACATATTACCAGGATGGTGGTAAATATGTTTGAATTGTTAAAATATGTCTGTGTTGATTACCAGGATGGTGGCAAATGTGTTTGAATTGTTAAAATAAGTCTGTGTGTTGTTTTTGAAGATATCAAAAGCTTGACAACTTTAATAACAGTAACTGAATGATAGACAAATTACATACTTGATATACTGGCCTTATATAGCGAGTTATTTTCATATTGCTGACAATTGACATGATTGTGCATTTTGATTTGTGAAATATTCAGTATTAGTTCAACTACCTATAACCTTGAAGCCAAATCACAAAATTTCTGATTGCTAAAATTTAATTTTAAGTTTTTACACGAAATTGTAAAAATTTAAATAATCTGTTCTACAGCTATTCCTCTACCTCCTTTCCTTTCTTTCATGTCACTTTTAGAACATACATTGGAAATGTTCTTGCTTATTGTTTACATATTTTATTACCTCGCCTTGTTGCATGCGTATTTATTATCTAAGCTTAATTCTAACCATTTTTATTGTCTCAATACATACTTACATCACAGCTATTACGAACAGATCTTATGCACTGTCCCAACTTAACTGGTTCACTCCTGAAATGTCATAATGAATTGTTCCAACTATAGTTTTAGAAGAGTTCAAATGTGTTTTCGGGGTTCGATATTAGATTTCTTTTTGTTTCTGCTTAGCTTATTTGTTATTTATCCAAGCTTATTGTATTTTGTCCAAGCTTATTGTATATTGTCAATGCTTATAGTATTTTGTCCAAGCTTGTTGTATATTGGCCAAGCTTATTGTATTTTGTCCAAGCTTATTGTATATTGTCCAAGCTTATTGTATTTTGTCCAAGCTTATTGTAAGTTGTCCAAGCTTATTGTATTTTGTCCAAGCTTATTGTATATTATCCAGGCTTATAGTATTTTGTCCAAGATTATTGCATTTTGTCTCAGCTTATTGCATTTTATCTCAGCTTATTGTATTTTGTCTCAGCTTATTGTATTTTGTCTCAGCTTATTGTATTTTGTCTCAGCTTATTGTATTTTGTCTCAGCTTATTGTATTTTGTCTCAGCTTATTGTATTTTGTCTCAGCTTTTTGTATTATGTCTCAGCTTTTTGTATTTTTTCTAAGCTTATTGTAATTTGTCTCAGCTTATTCCTATTGTGTGTTACCCCAGATTATTGTGTATTGTCAGCAGAGTATACTGATTAACCTGGGGAATCAGGGACAGGAAAAGAAGTTTTAGGGGAACATTGAAGGTCATAAATGGTTGCTAATCAACTATAGCTTATTTTTTGCTCATGCATCTATTAATTGTTAATTAAATATTAATTGACTTATAGTTTTGATTAAATATTCAATAGTTTTCAATAATACTGCATAACTGCATCTTGTTTGCTTTTATTTAATTGACATTTAATTCTAAAAAAAATATTAAAACAGTAAAATATGAATATTTTAACTTTCAAAATCATTATCACATTATTCCGTCTTTGCATATTACAGAATTACCTCCCTTGCGGGTAGATATCCATTGTGAAATTGTAACGTCATTATTTTTTTGGCACAATTCACATCGTCTTGTCTGAAAAGTATGACATTATGGTTGTAATCATATGGCATCACAATCAATACTTACCCACAAGGGCAGATAACTCTGTAATATGCAAATACAAGACAGGAGAACCTTTTGTGGTAGTTTGAGTATGACCTTTGTAACCTTTGACCTTTACAGAGTGTACTGTTGATGGAGGACATCAAACCTCATGTTTCTCAGATCACGAACCCCAACCACGTGATCGTCCTAAAGAATGCTACATTTGGCTGGGACGCCAGCAGTGTTAAGGATGGAAACAACAAAAAAGGTATGTACCCAGTTCTGTATTTGCATATTACAGAGTTATCTGCCCTTGCAGATATATATTGATTGTGGTGTCATGTGTTTGCAGACTTAGCACCATTCTTTACATAGAAAACATCATCAGTTTTGCCTAAGAAACAATGTAGTCAAATAAATGAAGATCTATCAGTAAGGGAGGTAACTCTGAAAGTATAAAAAGAGGAAGGAAGGAAACAAGATATTTTCATCATTTATTGATAATGATTTCCATCCCCATAATGTTAAGTTTAATAATGTGAATTTGTGGTATCAGAGTATTCAATCAATTCAAGTGAATTTTAAATTGCGCTATTTAGTCCAAAGCTTAATAGGGAATAAATGATAGAATTAAGAACTTTGTCGTCTAAATTTGTCTGATCAGAGTATTGAATTGAATCAAGTGAGTTTTAATTTGTAATATTCTGTCCAGAGCTTAAAGGTAAATAAATGATTGAAATAAGATTTTTAAGTTTTACAAAGTTTACAGATGTGAAGTTCCAATATCAATATTTTTACCGTTCAGGAGCACTGGATGTTGAACAGATTTTTTATCCATTTTTAAGTTTAATTGATTTATTTTCTAACCAGATGCTAACAGTAAGTCTTCAGCGACAAAGGCAGAGGAGAAACAAGGATTAAAAGATGGTGAGGAGGTTCCGGAATCTGATCCAGATGTGGTACAGACCCTGGTGGATATCAACTTTGTGTTGGAAAAGGTGAGAGGAAATTCAAGTTTGACCAAGGTGAGAGCAAAATTCAGGTTTGACAAAGGTGAAAGGGAATTCAGGATTGACAAGGTGAGAGGGAATTCAGGTTTGACAAAGGTGAGAGGGAATTCAGGTTTGACAAAGGTGAGAGGGAATTCAGGTTTGACGAAGGGAGAGGGAATTCAGGTTTGACGAAGGGAGAGGGAGTTCAGGATTGACAATGTGAGAGGAAATTCAGGTTTGACGAAGGGAGAGGGAATTCAGGTTTGACGAAGGGAGAGGGAATTCAGGTTTGACGAAGGGAGAGGGAATTCAGGATTGACAAAGGTGAGAGGGAGTTCAGGTTTGACAAAGGTGAGAAGGAATTCAGGTTTGACAAAGGTGAGAGGGAATTCAGGTTTGACAAAGGTGAGAGGGAATTCAGGTTTGACGAAGGTGAGATGGAATTCAGGTTTGACAAAGATGAGAGGGAATTCAGGTTTGACAAAGGTGAGAAGGAATTCAGGTTTAACAAAGGTGAGAGAGAATTCAGGTTTGACAAAGGTGAGAAGGAATTCAGGTTTTACAAAGGTGAGAGGGAATTCAGGTTTTACAAAGGTGAGAGGGAATTCAGGATTGACAAAGGTGAGAGGGAATTCAGGTTTGACAAAGGTGAGAGGGAATTAAGGTTTGACAAAGGTGAGAGGGAATTCAGGTTTGACAAAGGTGAGAGGGAATTCAGGTTTGACAAAGGTGAGAGGGAATTCAGGTTTGACGAAGGTGAGAGGGAATTCAGGTTTGACAAAGGTGAGAGGGAATTCAGGTTTGACAAAGATGAGAGGGAATTCAGGTTTGACAAAGATGAGAGGGAATTCAGGTTTGACAAAGGTGAGAAGGAATTCAGGTTTGACGAAGGTGAGAGGGAATTCAGGTTTTACGAAGATGAGAGGGAATTCAGGTTTGACAATGTGAGAGGGAATTCAGGTTTTACAAAGGTGAGAGGGAATTCAGGATTAAAAAGGTGAGAGGGAATTCAGGATTGACAATGTGAGAGGAAATTCAGGTTTGACAAAGGTGAGAAGGAATTCAGGTTTGACAAAGGTGAGAGGGAATTCAGGTTTTACAAAGGATGGGAGCAAATTTCAGGTTCGACAAAAGTGAGATGGAATTCAGGTTTGACGAAGGGAGAGGGAATTCAGGATTGACAAAGGTGAGAGAAAATTCAGGTTTGACAAAGGTGAGAGAGAATTCAGGTTTGACAAAGGTGAGAGGGAATTCAGGATTGACAATGTGAGAGGAAATTCAGGTTTGACGAAGGTTAGAAGGAATTCAGGTTTGACAAAGGTGAGAAGGAATTCAGGTTTGACAAAGGTGAGAAGGAATTCAGGTTTGACAAAGGTGAGAGGGAATTCAGGTTTGACGAAGGTTAGAAGGAATTCAGGTTTGATAAAGGTTAGAAGGAATTCAGGTTTGATAAAGATGAGAAGGAATTCAGGTTTTACAAAGGTGAGAGGGAATTCAGGTTTTACAAAGGTGAGAGCAAATTTCAGGTTTGACAAAAGTGAGATGAAATTCAGGTTTGACGAAAGTGAGAGGGAATTCAGGATTGACAAAGGTGAGAGGAAAATACAGGTTTAAATGAGAGGGAATTCAGGTTTGACGAAGGTTAGAAGGAATTCAGGTTTGACGAAGGTGAGAGGAAATTCAGGTTTGACGAAGGTGAGAAGGAATTCAGGATTGACAAAGGTGAGAGGAAATTCAGGTTTTACAAAGATGAGAGGGAATTCAGGTTTAACGCTAAGTGCATCACAATGGCTGGTATTATGATACAAGTTCTGAAAAATTTCAAGGTTCGTAACTGTTTGACTTCCGTTACTAGTGGCCCAGTAGTTTGGATGTTCTTACATGGTAATATAAGCCCTCCACCTCTGGGTCGCAAGTTCAAATCCCATGTGGGGACGTTGCCTGATACTCACCGCTGATGGTGGTGTTTCTCCCGGTACTCCTGTTATCTTTTACCATCAAACCTTTCAAGTATGTTGAATTTAGCTATTGCATCTGAAACTGTTTATATTTGTTTTATGTAATTGTTAAAAATTTGTATCCACCAAGATCTGACACATTAATAGCTATATTTCTTCTTATTTTACAGGGCAAATTAATAGGAGTATGTGGAAGTGTGGGATGTGGAAAGAGTTCTCTTATATCAGCTGTAATGGGACGAGTAAGTGAATAAAAGAAAAAAGTCTTAATTTAAAAAATACTGGTACTTGTAAATTAAGAATATTTGAAGTAAAAACTTTATTCTTATACACTGATTATTGTTTGAAATAATCAAGAGGCCTATGGGTTTTCGAGTTTGTTGGACAGTTGCCAGGTACTGACTGCTGGTTAGTGGTTTTTCTCCTGGTACTCCAGGTACTCTGGATTTCCTACACCAATAAACCTGATGAAAATATTTTTTTGGAGATCAAGAAAACAATTTTAATTTCACATGAACATTGATTCCTTCCTGCAAGGTAGATATCATTAATATCTGAGATTTGGAGATTTGATGATAATTCCAGCTTCTAACAATTTCAGCTCATGGAACTGAAGTCACACTGAACCATTTTATAGATGCATGCAGATGTGCTTTGAAAATAGATTCACACGAAGCCAATGTTGTCGTTAATTTAAAACATCTGTATATTTTTTTTTTTTCCAAATCATTGACTTGACTTTTATATTTATCTTCGTTTTATTTCGTAAAATTGTGACATCTACAGATGGTGCTGTTGTCAGGAAAAGTCGCGACGAAGGGAAGCGTGGCATATGTTTCACAGCAGGCGTGGATAATGAATTCAACAGCACGCGAGAACATCCTGTTTGGTCAAGTCTACGATGAAGAAAAGTAAGCACTTATTCAGTAACGTTCTGCACGGGTACCAGGGTGGGCACTTTGTGTTTTATAAATGGGGTCCTTCTCACAGATAAAATGAACTTGCAAAAACCTAAGAGGCCTAGGGTAGTGATATTGGGCCTGTAGCATGCTGGGCTATCAAGTTTATTTAATTGAATGACCTTGACCTTCATTCAAGGTCACAGTCATTATGTATAATTATCAGAAACTTTCTACAGTAACTTAAGAGTTGTGTGTATTGCCTTGTTTGTCACTACTATATACTTTAATTAATTTTTAGTTAGACAATAGTCAGATAGCCCCATGGGCCTCTTGTTATTTAAAGTGTTAAGCATCAAGTCATACATGTATTTAGTTTTCGTTTTCTTGCTGTAGTGTAAAATGACCTGTTATAACCTATTCAATCTTTGCAGATTCTAGAGTTATCTCCCTTTAATTGTGACATCGTTATTAAATGGTAAAATCGTTTTCTCTGAAAAATATATAAAGGATCTTACATGAGTGTTCATTTCATATTAGGTTATATGAAACGAGTCTTAGAAGTTGTTATTTTTGCGAGCCTTAGCAAGCAAAAATAAAAACTTCAAGAAAAGTTTCATAAAATCTCATATGAAATGAACGTACTTTTTACATAACTACAAATACCTACAAAACAAAGCATTTCACGTCAAAATGTATTCCAAAAATTCAGCAGAGGCTGCCATTTTGTCCTGCCGTCCTCGTAATCCTGACGGCACGTCATTTTTCCTGACGTCATTTTTAGCCCACCATCATAAGATGGTGGGCTATTCAAATCGCCTTTCGTCCGTGGTCCGTCCGTCCTTCCGTCCGTCCGTCCGTCCTTCCGTCCGTCCGTTAACAATTCTTGTTACCGCTACTTCTCAGAAAGTACTAAAGGGATCTTTTTCAAATTTGATATGTAGGTTCCCCTAGGGCCCTAGTTGTGCATATTGCATTTTGGGACCAATCGGTCCCAGGCAGCCATCTTGAATTTTGATAGTTAAAGTTTGTTACCGCTATTTCTCAAAAAGTAATGAAGGGATCTTTCTCAAAATTTCATATGTAGGTAGCCCTGGAGCCCTAGTTGTGCATATTGCATTTTTGGACCGATCGGTCAACAAGATGGCCGCCAGGCAGCCATCTTGGATTTTGATAGTTAAAGTTTGTTACCGCTATTTCTCAGAAAGTAATGAAGGGATATGTCTCAAATTTCATGTGCAGGTTCCCCTAGGGCCCTAGTTGTGCATATTGCATTTTGGGACTGATCGGTTAACAAAATGGCTGCCAGGCAGCCATCTTGGATTTTGACAATTGAAGTTTGTTACCACTATTTCTCCGAAAGTTATGAAGGGATCTGTCTCAAATTTCGTGTGCAGGTTCTCCTAGGTCCCTAGTTGTGCACATTGCATTTTGGGACCGATCGGCCAACAAGATGGCCGCCAGGCAGCCATCTTGGATTTTGATAGTTAAAGTTTGTTACCGCTATTTCTCAGAAAGTAATGAAGGGATATGTCTCAAATTTCATGTGCATGTTCCCCTAGAGGTTTTTTGTATATTGCATATTGGGACCGATCGGTGGACAAGATGGCCGTCAGGAAGCCATCTTAGATTTTGGTAATTGAAGTTTTATTACCACTATTTCTCACAAAGTACTGAAATAATCTGTCTCAAATTTTATGTGCAGGTTCCCCTAGGTCCCTAGTTGTGCATATTGCATTTTCAGACCATTCGGTGGAAAAGATGGCAGATAGGCCGCCATCTTGGAATTTGATTATTGAAGTTTGTTACTGCTATTTCTCTGAAAGTACTGAAACGATCTGTCTCATTGTTACTGCTATTTCTCTGAAAGTACTGAAACGATCTGTCTCAAATTTCCCCTAGGACCTTAGTTGTGCATATATATTGCATTTTGGGGCCAATTGCTGAACAAGATGGCCAACAGGTAGCCATCTTGGATTTTGATAATTGAAGTTTGTTACTGCCATATATCTCATTAAGTAATGAAAGGATCTTTCTCAAATTTTATATGAAGTTTGTAGTAAAAGTTTGAAAAGCAGAGAAAAGATCCATCTTTCCATTGTCAGACGTAGATCATTCTTTGGTGGGTGCCAAGATCCCTCTGGGATCTCTTGTATTGTTTCTGTCTGAGGTCACAATGGATTTACAGCCAATGAAAATTGCTCTAGATCATATTACACTAGTGACTTAAGCAAAAATATTACACAGGCGAAATCACTGAATATCAGGCGGATTATGTGGTAAAATGTGATATGATATCAGATTGAGATTAATTTACTTCACATTCTTGTACTACAATTGGTATTTTATCATGAATTCTTTGTGAATACTTATAGATACAAGGCCATTGTCCATGCCTGTTCTCTGGAGGAAGACTTCAAAGATTTTGTGGACGGAGATATGACTGAGGTAAGATTGATTGGTGAATATGCAAATTTAAAAAAAAATCTAAATCTTCCTATTGGCTGCACTGATGATCATGTGATGAAGTAAACTAAAGAAATAGATAGTGCAAACTTTACATTATATTACTTTGAGGAAAAAGAAGAATATCAGAGCTTTGATTGGCAATTGAGGGTAAATTTCGAGGATGGTTAATTTCTGATGTTTTTTCAGTTTTACTAAAATCCATGAATTCTAAACACTAATTAAACAATTGCTACATTATCATACTATCGTCAGGATTTTATTTACTGTATCTTATCCAAAATGGCACTGCTTTCAAGTTTTTATATTTAAAATTAATTGCAAAATCTTAATATTTAAAGAAATTATTGATAACATTGACACGTCCATTAAAACATCATCTATCTGTGAATATTGCATTTAGAGGAATCAGTGCACTGCAAAATAAATCCATCGTGAATAGGTTCCATTGATAAAAACATGAATACTGCAGTATACTTTGTATATTTTGATTAGTAATTTGAATTTTAAGTGATGATTGTATACCTGGGTATATTTTGTTATAGATTGGCGAGCGTGGTATCAACATGAGTGGAGGGCAGAAGCAAAGGATCAGTCTGGCACGAGCTGTGTACGCAGACAAAGATGTCTATCTTCTTGACGACCCGTTGTCTGCTGTCGACATTCACGTTGGGCGTCACATATTCAGCGAGTGTCTTGCAAAGTGTCTGAAAGGAAAAACAATTTTATTTGTTACCCATCAATTGCAAGTGAGTGATGTTTATAAATTGACAGAAATGGCTCCTCCATGAATATGTCATGATAGTGTCATTAAAATGTCATTAAAATAAAAAAATTGTTAATACAAAATTATTTCATTTAAAGTTTCTAAGAATTAGATATTTAAATTTTATTTTCATAGTTTAACTTTTGATAAGCACTTCATGGGGAAAATAGTAAACTTTTAATTAGCATGAAAAAATGAAATTTTATATAATTACAATGTATCAAATATCCAAAAATTACACGAAGGAAAATTCATATCAAATGATAGTCCATAAATGAAAAAATCTGGCCCAGATGTTTTTGGAGAAAAAATATTCATTTCTGGCATGTAAAAGAAAAAAAAATAAAAGGGAAAAAAAAAGCAATTAAAACTAAGGAATGGGAGTTCTTTTTGCCTGTGCATGAAAATTGTAGAATATCAGAAACAAGAGAACACCACATCCCATAATATACAATGTGGGAATGGTAAGTTTGATATTTTAACTTTCTTTACTTTTTGTTTGAAATTCTATACTGACAACAACGTGGTTTTGTAGTATCTGAGGCATTGTGATGGTATAGTTGTAATGAGTGACGGCAAAATCACAGAGAGCGGGGTACATGACGAACTCACAAAACACAACGGTGAATACGCTAGCCTTATCAGCAGGTACTACTCAAAAGGAGAGAGTGATTCAGAGGAAGAGGAGGAGCAATTCAGAGGTAAAATATCGACCACCAGGATGATAGAAAATTATTTACATTTAACAAAAACTGCAAAATAATTTTAACTTAACATTATAAAAAAATTTGTGAAAAGAATTTAATGCTTATGCTGGTAACATGAAAAAATATCTTTTCATATCCACAAAAATTAAAAAAAAAAGATAAAAATAATTATAATAAATATTATATATAAATGTATTTATACTCGGGTGAAAAAATACTTATAATATGATTTTTTTTCATAACACTATTACCATTAAAAAAAAACAACCGAAAATATCAAGAAATCCACCGTTATTTTGATGTTAAAATAGAAATATTGACGTTGCATATCGATATGGAAAAATAATCTCTTGAGTAAAGTTTGATTTGCAAAACCTTTTTGAGAATCCACTACATGGAATCGCACAGTTTGCAAACAAAATTGCTTTCATACCCCCATGAAATTAGAAAATAGTTACATTAATAATCAAATATTAATTATTTTATAGAAGTTATCCATGACATGTATATAAATTGATTATGTAATTTCAAATTTGTACCTTTTTGCACAGAGAGACTTGGATCTTCACCGAAAAGTCCTAGGAAACGAACATTTTCCGGCACTCAGAATAGAAACTCTGGTATTAGAGAAAGGACAATGTCATCAATTTCTAGCCACTCGCATAGGGGCGGAGCTAACGGTGTAGATAGACAAATGAGCACAATGTCAGCGATGAGTGACACTTCAGGAAAACAGCCTGTCGAAAATGGTAAGGCTGACAATACATATGATATATATATATAAAAACCTGTTGAAGTTCTCAAAATCCTTCTTCCTGCATCATAACTGCGAGCCACACTGAACTGTCAACCATAGTGTTCTATTATTCAATTCTTTTATTGTATATCAAATATCCAAACTACCTTCCCATCGACCTGTGGTCGCACACAGAGCCTTAAGATTTGCTTTGAAAAACTTCAGGGGTGGATATAATGACAGTGATAGTAACCACTGGAATATTGAAGATGTACTATCTATAAAAAGCGATGAAATTAGTTTTAGAGGGTATTTGACAAAATATCAGGTCTTAAGTCAACGAAAATTCTCGTTGTTGATACTACTGAGACTTTGGAGCAGTTTTTCAAAACAAATTGATCAATAAGCAAAGCAGACTTACTGGTATGTCAGTATTTCTAGGGTAGTGGCTGAAGATCTCCTTTACCATTTATTATCAGCAACAAAATTTGCCATCATTCCATAAAAAAAAAAATCAAAAAAAAATCAACATTAAGTTTTAATTTTTGCAAGCATTAGTGAACTAACATCAAAATCTGACAAATGCTTCATTATAAATATATTAACTCTTAAACAGAATATGTCCTGAACAATAAATTGAAAAATTATTTTTGCATATTTTCAGCTGGAAAACTGATTGTGGCTGAGGAGAAGGCAAAAGGAAAGGTGACAGCTCGGACATACTGGAACTATGTGCAGTCTGCCGGTGGGATGTTCGTGGCTGTTTTTGTATTTCTGATCTATCTAGTCAGTGTCGGTGCACAGAGTGGCACAAGTTGGTGGCTCTCGTACTGGCTAAACCAGGGCAGTGGGGTAGGTATACTGCCGCAGCAACACACAAATACATTTCTATACAGGGAGATCTCAAAACGGTGTTTCATTTCCCTGTAACGTGGTGTGTTTCAACTAATCACAGACACTGTTATAAACATGAGGTATAATAATAAATCTTAATTATCACATAACTGTCTAGCCATATCATACGTCCATGTCATCGTAAGACACATGTGTAATAACAATATTTTGACATCACAGGTAGTTTTGACATCATTATTGTCTCAGAAGACGTAAAAGTCACATCCAAGCTAGATTTCTGCTGTTTTGGACAGAGATAAAATTATACTTATAGATCTATTACTAAAATTTATGTGATAAATAGAATCTTACAATCGTGACTATGTAATATGAAATTTATCAAACTTGTTAAATAATAAGATATGCCACTTGCCTAAAGGCTCTTGGCATATCAAATTATTGAGAACTCGTTTGATAAATTTCATATTACATAGCCAATCATATCAGATCCTCTATTTATCTTGATAAACAGAATGATATTTTTGATTGCAGAACACAACAGAACAGGTGTTGATTGGAAACATGACATTTAACAGGACAAGTACGAACATCCGACACAACCCAGAAATAAACTTCTACGCTATGATCTATGGCCTAGGGATTGTAGTGATCATCGTGACAACACTTTTTAGGACTTTCCTTTTCATGAAAGTAAGATATTTTAGTCAATTTCAAATATTGAATATCTTTGTTGTGTATTTTGTTTATCTAGCATAATGTTCTAATAAAGTCACATCTACCTTCATTCTTATGTCAGGTAGAAAATATACTTCTAATGGAAAACTAGTTAGTTTTGTTACACTACACTCCATCTTTTCTTGCTACCGTGTAAATTTTCTTTTAGAAGCCATATCTCAATCATTAATATTCAGAAGACTTCATTCATTAGTCACGTACAAAATATAGGTCACTGACCTAATTTTTGGCCTGCGACCTAAATGTTGCTTCATCAATTTGATATGGTGTCATGTACTTAAAAAAGGGCACTGTGACCTTTACTTTTGACTCTTTGATATCGAATAGAACCACATAGTCGCTGAAGTATATGTATTGTTTCATTTAACTCACCCCTGAAGACACATATAGGCACTTCTAAATCAACGACTTGGCCAGTTCATTATGAAATTCCAGGGATGAATGAATTAATAACTACTTTCTATTCCTTTTCAGGTCACACTTCATGCGTCCAGTAAGATGCACGACACAATATTTAGGAAGGTGCTTTCTTGTCCAATGAAATTCTTTGACACTACTCCAGTCGGAAGGATCATCAATAGGTTTTCCTCGGATATAGACGAAAGTATGTACTGTTGGACTGATCTCTATTAAGGATTAGATATTTCCTTTTATTTGTTTCAGTCCTTTTAATTTATTAAACCCTTCAGCCCCGAAGACGCATTTAAACTCTTCTTGTTCAAAGGTTGGACAAGTCTTATTTAGAATTTCATGGGTGAATGATTTAGTGAATTTGCTGTTTTCTCTGTAAACATATACTGTATAGCGGTCATATTTTGCGGAGATTTTATTTTTGCTTTGTTCGCGGTTCTTCCGAAATCCATGAATTTTAAAGTGAATAGTCGGGCAAAGGAAGGCTTAAGTCGGAAAAATGGTGTTAATATATCCAGTATAATTGCTTATGAAATGGAAAAATAAAATATCCTGTCAAAATCGCTCTGCATGCGAAGAAATTAATTTATAGTAAAGGAATCCTAAAACTAAATGGCAATTACTGTAATGGGGCTTTCCATAATTTCAATGGTCTAAACTGGACAAAGTAAGCACAATTTGATTGTCATTTTGATATGTAAGGACTTTTGGAAGGCCAATGAACGCATTTATACTGGTTTTCATTGCCCGACTATGCACTTTAAACACTAGCAAGATATCTTGCACAACACTGAGAAGTAACGTTATCAATAGATAAAACTCAACAATTTCTAGTTCCTGTTGGTGGGTAATATCGGAGATATAGATAGATGTTTTAGCCGCGCATCAAGAGACATTACTATGGTGTACAGTGTATGTACGTGTTTATACCTAGACGATTGTCTGTAGACTGAGTAAAAATAAGCCAAGATCACATACGGAAAGCATACAATTTATTACTAACAGTTGATCACTAAGTACATTAGTATGATCTGTTTTGTACTATCAGTTCTACTTCAGTGATTTCTTTTGAGTGAATGCTCTGGCACATAACGACAGCTTTCACTCAGGACAAGATTAAAAACATATGTGTTGACAAGCGTACATACATATGTAGTTCTTTTTCAAAGTTGATTTTTCCTCGTATCAAATTTTAATGTATAATGTACAATGTAAATAAGTTTTAATAATAGTGATTTAAAACAATGTCAATGTACAAGCTATCCGCAAAATATCTGGAGCAGGTGTAGCGAAAATTAAACCTCTGCAAATATGTTCTGTAAGCAAAAATGTGAAATATTGACCCAGCAAATTCAAAGCGCTATAGTGAAGAGGTGAGAAAGAATGACTATTACATATGTCACAAAACGACAGATCTGAAATGTTGAAATTATTTATTAGCCCACCATCATCAGATGGTGGGCTATTCAAATCGCCTTTTGTCCGTGGTCCGTCGTCCGTCCGTCCTTCCGTCCGTCCGTTAACAATTCTTGTTACCGCTATTCCTCAGAAAGTGCTGAAAGGATCTTTCTCAAATTTCATATGTAGGTTCCCCTAGGACCCTAGTTGTGCATATTGCATTTTGGGACCGATCGGTCAACAAGATGGCCGACAGTCGGCCATCTTGGATTTTGATAGTTGAAGTTTGTTACCGCTATTTCTCAAAAAGTGCAGAAGGGATTTCTCTCAAATTCCATATACAGGTTCCCCTAGGACCCTAGTTGTGCATATTGCATTTTGGGACCAATCGGTGAACAAGATGGTCGACAGGCGGCCATCTTGGATTTTGATAGTTAAAGTTTGTTACCGCTATTTCTCAAAATGTGTAGAAGGGATCTTTCTCAAATTTCATATATAGGTTCCCCTAGGGTCCTTGTTTTGCATATTGCATTTTGGGACTGATCGGTCAACAAGATGGCCGACAGGCGGCCATCTTGGATTTTGATAGTTGAAGTTTGTTACCGCTATTTCTCAAAAAGTGCTGAAGGGATCTTTCTCAAATTTCATATACAGGTTCCCCTAGGACCCTTGTTGTGCATATTGCATTTTGGGACCAATCGGTCAACAAGATGGCCGACAGGCGGCCATCTTGGATTTTGATAGTTGAAGTTTGTTACCGCTATTTCTCAAAAGTACTGAAGGGATCTTTCTCAAATTTCATATACAGGTTCCCCTAGGACCCTTGTTGTGCATATTGCATTTTGGGACCGATCGGTGAACAAGATGGCCGACAGGTGGCCATCTTGGATTTTGATACTTAAAGTTTGTTATCGCTATTTCTTAGAAAGTACTATAGCGATCTGTCTCAAATTTTATATATAGTGTGTTTGAAAAAGTTTGAAAAGCAGGGAAAAGATCCCTCTTTCCATTGTCAGACCCAGATCATTCTTTGGTGGGCGCCAAGATCCCTCTGGGATCTCTTGTTGTTAATACATGCATAAATACCTCTGGGTCTTTTGTCCTTATTTTAATAGCTGCAATATTGTAGCTCAAAAGACTTTTAGACAGAAAATGGTGTCGTCTTTAGAGCTACAATTGGTGCCTATTACTGCTAATGTAGCAAAGAAATGATTATACAAACTGTTTATAAACCTTTTGCATTTTATCGTACTTGTTTGATATAGCTTACCTACTAGAAAATAAAACTGAACCACATAAAATATAAAATTCTCATCGAGGCATTATTTTTTTACATAATACACATGAAGGTCTTTCTGAAACGAATTTATACGGCAAGTCCACAAATTGTGAATTTGACTTCTTGTAAGCAGTATGGTAGATATTAAGAATGTTACTTATGTTTGTTTTGGACAAAAATAATATGTAAATGCATGTATACGCATAAAATAATTGGAAACCTACAACTGGGATAACTGTTGGGTCATAAAATGGTAAGTAATATAATCATTATGATACCATTATAATTCTATAACCTATTTATTTTCTTTTATTATCTACACAGTTGATATCCGTCTGCCTGGAAGTGCTGAAGTTTTCCTTATGAACATTCTCACCATCATCTTCGCCCTAATCTCCATTTGTTACGTGTCCCTGTGGTTCCTCATCGCCCTCGTACCGTTGATCGCATGTTTCATTGTTCTTAATGTCATATTTACTTCTGGAGTCCGAGAACTGAAACGATTGGACGCCACAACACGATCTCCACTTCTCAGCCATGTGACGGCTTCTATACAAGGAATTTCTACTATTCATGCTTTTGGAAAATCACAAGAATTTTTAGACAAGTAGGTTTGATATTATAATTTTTCACTGTTTCTCTGAGAAAAATGAATCTTTAGAAACTGAACACTCTAGTCAGAAATAATTCAGATCCAAACTAAAGGGATTTAACTCTCAAGATCATATAATTGATTAAAGGAGTTAAATCATATCTAAAGGGAGTTAACTCTGATCCATCCAAGGTAGATAACTCTAAAATTAATATCATCCACTCAATGACGTTAACTTTAAAAGCTCATAAAATCTATTCAGGCAAGACAAGATTCTAGCACATCTGTATAACCCATTAACCCTATATAGGGAGTTTGACTCCATAAGCACCCTTTAGCATTGAAACAAATGCTGAATTCTGCCTGTTGTATTAAGTCTAAAGTTGTAAATGTATGTATGTATACTAATACATACCATTATTGTTGTAGATTTCACCAGTTGATGGACACCAATACTGTACCATTTTTCCTGTTTTATTCGTCTAACCGTTGGCTAGCGGTCAGACTTGACCTACTTAGTGCAATTGTGATAGGAGTGACCGGACTCCTGGTCATTCTGACGTATGAAAGCATCACCCCGGCTTTAGCGGGAATGGCCATGGCCTTTGCTATACAAGTAGGTTCTGAGTGTTTTTTATCATGATCAGTAATAATTTGCAATAAGTCGATATTGTAAATCTACTTTCTTTCGTGTCTACTAAATTTCACGATTTCTTTTTGAAAATAAGTTTGCGAAGATTTTGCGAATTTAAAAAGTATTACTAAATAAAAGTATTTACATTTACTTTATTTTTATACATTCATGGAGATAATCGTTTGTGAATTTACTGTCACAGTGATTGTGAAACTCGCAAAAATAAATTGTACACGAAAGACAGTTGATTTACAGTAATTAGTTTCAAATTGATAGCTAATCATCAGTCTTTATACACATATTTCCTGAATAATGAATAGTCAGATCTTTGCAATATATCCAGTATTGAATACTGATTAACCAATTAATTTAATTACAGCTATCTGAATATTTTTTTTTCATTGTAGATGACAGGCCTTTTCCAGTTTACAATCAGACTTGCTATAGAAACCGAGGCTAGATTTGTCTCTGTGGAGAGACTTCAACATTACTCCAAGGTAATCTAAAAGTGACTTATTTCTGAATATTGTGCTCTCTTAAATATGGGGGTTTCGAGATCCCAAAACGACGTGTGTAAAGTACAATTTACCCAAGTTGTTTTGGGATCACGATCTTGAATTGTACTGTGGCTTGTTGTTGTAGGAAGTGGAGTCCGAGGCACCGGGTGTCATCAAGAACAATAGACCTGACGCCAAATGGCCATACGACGGTGTTATAACATTTAAAAGAGTAAAAATGCGCTACAGAGAAAATCTACCCTACGCTTTAAAAGGAGTTTCATTTGAGGTCCTTCCTCGAGAAAAGATTGGTATCGTAGGAAGATCAGGGTCAGGTAAGTCCTTACTGTTAATTCAGGGTAAGGTGTTGCTTTAGGTGTCAACTCCATTAAAATCAGTAATCATAATTTATCTAAGGATTGAATCTTGCTTTGGTCAATTTCATGGGGTGATGAAGTGAGTTGCTTTTGAAACAGATTTAATGAACTGAGTGGTTTTTAATGGTCACATTTCACAGGATTTTCATGTAGAAGTTTCATGGGAAAAAGAATAACTCTTAGTTTAAACATTTATAAGCTTACATACAGTGTGATTATATCTACATTGTTGTAAGCCTACCGTAAACTAACCTCCTTTTGCGGCTATTAAACTTTGCAATTTCGGTTTCAAAACAAGTTCGCAACAATAAACATAATTTTGCGGATTTAGAAACTGAAAAGAAATTACTATCCATATAGGTGATGAAGAGGTTCTTTCGCAGAGATAAATTTTTGCAAATTTACTCGGTGAATTCATCGCAAAAATAAATCACACCCGAAAGAACGTTGGTTTATAGTTTTTGTTTTAAATTCAGATCGCTGTACGATAGATTTTTCTATTACCAGGTAAGTCTTCCCTCGTATGATAGATTTTTCTATTACCAGGTAAATCTTCCCTCATATGATAGATTTTTTTTCTATTACGAGGTAAATCTTCCCTCGGATGATAGATTTTTCTATTACCAGGTAAATCTTCCCTCGGATGATAGATTTTTCTATTACCAGGTAAGTCTTCCCTCGGATGATAGATTTTTCTATTACCAGGTAAATCTTCCCTCAGATGATAGATTTTTCTATTACCAGGTAAATCTTCCTCGGATGATAGATTTTCTATTACCAGGTAAATCTTCCCTCGGATGATAGATTTTTCTATTACCAGGTAATCTTCCCTCGTATGATAGATTTTTCTATTACCAGGTAAATCTTCCCTCGTATGATAGATTTTTCTATTACCAGGTAAATCTTCCCTCGTATGATAGATTTTTCTATTACCAGGTAAATCTTCCCTCGTATGATAGATTTTTCTATTACCAGGTAAATCTTCCCTCGCGTATGATAGATTTTTCTATTACCAGGTAAATCTTCCCTCGTATGATAGATTTTTCTATTACCAGGTAAATCTTCCCTCGTATGATAGATTTTTCTATTACCAGGTAAATCTTCCCTCGTATGATAGATTTTTCTATTACCAGGTAAATCTTCCCTCGTATGATAGATTTTTCTATTACCAGGTAAATCTTCCCTCGTATGATAGATTTTTCTATTACCAGGTAAATCTTCCCTCGGATGATAGATTTTTCTATTACCAGGTAAATCTTCCCTCGTATGATAGATTTTTCTATTACCAGGTAAATCTTCCCTCGTATGATAGATTTTTCTATTACCAGGTAAATCTTCCCTCGTATGATAGATTTTTCTATTACCAGGTAAATCTTCCCTCGATATGATAGATTTTTTCTATTACCAGGTAAGTCTTCCCTCGTATGATAGATTTTTTCTTCCCGGTAAATCTTATCCATTTCCAGGGGCTCTGATCACTGGGGGCAGGATCGGGGCTCCAATAGGGGAAATAGATAAATCCTATGAATCGCTACTTGACCTAGAGTTCTCAGGGATTTTAAAAATTTGGCCAACAAACATCCTTGGGGAAGGGGAACAGAACTTGTATGAATTTAAAATCTGATTCAGAGATTTGACGGGGCCCAATATAATAAGGTAAATCCATAAAACGCTACATTGTCACCGATATTCTGCATGGATTGTAACCAAATTTGGCCACAAACATCTTTGGACCAAGGGGGAACCTTGTTATAATTTTTGGCTGACTCCCATTGTGGTAGAAAGTCAGGGCTTTCGGGCGGGGCCCAATAGGGGAAATAGAGGTAATCTTAAAATGGCTACTTATCCTAGAGTTCTGCATGGATTGTAACCAAATTTTGACCAGAAACATCCTTGGGGGAAGGGGAATGAACTTGTATAAATTTTGGCTCTGATCCCCTGGGGGCAAGAGGGATGGGGCCCAATATGGGGAAATAGAGGTAAATCTATAAATTACTTGTCCTAGAGTTCTGCAAATGTAACCAAATTTTTTGCATCCTTTTAAGGAGAACAGAAAATTGTAAAATTTTGGCTCTGACCCCCTGGGGGCAGACTCACCCAATTAGAGGTAAATCCGATAAATCGCTAATAGCCATATAGTTCTGCTTGGATTTTAACCAAATTTGGCCCAGTATTCCTTGGGGTTAACAGAATTTGTATAAATTTTGGCTTTGAATCTTGAGCAGAAAGAGTGGGGCCCCAATACAGAATTAGAGGTAATATTCAAATTCCTTCAGAAAAGAAACAATGAACTTGTATTCAGAACATCCTTTCCATCGGAAGTATACAAACCAGGTGATCGATACAAGGCACTCTTAGGCCTTGTTCTATTTCACAGGTAAATTTCCCTGGTATGATAGATTTTTCTATTACCAGGTAAATCTTCCCTCGTATGATAGATTTTTCTATTACTCCAGGTAAATCTTCCCTCGTATGATAGATTTTCTGATTACCAGGTAAATCTTCCCGTCGGATGATAGATTTTTCTATTACCAGGTAAATCTTCCCTCCGTATGATAGATTTTTCTATTACCAGGTAAATCTTCCCTCGTATGATAGATTTTTTCTATTTACCAGGTAAATCTTCCCTCGTATGATAGATTTTTCTATTTACCAGGTAAAATCTTCCCTGTATGATAGAATTTTTCTATTACCAGGTAAATCTTCCCTACGGATGATTAGGATTTTTCTATTACCAGGTAAATCTTCCCTCGATGATAGATTTTTCTATTACCAGGTAAATCTTCCCTCGGATGATAGATTTTTCTATTACCAGGTAAATCTTCCCTCGTATGATAGATTTTTCTATTACCAGGTAAATTCTTCCCTCGTGATGATAGATTTTTCTATTACCAGGTAAATCTTCCTCGTATGATAGATTTTTTCTATTACCAGGTAAATCTTCCCTCGTATGATAGATTTTTCTATTTCCAGGTTAAATCTTCCCTCGTATGATAGATTTTTCTATTACCAGGTAAATCTTCCCTCGTATGATAGATTTTTCTATTACCAGGTAAATCTTCCCTCGTATGATAGATTTTTCCTATTACCAGGTAAATCTTCCCTCGTATGATAGATTTTTCTATTACCAGGTAAATCTTCCCTCGTATGATAGATTTTTCTATTACCAGGTAAATCTTCCCTCGTATGATAGATTTTTCTATTACCAGGTAAATCTTCCCTCGTATGATAGATTTTTCTATTACCAGGTAAATCTTCCCTCGTATGATAGATTTTTCTATTACCAGGTAAATCTTCCCTCGTATGATAGATTTTTCTATTACCAGGTAAATCTTCCCTCGTATGATAGATTTTTCTATTACCAGGTAAATCTTCCCTCGTATGATAGATTTTTCTATTACCAGGTAAAATTTCTATCGTATGATAGATGTTTTTCTATCCAGGTAATTATTCCCTCGTATGATAGATTTTTTCTATTACCAGGTAAATCTTCCCTCGTATGATAGATTTTTCTATTACCAGGTAAATCTTCCCTCGTATGATAGATTTTTCTATTACCAGGTAAATTCTATCCCTCGGTGATAGATTTTTCTATTACCAGGTATATCTTCCCCTCGGATATAGATTTTTCTATTACCAGGTAATTCTTCCCTCGTTGTATGATAGATTTTTTCTATTACCAGGTAAATCTTCCCTCGTATGATAGATTTTTCTATTACCAGGTTAAATCTTCCCTCGTATGATAGATTTTTTCTATTTTACAGGTAAATCTTCACCTCGTATGATAGATTTTTTTCTATTACCAGGTAAATCTTCCGCTCGGATGATAGATTTTTCTATTTACCAGGTAAATCTTCCCTCGTATGATAGATTTTTCTATTACCAGGTAAATCTTCCCTCGTATGATAGATTTTTCTTTACCAGGAGGTAAATCTTCCCTCGTATGATAAGATTTTTTCTATTACCAGGTAAATCTTCCCTCGGATGATAGATTTTTCTATTACCAGGTAAATCTTCCCTCGTTATGATAGATTTTTCTATTACCAGGTAAATTCTTTAGGCAGGGCTACTTCGTTTTGATACGATTTGCTTCTCATTACCAGGTAAATCTTCCCTCGTATGATAGATTTTTCTATATTCACCAGGTAAATCTTCCCTCGTATGATAGATTTTTCTATTACCAGGTAAATCTTCGTCCTCGTATGATAGATTTTTTCTATTACCAGGTAAATCTTCCCTCGGATGATTAGATTTTTCTATTACCAGGTAAATCTCCCTCGATGAGTAGATTTTTCTATTTTACCAGTAAATCTTCCCTCGGATGATATAGATTTTTCTATTACCAGGTAAATCTTCCCTCGTATGATAGATTTTTCTATTACCAGGTAATTCTTCCCTCGTATGATAGATTTTTCTTATTTCCAGGTAAATCTTCCCTCGTTATGATAGATTTTTCTTCATTTCCAGGTATATCTTCACTCGTATGATAGATTTTTCTATTCACCAGGTAAACTAAATCTTCTCTCGATATGATAGATTTTTCTATTACCTAGGTTAATCGTACCCTCGTATGATAGATTTTTTCTATTACCAGGTAAATCTTCCCTCGTATGATAGATTTTTCTATTTTACCAGGTAAATCTTCCTCGTATGATAGATTTTTCTATTACCAGGTAAATATTCCCTCGTATGTAATTAGATTTTTCTATTAACAGGTAATCTTCCCTCGTATGATATGATTTTTATATTTCAGGTATAATCTTCCCTCGTATGATAGATTTTTCTATTACCAGGTTTAAATCTTCGCCTCGTATATGATAGATTTTTCTAATTACCAGGTAAATCTTCCCTCGTATGATAAATTTTTCTATTACCAGTAAATCTTCCCTCGGAAGAGTAGCTTCTATTTCGTCTTGTTGAGCTTGATTCAGGGTCCATCATTATAGACAAGATGGACAATAGTGGTATTGGCCTGGGATGACCTAATTTATGGTTCAAGGATAACTGGCCAGTAATTCCGCAGGATCCCGTCTGTTGTTTGTAGGGACAGTCAGGTATGTACAGCAAGTAACTGGTATTAATATACTCAGTCTGGTAGTTGGTTTAGTATCATAAACGTGAAAACCACTTACTTTAATTGACTACTGACCATATATCAATTTTCTAAAACGATGTCAACCACAGGCTGTGCATTCTCCATTTCCAGGGGCTAACGATCACTTTTGATCACTTCTCCTTAAAATATGTCATGGCAAAACTAAAGGCAGTTCAGGAGAAAAAACCCCAACCAACACAGGCCCTGCAGAGACTTTCTTTGAAAATCTCAGAGATTGTGACTCCCAAATACAAAGGCCTCACAGTCAACCACATTGCACCGTTATTTGATTGTTTAGATGTACATCAAAGGACCAATGTACCTCTCATATGTGGTCATACACAGTGCTTTCAGTTTTGATATGAAATATTCTAAGGGTGGATATAACGACAGTGATAGCAACCCAAGGAATATAGAGGATGGACTATAATCTAGTACATAATATTGTTGACATTGCTTTAAAGTCATTACATCCATAATGTCAAAACATTTTTTTATTTAAACATATAACTGACTCACCCGCTAGATTTTATAATGGACTTTTCCTGTCCTTGATTTAGAAGAGTCTAAATATGTCTTCAGGGGTGTATGAGTTAAGGGTAACAGTATGCATATAGGTTTGTTCATCAGTCTTCATCAAATAAGGGTGAAACATTAACAATCTCTTGTTTCATCATAATACTATATTGTTAACTAACTTTCTTTCGCTGCTATATTTTTTTCATGATTGCTTTAGTTCACAAAGATTAACATTCACAGATTTAAAAATTGGATGACAATTCATATCAGTTTAAGAGAATTATGTAATTATGAATTAGCAGAGAGATAGAAAGTTGGTATATTAATTAGAAAGTTGGTATATTAGTTTTATATACATATCTACTAAAATTTTGCCTAGCTGTGTAACTGTAGTAAATGTTTGTGTGTTGACAGATATTAACCTGGAATCAGTACTTCAACTATGTGAGAAAAATGTTAATGAAAAAACTTAAGTAATAATATAAAGTAAAAGTGTATGTTTCAGAAAGATTCATGACAAATTTTGGTTTTCTGAAACCATACATTGTATGTAATCACTGTAATTTTCTCTCCCCATTTATAGTACTGCATAGTCATTGATTTTCATAGGTCAAAATTTTACAATTTGGACCTAAAATTTGAAAATTATAATTTAGCTAATCAAAATTCTGTGATTTGTCTTGAAGAGCATACTGTCATTGCTACTATATATCATCACAACAATAATTTTTCTTAATCAGTTACAGTACTTGAGGTCGTAAGGCTATACCAAGGTCAAAGTTCAATTTTGCATATTATTTTGACCATTGAAATTATAACATAAAAAATGTAAAATCTGTAGATATATCTTTGATGCAATATATAAATATAACTGATTACAGATAACAAACCTAGACCAGCAGTTGGACTCACCTGTGGTGGAAAACGGAGAGAACTTCTCCGTAGGGGAGAGACAGCTCATGTGTTTAGCCCGAGCTTTACTTCGTCACAGTAAGGTAAGTATTCAAATGATAATGACAATTTTGTCCAATAACCTCAGAGATACCATAAGAATTATTTTCAAATTTCATAAGTATTTAACTGCTTTTAATAGCGCTTCATGTTAAATAATTTGCCATTGCCCAGTTGGCATTTATCATCCCATAACTGCCAAATGGAAGCAATTCAGCACTTAAAGCAAATGATTTATAATCTAATGGTGATGTATGTATTACACTTGTGAATAATTTGAGTATAACAGGAAGAATATGTTAACAGGGTTCACACCAGCTTTTGAAATTCTGATGCCAAAAAATTTGCCAAATTGAAACTGGAATTTCTTTCATCTAAACAGAATTTTTGGATACTGTTATAGTATTTGATTGTTAAAAATTATGAATTATCTCCCTTTCCAATATTTTCCTTTCTCTTAATTGTAAAATTTCTTTTGCCAAATAATATATTATAGAATCAAACAGAATTTTACTGTAAATTTGTCCAAAAAAATGAGGAATTATCTCCCTTTCCATTATTTTCCTCATTTAAAATTCTATGTGTTGTTAATTCACAGATACTGATGCTGGATGAGGCCACAGCTGCTATTGATACAGAAACAGACGCTCTAGTACAGATTACGATTAAAGAGGCGTTCGCCGACTGTACTATGCTAATCATTGCCCATAGACTGAACACTGTACTAAACTGTAGTAGGATTCTAGTAATGGAGGATGGCAAGGTGAGTTATACTGTATAATTGTAGTATAAAAAAGACAATAAATGTTGTCAGGATACAGACAACATTAATACCGTATTAAAATGTTAATAGTATATACTGGTTAACGCCATCAACACATCATTAAAATGTAAATAATATATATACATGTATAATATGATATTCCTGAAGAGCCATCATGAAATGGTGAATGTACAAGAGGAAAGTTGTTGACTCTTGGTCATTATTTTGAATTATACAAGGGCGATATAACACCATATGGACCGAAACAAAAGTCTTTAATTTTTATATAAGATTTGTTGCTTCATTAACAAATGTCATATTAATTATAAGTAAAAAGCATTTGTCAATGAACGCCACCCTGAAGAATGAAGTATTTGGGCAATAAAGTCCGCAAAGGAATATTGACTCAATGTTTTTCAAAATGGAAACACTGAGTCAACATGCTATGTATAGAACGTCACATGACCCTGTATTAGCCAATGAAAATAGTGGAAAATCAGAGCTTAACATATTATATACATGTATACCATTGACACACTACGAAAGAATAAACTTTTTAAAAAAATTCTCTGTAAGAAATTATTATGCTGCTGGATCAACCAATCAAATGTGGTGTTACAAACGGCTACGTCATTTTTTTACGTTATGAACTAGCAGATAATATAATTCTTAGCTTAATGAAAATTCTATTTGTCTTATGGTTTTTTTCTTTTCAGATTGTTGAATTTGATTCCCCATCAGCATTAGTTTCAAATCCAAAGTCCAAGTTTAAGATGATGCTGGATGCCACAGAAGGACAGCATGAGCCCAGTTGATTGTAATTAATCATAGGCACATTTATTACAAATTTACCTATAGATTTCCATTTTTTTTGTATCGATGAATAAAGTATATCATAACTGTGCCATTCATAAGATGGGTATTATTCATCAAAGAAAATCCATGTTGACATAAGACATTATTTGTTTTTGTTGACAAAGTGTTTTCTTACTACCATTTTCTACCCAAAAAGCACCCTCGTCCCTATAAGCACCCCTCGCCCCTTTTTGAAGCCCCAATTTTGCTTAAGTTCCTCAAATTGACTGAAAATATTAAAAAAATCCACATGAAAAGCTTGTCCAAAATTGTTTCTATTAAGCGTCCCTTATTTTGTTTCCATTTTTAAGTTCCTGGGCGCTTATTGGGTTGAATACAAAAATTTATTTTTGTTGACCTAAATGTTCTTTTATAATTATGTATAACAGGGAAACAGAATTGTTGCTATGGAAACCAACCTACTGAGATCAGTTTGTTTTGTGTATAGTCATGCAAGCTTACCAAGCTTCAATAATGAGTAAAAGATTTTGCCAAAAGAATATTTTGACTCAAACAGGGTCTTCTATATGGTGAGGTAATACAGATCAGACTTACCATGGTTCAACTTTGAACTTATTCACCCCTGGATGTTCATAATGGACTGGTCTAGTCTTTGATTTGGAAGAGTCTTAATGCATTTCCAGGTGTGAATTAGTTTATGTGGCTTTTCTTTTTCAAATCAAGATGATTTAAAAATGGTTATTAATCTTGTCTGAATCAAAGCCGTCAAAATCAATGAAAATTTTTATTTGTAGCATATGTTGTATAATTAAGGTTATTTATGCTTAATTTTGGAACTAATACCGGTAAACATATTCATATTTGTCCTCAACATATACTGCTACACATTGTCCTCAGACACTGTACATGTTGCTGATAATATTATAAATAACTCATACACCCCTTCAGACACATTTCAACTCTTCTTATTCAAAGCCTGGAACAGTTCATTATGAATATTGAGAGTGAATGAATTAAACTTACACAATGCACTCATTCAGTAGACAACAAACTCACAAAATGAGATCTTTGCATTTTCTTTTTTTTCTGATGTATTTCTCCCTCCATATTTCAGATATATTGCATTGTTAGCACAATGGCAAATTTTCAATTGTATTTTACTTTATTATATGATACATTTTAATTTCATATTTGTTCCATCATTAGTGATTAATGTTTTTGAGCTCATATTGAGCATCTGTTTCCGGTTTAATGACATGCTATTTTACTTGACGCAAATTCATTGTATTGTGATAATATATATATCTATTATATATTTTTCATTTATTTTAATTATAGTAAGACATCACATACATTGTTACATAATTACATAGTTTGAAGGTATATATGGAAGTTTGAAAGGGAACTTTGTACAAAGATCTAAGAATTCTGGAAGAACTTCATATCTATGCATCGGTTACCCATAGTGTCACGGTCGGTCATCAGATCCGACTGTCTGCCCCTGACCATCGTTTTCCTCACTACCCCAGGGGTTACTATCACTAACGTTATAGCCACCCTTGATGACTATCTCATCGTAACATGGTTGGCAACTGGTAACTTAATCCTTTGTTGTACATCAAAGGAATCATTGTTAAACAGTACATTGCAGTTGACTGTGGGTTTGAAGTCGTGCAGTTGACTGTGGGTTTGAAGTCGTGCAGTTAACTGTGGGTTTGAAGTCGTGCAGTTGACTGTGGGTTTGAAGTCGTGCAGTTGACTGTGGGTTTGAAGTCGTGCAGTTAACTGTGGGTTTGAAGTCGTGCAGTTGACTGTGGGTTTGAAGTCGTGCAGTTGACTGTGGGTTTGAAGTCGTGCAGTTGACTGTGGGTTTGAAGTCGTGCAGTTGACTGGGGTTTGAGTCGTGCAGTTGACTGTGGGTTTGAAGTCGTGCAGTTGACTGTGGGTTTGAAGTCGTGCAGTTGACTGTGGGTTTGAAGTCGTGCAGTTGACTGTGGGTTTGAAGTCGTGCAGTTGACTGTGGGTTTGAAGTCGTGCAGTTGACTGTGGGTTTGAAGTCGTGCAGTTGACTGTGGGTTTGAAGTCGTGCAGTTGACTGTGGGTTTGAAGTCGTGCAGTTGACTGTGGGTTTGAAGTCGTGCAGTTGACTGTGGGTTTGAAGTCGTCAGTTGCTGTTGACTGTGGGTGGGTTTGAAGTCGTGCAGTTGACTGTGGGTTTGAAGTCGTGCAGTTGACTGTGGGTTTGAAGTGTGCAGTTGCTGTGGGTTTGAAGTCGTGCAGTTAACTGTGGGTTTGAAGTCGTGCAGTTGACTGTGGGTTTGAAGTCGTGCAGTTAACTGTGGGTTTGAAGTCGTGCAGTTGACTGTGGGTTTGAAGTCGTGCAGTTGACTGGGGTTTGAAGTCGTGCAGTTGACTGTGGGTTTGAAGTCGTGCAGTTGACTGTGGGTTTGAAGTCATGTAGTTGACTGTGGGTTTGAAGTCGTGCAGTTGACTGTGGGTTTGAAGTTGTGCAGTTGACTGTGGGTTTGAAGTCGTGCAGTTAACTGTGGGTTTGAAGTCGTGCAGTTGACTGTGGGTTTGAAGTCGTGCAGTTGACTGTGGGTTTGAAGTCGTGCAGTTGACTGTGTGGGTTTGAAGTCGGACGTCGCTCTCTCTGTAATCTTCAAAGTCAGTCTCTACAGGCCTGTGATTGGTCAGGTTTCTTTTCCTGAACTGCCTGAAGTTTTACTATGAAATAGTCGAGGGATGGATATATAACGTCAGTGATAGTATCCCTTTGAGTATCGAAGATGGCCCATTGTATACAAATTTGACCCCTCCCATATACATGTATACTATTATTTACTAGTACATGTTATCAAATTACCTGCGATAGCATAGGTGATTTTGTTTATATTTTGTAACACTTTTCATGTGAAATATAAACTAGTAACATTATTTTAATGGATGTGAGAAGATGAAAATATTTTTGTATAATTCTTTTCATTTGCTAATGATGACCGGGTATAAAATTTTATAAATGTTTTGGTTTTAGTTTTAAAATACACTTTATCAGAGTTAATGTATTTTTTTTATATATTTTTGTTAGTGTTGAATTCTTTTCAGTTCAAACCATACTGTAAATGGTTGATAATTGTTTATTACAATTAATTACAATTAATTGAAATATTAATTTTCCATTAGTCAAAGTTAGAAATTGCTGTGTTGAAAAGAATATCATTTCCTTAAAGATGCTCCACCGCCAACTGGGCATAACAATATTTATTATTTGGACAATAATTGATGTTTAATTGTGTATAAAATATATATATATGTCTAATTCACACAAAAATACATAAAATAATTTTGTATGATTTTATTGTTTGTGCAATCAGTACCTCCTTTATAGTCTCACAGATTTTTTTACTTATTTTAAATGATTTTATTCTGAAATAAAATAAGAAACTCAAACTTTTTAATGATGGTAAAAGTGTACTTATTGTCTGCTCCTGTTTTCAAAAGATAAAAATTAAAATTTGTAAGCGGTGTAGCTGATCCTATAAGCATACATTTTATCTTGAAATAATTGGTTATTACTGATATTTAAAAATAGTATTTTCTATGAAATAATAATCAAGTCACAAATTCATGTATTAGTTGTGTTTGTAGGATGTTTTAGTCCAAAATTTATTTCCGAATATATTGTTAATAAGGTATAAGATAAAAAAAAATTTTTTTTATTTAATACCATGTACATGCAGCTGGTTATTGACACGGGTCAAAATTTTGGAGATTTTGTTCTGTTTCAAAAAAAAAAAAAATTCACAAATTAAATTTTCGCTATTTAGCTTTTAGTATTTACATTGGTTCAATCATTTCTCAATATTTTTGATATCGTTTTTTGGCTATGAAAGCATTGTCCTACAGAAATTAACTAGTTATACAGTATGATCTACTGTTGACAATGGTGCTAGTTGTCCCTTCTTAATGAAATAGTTCTGTATATATATATACTGTAAACTAACTTATTTTCATGAGTGATTGATTTCCGTGTATTTTCCGTTCATCATGGGTTAAAAAAAATGGCGAAAGTGAATTAGCGGAAAATTGTTTCCAACATAAGTTACGTAAAAATCATAGACTAGGTCATGAAAATAAATCGTCTCGAATAAGTCGTTCAGCAGTAAAACGCGAAATTAGTCCCCATGAAAAGAAGTTAGTTTATAGTACATGTACATTATGTGTATGCCACCAATTGTAGCTCGGTAAAGACTTCTAGACAGATAATGGTGTCGTCTTTAGAGCTACAATTGGTGCCTATTCCGTCTTAGCATGTTACATAATTACCTCCCTTGACGGTAATGTCATATTTTGTGAGTGAAACTTGTATTGTTTTCTCCAACAAGTATGGCAATACGCTTGCAAACATATGAAGTCACAAACAATAACTAACTGCAAGGGCAGATAACTCTGTAATATGCTGAGAAAAATTGTGCAAAAAGTTATTGTTTTCTCCAACAAGTATGGCATATGAAGTCACAAACAATATCTACCAGCAAGGGCAGATTACTTTGTAATATGCAAAAACAGAAAAACGGCTAGTGGATAAAAGAAAAATTGTGGAAAAGGTTATTTACATGTGAATAATATATATGTATGTTGCACCCTGTAGACTGTTCGTTCGTAGGAGTTACTTCCCTTGCTGACAGAGTGAAACAAAGGGAATTAACTCTGATAGAACAGAATATAAGATCATTCGTTATAAGTAGTAAACTATTATCTTTATTTAGTTAACATTGATTGTGAAATAAATTACGTAACTTAAACAAATTACTTTCGATGACCCGGGAGTCTGGATTCTTAAAGGGGAGGAAACCAGCATACCCACGAAAACCCATATATGATGAGGCAGGTGACCCCAGACCTTTTAACATCTGTGCTCGGGTTTGAACCCTGACCTGCTAGGTGAAAGGCAAATGTGTCCTTTAGTCGAGTAATAGATCCATGAATATTCCAGGAGAGGACTAAACATGTTATCATAGGCTATGTCTAATGTCCAATCCTAGTGACATTTATATTCTTGAAAATATAATATTTAGAAATAACATTGCAGGTTCTTTATTTTACTAGTATTTTCGAGGGGCTGGTAATAATGTTTGTAAAATTCTTTTGCATTTGTCTGCCATGCTTAAAAATCTTGCAGGTTTTCTTTTTAATCGTCATAACAAAATTGGAATTAAACAGATAAAAAATTAGCGATTTAATTCAATTTTAACTACAAAAAAATATGCATCTTGTACATATAATATGAACAATAAAATATTGGAAAAAAAATTGTATTTGTATAACAATGTATGAAATAAAAGGTAACTTAGTTATTCTGCATGCTTTCCCTTCAAATCTTCAAGACATTGAGACGTATGAAGTCTTGCTTATCTAGTCATGTTTAAGGGCTCAAAGAGTCGTGTTAATCAAACGCCATGCTTTGTTCCACATGTCCACTTCAAAATAAGGACGTAATATACAAAATATATTTATAGGTTGAATGGTTCGTGTTGAAATGTCTAGACACCTTATCTGGTCTATAGTAGATATACATAGTATTTATTTATAAATATAAATTCTGCTCCCTAGCGTTGAATTTTTGACATGTGTGCACATTGTCAAGTACGGTACACCTGTGCTTGTGTAGGCTACAATGACATGTGTGCACATTGTCAAGTACGGTACACCTGTGCTTGTGTGGCTACAATGACATGTGTGCACATTGTCAAGTAGGTAACCTGTGCTTGTGTGGCTACAATACAATGTACGTACACTGTGCTTGTGTGGCTACATTGTGCACATTGTCAAGTACGGTACACCTGTGCTTGTGTGGCTACAATGACATGTGTGCACATTGTCAAGTACGGTACACCTGTGCTTGTGTGGCTACAATGACATGTGTGCACATTGTCAAGTACGGTACACCTGTGCTTGTGTGGCTACAATGACATGTGTGCACATTGTCAAGTACAGTACACCTGTGCTTGTGTGGCTACAATGACATGTGTGCACACATTGTCAAGTACGGTACACCTGTGCTTGTGAAGGCTACAATGACATGTGTGCACACATTGTCAAGTACGGTACACCTGTGCTTGTGTAGGCTACAATGACATGTGTGCACATTGTCAAGTACGGTACACCTGTGCTTGTGTGGCTACAATGACATGTGTGCACATTGTCAAGTACGGTACACCTGTGCTTGTGTGGCTACAATGACATGTGTGCACATTGTCAAGTACGGTACACCTGTGCTTGTGTGGCTACAATGACATGTGTGCACACATTGTCAAGTACGGTACACCTGTGCTTGTGTAGGCTACAATGACATGTGTGCACATTGTCAAGTACAGTACACCTGTGCTTGTGTGGCTACAATGACATGTGTGCACATTGTCAAGTACGAGTACACCTGTGCTTGTGTGGCTACAATGACATGTGTGCACATTGTCAAGTACAGTACACCTGTGCTTGTGTAGGCTACAATGACATGTGTGCACATTGTCAAGTACGGTACACCTGTGCTTGTGTGGCTACAATGACATGTGTGCACATTGTCAAGTACGGTACACCTGTGCTTGTGTGGCTACAATGACATGTGTGCACATTGTCAAGTACGGTACACCTGTGCTTGTGTGGCTACAATGACATGTGTGCACATTGTCAAGTACGGTACACCTGTGCTTGTGTGGCTACAATGACATGTGTGCACATGTGCTTGTGTGGCTACAATGACATGTGTGCACATTGTCAAGTACGGTACACCTATGCTTGTGTGGCTACAATGACATGTGTGCACATTGTCAAGTACAGTACACCTGTGCTTGCGTAGGCTACAATGTAGGCAAGTCCAAAAAGTACACTAATTTTTACTTACAGGAACATTCCTTAAATTTAAGGAATCTCTTAACTCTTTCACCCCTATGTAACTTTAGTAGACTCTACCATGTATTGATCTGGACGAGTCCATTATGATCTAAAGTGGTAAAAATGTTAACTTAAACTTTTCCATAGGAAAGTGTTACAGATTTTAAGGGCTCCTGAACTTAAAATTGTTTCCCTGAATTTTGTAATGATTTTCTATGGAGAAATTTAAGTTAAGGAATTCCTTAAAGTTAAGGAATGTTTATGAAACTTGGTCCAGAGGACATGGGAAGTTTAGATTGTACCGGCCCACCTTATGACGTCGACATCAGGGTTACATTATAATTTACCTCTTGATTAATTACCAATTATATCTATATCATTTTCTCTGTTAATTACTGTAAATATTGATTGATTTTAAAATATCTAAAATGCCATTTAATTATAAGTGTTTATTTGAAGCTAATTTATTGCAATGAGTATAGCATTTACATAACCCTATAATAATTTTCAGATGATCCTATACTTTTTCCAATGTGGTGCAAATTATATATATTTACATATAATATTATTTTAATTTTGAGAAATTGAATTAATGATTCTGTACTTGATATCAATGATAAGTATAATTAAGTACAATTTTGTATTTCAATAAGTAGTCTTGTATAAAATGGCTGTTATTTTGTTATCAAAGCATGATCGACTTTTACTTTAAGCATTGTGATCAAAAGTGCTTTAGAATGCTAATGATAAATTTTAAGAAAAATGTAAAACTAAAATACCTTTAATTGAAATCATTATTCACATTGACAGGTCAAGCATGTATATTATTTGCGTATTTTTAAGATACGTTGAATTTTGATTTAGATTTTAAATTATTTTATCTAACAAAACAATTAATACATGAAAATTAATTTTATAAATACAAGGGATGGGGAAACAAGCCTAGAGATTACTAAATTATTTTTTTTAAATTTTTTTATGCAAAAAAAGATTTTTTATGCAAGAAAAATATCTTTTAGGCACAATTTATGTTCAAGGGGTATAATCACAATCTAATTAAAAATGAAAATTAGACTTGTAATTCCGCTCAATCCACTACGATATGCTCCAATATTGGAACATATTCCTTTGTCATATTGTAGCTAGAGTAGAGTGGAGCATAGTAGACTTAGTCTAATTTTGATTAGATTTGGTATTGTCATCGAAAACATCTATTGTTATACACTGGAACTTAATTAAATTTCGTTGCTGAAAATATAGTAAATCTTACACAAAATCTTGTATTGGAAAGACAAGGTTTGATTCAATTGTATATGTAGTGCTTAACTCGTGTGCCAGTTTATACCCAAACAGTATAAACATGAAGGGCTTTTATTGATACAGAGATCCAGGTATGTCTTTGTGTTAACTTATCTATTCTGATCTACAAGAGTTACTTCCCCTTTGTTTCTCTCTCTCTGTACCGAAAGAGTGAAACAAAGGGAAGTAACTCTGATAGATCAAAATGCAAATTATCTAGTTAATTAACCCACTCTTGTGTATCTTTGAACAAGCTTTTCTGTATTTGCATATTACAGAGTTATTTGCCGTTATAGGTAGCTATTTATTATGACGTCGTGACTTTGCGAGCCGAACGTCTTACTTTTCGCAGAAAAAGACGTGAATTATGCCCACAACATCACAATGAATACCTACCCACAAGGGAGCTAACTCTGTAATATGCAAGAAAGGAATAGGTTTACTTGTTAAAAATTAATTTGGAATAAAGAGTTACGTCACATAAAAATGGGTATAAATCTCTGATATAGAGGAGACTTAGGTTAAGGTTTGACTTAATTAACTCAGCATTTGGTTCTTAAAAAATTGGCATCACTGTGTTTTCTTAGGGGCTAATTTGTTTGATTTCTTTTGGTACATTTTTGGGTTATTCTAGACAATTCTGCAATTCTAGACATGCAATTTAATCTTCAGAATATGTGATTCCAATGTTTTTGAGCTATTGCTATGTTAAAACCAGTGACCATTGCCATACTTTACAGGGTTGTGAAAAACCTTTTGTTATATTGATCTATTTGTTATGTAATAAACCATGATTATAGAGAGAAGTTATTGTGCCTTATTTCTGTACTTTCTCTTGTCCGTAGTCCGTCCGTCCGTCCGTTAACAATTTTTGTTACCGCTATTTCTCAGAAAGTACTGAAGGTATCTTTCTCAAATTTCATTTGTAGGTTCCGCAATGGCCCTAGTTGTGCATATTGCATTTTGGGACCAATCAGTCTACAAGATGGCCGCCAGGCAGCCATCTTGGATTTTGATAATTGAAATTTTTTACTCAGAAAGTACTCAAAGTATCTTTAATCAAATTTCACGTTCTTACTGTGATTTGGCTTAAGCTTGCCTCAAATGATCCTGATATGGTACTGATCCACGTGTTATGATTTTTGGGGTCGTTCCCAAATCAAAGATGGCCACCATGACACCATTTCTAGTTAATTTCCTTTACGACTATTGCTAACGTTGTCAGAAGACCAATAAGGCCCTTTGGCCTCTTGTTATATTATAAAATACATACTCTTAAGACGATGAGAAATATATAACAAATTTAATAATAAGCATAATAGGAAAATATTTCATGGCAATGTTAGTAACAATAGACATAACTTTTAAAGTTATATGTGCCATAATTTTCATACTCCCAAAACCTTATACTTACATCAACAGCGCAGTGAAATGAGTACATACAGTCAGATACATCAACAGCGCAGTGAAATGAGTACATACAGTCAGACCATGAAACCAAGCCGTGGTCTACAATGGCATTTCACATTTTTACAATGTTATTAGTGATTTTATAGTAATTTCTGCAGGTAGAGTTGTGTTTCCATCTTAACATACATAAAGCATTAAAACAAGAATTTTACAATGCACGAATCCAGTGTTATACCGTGTGGTAAGTTATGTAAATAAGGCATCATAAATGTTTATCTTTCCATGTGAATGATTTCCACAGATTAATTAACAGAATCTGATGATTTTTCTTAGATTACTGATGAGCAAAAATAGTATGTCAAAATTTTCACAAAGTTACGGCACATATAATTTTAAGACTTTAACTAATGACTAGACAAAGTACTGTATGTCTGATGAGCATGATCATATTACAAAAATCATTTAACTGCAAAAATAAAGGTATTGAAATAATGAGCATTGAAGCCGTTCCTTGGGTGTATCACCCCATTGTATTAGTCTAAATCAATGCTTCATCACTTTTCTACAAGATTAATTTCCTCCTTGAAAGCCTCGTGACTTTTAATACTGTACCAAATCAATGTCCTCTTTCATCCCTAATCACAGTACTACAATATCAATATTATATACACCAATTTTGGATGCATCATCACTTAAACATTGCAAATCCCTCCCTTTATTGCCTCTTCACATTGAAACCATATGGTATTGCAATTATGATATTAATGTCTCTTTCCAAAAGCTCGATATTTTCATACAAAATTAGATATGCCCATTGGGTGCCTCCTTGGCACTGATTGTGTCTGCGTTGTCGTAAATGCTCATTGATAACAATTCTGCCAGCATTGTCATAAATCTTCATTGGTAACGATTCTGACGGCGTTGTCTTAAATCCTCCCTGGTAACAATTCTGTCGGCGTTGTAGTAAATCCTCATTGGTAACGATTCTGTCGGCGTTGTCTTAAATCCTTCCTGGTAACAATTCTGTCGGCGTTGTCTTAAATCCTCATTGATAACAATTCTGTCGGCGTTGTCTTAAATCCTCATTGATAACAATTCTGTCGGCGTTGTCATGAATCTTCATTGGTAACGATTCTGCCGGCGTTGTCGTAAATCTTCATTGGTAACAATTCTGTTGACGTTGTCGTAAATCTTCATTGGTAACGATTCTGTCGGCGTTGTCGTAAATCCTCATTGGTAACGATTCTGTCGGCGTTGTCGTAAATCGTCTAAGTCTGGATACAGTCTTTCTTGGTTAGAACCTAATAAAAAGTTTAAAACACAAATTTCACACATCGTACTCTTTTAGTTGTTTATACTGAATACTGAAAACATGGTAAACCAGAGAATATTTAATATGCAGTTGAACTCTTTCCGTACTTTGTATTCTCTCCAGATTCCGTACAGGAAGTAGATATTAGTCTCGCCCCCGGAAGTTTTTGAGAAAATGTCAGACAAAATGTCCAGTTGTTGTGTGTTAATCCATTTAATTTAAACATTTTAAGATTAGTGCAATCATTTATATAATTATTCATATCAACTAACTTTGAAATAATTTTATGAATCATTTAAAGCCTGAATCAAGATTTTATTTTGATATTGCAATCTGGAGTGAAGGTGCAACAAACCGCCATTTCGTTTAAATAAATCTTTATTTAGCATCCAGAAAGTTTATTTGGAACTGAAAATACTTTTACTAATATCACTGTATTGAAAATTTGAACATACAAGTAATCAGAAATTCATTGTGAAAAAAGAACATCAATATATTGTCGACAACAGGGAAAACTGAGGGTACAATCCTGTGTACAGGCGACAACGGTACAGAAAGAGGTAATATGCAGTTGAACTATTTCTGTGATTTACCTCTGTTCTGACGTAAACTCTCCTCTGTTGCTTGTCTTATCTGTTCTTCCTCACTGAGCCCACCTGTGTAGTGATTATAGGCCCCACCCCCTGGGGTCTCTGCCCCAGGGGCATCCCCATCTACATTCCAGCCATATCCTCTGCGTGCCCCTGGGGGATGATAGTTTGGATCCCTGTAGCCAGACCTTTGACCTTTTAAAAAATAAGTCTAACATCTGGAAACTGTACATGTTCACTACAAAATTAACCACATAGAATAAATTGGATCATGCTAAAGAATAACAGGTTCTTTAAACGAACATGAACCTTCTCCGACATTCCAGGGGTTACTATCACTGTCACAATATCCACCCCTAGTCTATATCATAGCAAACCTGAAGGCTCTGTCTATGACAATGGATGATCAGTTAATTTGGTCTTTTTGATGTACATCAGAAGAACTGAATAACTGTTTATATTGTGGTTGACTTTGTAGCTTTGTAGCTAGGCAACGCTCTCTAGTAATCTTCAAAGAAAGATTCTGCTGGCCTTCAATTGGTCAGTTTTTTTCTCCTGAATTGCCTTCAGTTTTACTAAGAAATAGTCGAGGAGTGGATATAACGACAGTTAGATAAACCCCCTGGAGTATAAGAATGTGGGTTACTATGTCAACCAGTACTTACCAGGTCCCGATCCGTAATTATGCCTGGTGTTATATCCACTTGTCTGGGCCGTATAAGTATAGGTAGGCACTGAAAGATAAAGGTAAATATCTCATTACCTACGTAATAATCCAGTCAAGGTAATCAAGTAATCAAAATGATTATATCAGACCAAAAATAATAATATGTCTGTTTTTACCCCCAACCCTAATTTTTTTTCCACTTTTCTACGAAAGCAAAAAAAAAAAAGTCGGGATTTTGATCTCAGACTCTGTATTATTTTAGAGTGATAGACACTAAAAAAAAAAAATCCTCCCAACCCTATCTTTTTGCCAATGTAACCCTAAACAGACATTTATGTTTTGGCCTTATGCGCAGCGTGAATACAATGTCTAGGACATGAAATGTCTAATTTTATGTAATTACACAAAATAGAGATTATTACATAAAAATGGCCTTGACCTATATTCTGGCCTTGCATAACCCAATGCATCTGAGAAGTTTAGGAAAGTATCATGTGAAGTTTCCTAGGTAATTTACTTTCTTTCAGGTCAGGCACTTCCAAATATGGTAAATGCTATCATCGGAAACCCCTGAGTGGTTGCTCTATCGTTTACGATTAAACGGTGACTCATGGATTTCTGAAGATGGATAAATACCATCAAATGCTAGAAATGCCCTCTTTTCAATATGATATCTAATCAGATCAGATTAAGGGGACATCTTGATCGCACCAAGCTTTGCTACACTTATCATGATAAGTGTAGTGTAGCATGATCAGCGTGGGTCCTCCGACAATTGAGTAACACGAAATGTCCCATGTCATAATGTAATTTGTTGGTATCAGACAATTTACCCTATGCAGGTACATAATTTGCTATATCAGTTTACCATAAAAGCATCCATAAGCATCTTCAGTGGTCCCTTAATGTAGAGAAGCCCGACCAGGATGCCTGCCAAGTGACCTGTAACATAATACAAATCATTCGTGTAAATATTAAAGATGCTCCACCGCTGACTGAGCACGATACTCAGTAATTGGTGTTTATGTCTAATTAACACAAAAAATGATATTACTTTTTTTTTGCTTATATTTTTTTTTTGCTTTTGGTGCATGCACAATTAGTACTTCATTCCATATAGGACACAGTGCTAAGGATTTTTTTCGGATACAATTAAATATTTTTAATATTTTTATCTTGAAGTTAAAATAAGAAGCTCAAACTTTTCAATGGTAGTAATGGTGTAAATTAAGTAACTATTGTAACTGAATAAAATACTAAATACTTATATAGATATATCTGAGCTCCTGTTTTTGATAGTGAAAAGATTTTTTCAGTGGATGTGAACTGAGCATCTCTAAAAGTTGGATTGTGTATATTCAAATAATTTGGCTCTGATCTACATATAAATTACAACCTTACAGTGAAATACAGCTTGTAGATCAAATTAGTACAACTATTCATTACTATTCTGCATTTGGATATTACAGAGTTATCTGCCCTTGCAGATAGTACTGATTATTGCAGGTATTGATTATGCTTTCGTGTCATTGTGTAATATACTTACTTTTGGATGGCAACTCACAAAGTGTCATAACCTTCGGAAGTGGTCTATGGCACTCAATTTTTTCAAGTACTTATTGAGATAATGGTAAGTAATTTATATTATTAAAATTCCAAACTATGGGCGGTACAAATGGCTGAAGCCGGCCGCCAAAGAATATACTACAATCCAGTTTTTGATAGGTTAAACAGATTTCAGTGGTGAGCATCTTAAAAGTTGTGATTTGGTATATTCAATATATCTACATAGCTACAAATTACAGTGATTGATACGTAGTTCAACTATCATTACTATTCTGTGGATGTAATATACTTTTCAGCACTCACAAAGTAATGATGTCAACAATAGATACCTTCCCACATGAGAGATATTCATGTATATCAGTAATATATGCAATGATAGAATAGATATAGATACTCAGAGTGAAAAAAAAATAACAAAAAGAAAATAAATAAAAACTTTTTTTTTTAATTTTACTTTAGAATTATAATAACTCTTGGTACCCAAAATACCTTAAACATGTACCCAGAGTGCTCATAGTTTCTTCAACGTAATATCAGATACAGCTTTACTCATAAGGATTTGCGTTTACACTGTCCCCATATCGCTTCTAAGCAAAGAAAATAATGAAAAAGACCCCAATTGTTTTCATGTGGCCTTCATTCAAATTATAGAGAAGGACACCATTTTATCTGAAAAGGTACACCAGGCCCAAACCCTGCTCCTACCTGTGAATGAAGCGTGAGGTGTTATAACTTGTATGAGGACCAGCTCTGCCCAGAAGACGTGACGAGTCGGGACAGGAATGAAGCCCATGATATACTGGGTCCCACGGGGACTATAGTGGCTAACGAGCACCTTCAGAGCAAAGAGCACACCTGTAAGTTAAAAGAAATATTCACCTGTAGATCAAGATGAACTATGAAATTGATTTCAATTTGGTAAAACTGCAACCTTAGTGGGTTCTGATTAGCATTGTAACAGGGATAAATTATTCACATTTCCAAAAATAAAGTTTCTCTTGATTGAGATACTGTGTCAGATGCAATCAGATGAAAATAACATAGTTTAGACACAAGTAACTTCTGAATAACTGAATGCTTTGGAGATAAATTTCTACCCAATAGATTAAGAATAATGTATGCTAAGCTAGATTCTGAAATCTGATAATACTTCTCATAAAGTTATCTTTAAAAGGCCCTTACCTGAAAATCCGACAGCACATGTTAACTCATAGGATTGATCATCTGTTAAAAAGGCTAGGGCCATATTTAGGCCGATATATGTGATGCCGCACAGAATTGTAAATACAACTAAAAGAAAAGCAAAATATACGCTTCTAAATCTGTTTTCCAGTTTTCTCCCCTTCCACAACATTGAAGCCATATTATAGTAAAGATGTATATCGTCTCCATGTGTCAGTTGAGCTAGTATCAATAGTTTCCAGTCGCCTTTGAACCACACCTTGTAAGCACTCATACAGACACTCCTCGGAGTACCAAACCAACGAGAAAGGTCTCCTAATTGTAGGAATATGGCGACTTGTAAAGCCACGGTTGTCAAGGTAACAGGGGGAATGGTGTGGATCCCCATCCGCATTATCTGGGCTCCCAGAAGCAGAACTCCCAGATTACCCCGACCTCCTCCTCGTCGTCTTCCGGGAAACATGGTCCCCAATATTTACCGGGTATATACAACGTGCTGGAAAAAGTAACTTGTGCACAGAACTATGCGGTTTTGATTGATTTTTTTAACAACTGGGAATTTTCACACCCAGGAAATGTCCAAGCAGGTACTTAAGTTGTGTTTTCTGAAAAAAAAAGTAAGAACAATTGAAAATTAACATACAGTTTAACTGTATCATATCCATACATTGCAAAAAATTTTAAATGATAAAATTGATTGCAAATCAATATCTATACCCTGAACATCGCATATTTGAAACCACTAAAAATATTACTGTGTAACAGTAAAATTTACCCCATTAATATATCGCCTGACCTCTGATATATTGAGTATCACTTTATATCAGGTGTACTGTGTACGTATTTCTGGCTCTGCCCTGCAGGTAGGGCGTTAGAATTGTACCTGCTGCCCCTATTGCATGATCGTAAAAGGCGACTTAATTTAGGATCTTATCTTTTCTCTTCTTCCTAACTGACTTGATCTTTCCTAATGGCTCCCTTGGCACCTGGCCTCACTTTTGGCCTTGAGTTGAGCCTTCGCCCCTGTGAGGAAGGCTCTGGGTTCTGTCCCCTGGCCGAGACACACCAAAGTCTATAAAAGTGGAAGTTACTGCTCCTGCTTAGCGCTCGGCATACAGGGAGTGGGACGACTGGTTCGTCCGTTGTCAGTATAATGTGACCGGGTGGGTGTGTTGCTTGGTGTCTTCGGCGGCATGCTTCAGTGATATAGCACTATAAAAAGGGCAACAGTACTAGTTCCACTATACAAGAAGACACAACATGAATATACCGCAGTCTCCCAAAACAGGCACCTCGCACAACATACACGCAACATACCGCATACATGGGAGGCCGTCTTTACATGACCATAGCTGTTAATAGGACGTTAATAAATCAAACAAACAAACAAATCTGGCTATTTTTTTCATATAGAAACTATACATGGCCCTGTGTGTTACACTGTTACAATATAGAAGTTGCTACTTACAATAAGTTACGTGTATTTCCCTCAGTTGTTTCTTCCTAAGCAGTTCTGTGCAATAATGATGACGAATAAGACTATTTCATATAGCTGTCATCACTAGAAATACCTTACATCATCAAATGTGAAAGTAGAATATGGGCGCAGCCATATTGTCCATGTTTATATTTTGCACCAATCAAATCACTCCTATGACGTGGACTTCGCAAACCGAAACGGGCTGAAAATATGTAGAACAAACCCAAACCCGGCTCATATTTTCTGTTAACATAGGACACAATATAATCAACTGTAAATTAAATTTCATTTATAAAAACGTTACTGTAACTTGATAAAAACTTAAACATTGACGTTTTCCATTCGAAATACACACACTGTTCAACCAACTGGATATATACATTGATCAATGCACCGTGATCAGGGACTAGCACTGAAGGCACATTTTCATTTTGCTTGTGGGCCGTTTTCATTTTTATTCGGAACAACAGGTTCGACCGTGTTTAAGTCATTATTTCAAGCATAAATCCTGACGGACCTGTAGTTTGTTCGGAACAACAGGTTCGAACCGTTGGTCAAGGGCCTCCGTATTTAAACAATATAAAATCATCCAGTCACGTCTCAGTTGTTACAGTTGGTAGAAGGACTAAAAGGTTACACCCTTGTACTAACTTACTAGGACAAGGCTGTGCACTTTTAGAGGACAGTAGACACTAATTACCATGGCTAGAACTACGTTTTGGCATACATAATAATTACAAACTTAAAGTGCACTACCAAAAGTTTTAGACTACAGGTAGGTCCAGTTCTGACACATGCACAAGAGGTAGACACAGGTAGACAAAGGTTGTGCTCAAGATTTAGACTACAGCGAGGCTGCGTGGAATGTAACAACGGACATAGTGAGCGGAAGGAAAGTTTTAGAAATTTCCTTAACCTTTAAATTAAATTCTTCAGTACGCAGACAGTTTTTGACGTAGAGATTTTATTTTTTCCATTTAATAAGAAATTATACTGGATACATTCACATGATTTAGACTACAGGTAACACGGATTGCCCAAATCAGTCCTATTGTGCGTTTGAGACACTTTTTCTTTTATAATAACTATCAGTAATACAAAATTTATACCGGGTAAATACATAAGCTTTTAAATAAAAAAGTTTTGGTGCCTATCAATTTATTTTAGCGATACCCTTGTAATCGTCTTTGGTAAAATATATACACTTTATAACATTTTTCTTGCTATTTTTAAGTTCTAAAAGTATTGTAACGTAAAAATAGCTTAATTACATATTCTTTATTAAAAACTGCACGTCATTTAAAAGATCATGCAGAATTAAATCCAATCAAACTTTATAATTTCTCCACTAATTGGTGGCTAGTATACCTACAAGTACCCAATTCAGCTTGTTTTGATTTTAAACGGAGTGCACAAAGATATTTAGACCCCCCCCCATTAAAGTATTATCTTGACCGTATATTGCGTCATGGTCCCTTTAATTATAATTTGTCAGGAAGCATACAGGTAAGCCACAGTATCCAGCTGATTTACAGGTAAGGTGCCTCAATGTAAACATCGATAGATGGCCAGAGGGCAGAAGTTCCTTCTGTGTTTGTGCGGCTTTATGAGAATGGAAGAATCTTTATATAATATGTGATTTTAGAATTGTTTCTATGGAAAGTTTAAAAAAGACAAACAAATTTTACTTTACCAATAGACCCAAAAAATCATATAGGTTCATGATTTGAGAACATAAAGTACAATGTTGTAAATTTTGAAAACATGTAAAAATGTACACCGAATTTCCCATTGGGGTGATGTGATTCCCCGATTTCTTTTCAATTGTGATAAACTGAAATTATTGTCATGAAGTTTGTGAAGTTACTGACATAGCTGTAGAACAATGCGTAAATAAGCATGTCTAGTCACAACCTTGAATTTACCAATAATACATGTATAATTATAATCAAAATTAATTTTTTAGGTACTTATTCAACATTGTAATATGGTATTTTTATATACATAGTCATAAAATACAATAGAAATCAGGTTTCTGATATATGTAAAAAGCCAGTTTGAAAAAAAATGAATAAACTTAATGAACCAGATATTGCCATTGATGAAACATGTATATTCGAATAATCATGAACATAATAGTAGTTAGTTTATACACCTTGAATTTAGATTATTTATTTTTGGTTTTAATTATAAAGCTCCTCATTAGGCAAATAAATTAAAATGCACTACATTAATTTAGAAATATCCCTACTGACTAGCATTGTTATTAATTAACTGTACGTATTTGTGTGATGAGTACAATGTATGTATGTAGAGAGGCTGCCACCTAAGTTCAGGTAGACAACCGGAGTGCACTACATTTTTAGACTACAGGAAGACACGAGTGCACTACGTTGTAAACTTTCTGACCCTAGGTTTAGGTAATTTAGATTATCGGTGATGTGTTACAGCACAAGGGACCGTTAATGAATATAACTTATAAATCTTGGTTACATGTTTGTTTTTGTTACAGGCCTGTGGGCTTCGTTTCAAGACAAGGCTTATCAGACCTCGTCTGAAATGACAATTATGGTGAATGGTCATACAGCAAGGACGTATATGAAATATACGTATTATACATTTGACAGTATTAAAACTATTTCGCGCACCTTGCCGTTTAGAAAACTATATTCCATACATACATAGTTAAACATTTCTGAATAATTATTTTGTTTATGTTTTATATATCCTTGCCTTTATTATTCCCATCAATATATGGACCTTTTTAATCAAAATATTTTGCCGATCAAAATATCTCTTTGGCGACGATTTGCTTACACTGAAAATCTTACTCCACGCAAAGTTCATCATCTTTATGCGTTCGAAAAGAATTTCATCTTTAAAACTACATATCAATAGCTAAGAAAAATAGTTTTTACTGGGAACTATCCATTGATGAGACATAACCAGAACGTGGTTTACCGTCTACGCAGTTAATTTGCATTTTAGTTATCTGATGCTAATAAACGTTCTTATCTATAAATTAAAATGTGTATGCTACTGATATATATTTGATACATTTTACTTAATATGTATCTTATTCAAATAAACATTACAGTACGAATGATTTCCCGTAATGAACGGTAATTTTGATAGTGCAATAAAATATTATTGTTTCTGATCGCAATAAATATTTCTATCTGTCAAAGTCCATATAGGACTGCAGAATTAAATACATATTTTCTCATATCTCTGTGGCACATCATCTTGTCTCCAGGTCCGTTTTAATTAATATATACGGTTCAAATGGTTGGACCTAGTTGTTTCGTTTAATCGAAAACGGCACAGGATTTGTACAACTTCGCTAGCCAAGGGTATTTAGTCGATTCTTTTGTGTTTGTAGGAAGAGAACCGAACTAAATACCATTGGCTAGCGAAGTTGGGATTATTTATAGAAATCAAATTAATTACAAACTTAAAACTTTTAGATATTTTCCCTTAGAAATACAAAACAAATTATTTGCTTTAAATACGCATAAGTGAATAAATGTTTTGGAGATAATTTCTATATAATGTATTTTCTGTAGGAAATTTCTATGCTACTGCTTTATAGTTCGTCCCCTAGAAAAGTGACTACATACGTACGTGTTACTGTACAAAATGCGCACTTCGCATGGATCTTGCATTTGGACATAGTATCATATGTTCCGATTTTTATCGGATTTTATATATACTTGAGCATCTTAATTTCTCACAACAAAGGCGAATATGATAGGGTTCCAGTACTCATTCTTTTTTAAAAGTAACGTACCCCCCCCCCCCACCCCCCCCCTTTCGGAGTATTTTCGGTTTCCGATTTCTTCGATTTCTTTAGGGTATTTGTGATATAGAATTCGTTAATTGAACTCCTGATTCTGGAAAACATCACTTTGTCCAAAGTTTCATCAAAGTACCTCTTAATAAATTCAATCATTATATGAAGTTATAGTATAGAAATGGAGCTTAAAATCTTAAAACGAATGTTTTCAAATGAATTTACCCAATAGATTTTATATTTTAGTGGTCTCATATTTCAGATCCACAAAGCAATATTGGAGTTTTTAATGTATGAAAAAGGTTCACCGAATAATTCCATTGGGTGATGTAGATTTCTTTTCTCTTGTGATAAACTGAAAAGATGAAGTTTGTGAGCTTACCCACATAGCTTTTGTTTGCATAAATAAGATCGTTGTACTTGAAAGTAATAAAGTAATAAAACTTTCTACCTATTATTTTAATGACTTTTAAATATATATATATTTTTTAGATAAAGAAGATATAAAACAGGAAGGGCGATAAATTTTCACCTTGTCTGACTCCTACAAAATAATGAATTATTTCGACCACTACGCCGCGAAACAGCAATTGTTAAATGTAACATACATAGTAGATTTACACAGATAATCTGGGCTTTTTTGGTGTTGTTACTTCATCTTACATCTTAGGCCATGAATTCATATACATGTAATTTAATGTTAAACATTTAATTGTTATTAATTAACTTTTTTTCTATTTGTTTCAGAAACGGCCTTAAATTTAACTTAATTGATGCATTGTCCCATATATGAGAACAGTATGCATCAGTATTGCATATAATTAAGTTTTATACCTATCTATCTCCTAAATTGTTTGGGTGAAGACGTCCTTGCATGCTTTCCCCAGAGGGATTCAATTCAAGCTTAAAAATAAGCCTACGTGTATATGGTTAATTTTGTTCAAGTATACGTGTCTTAAAGGGTTATTCTAAAAAAATATTACATAGTACAACCAATCAAAACTGATCGGCGATATGAGAAACATTTAAAATCAGGAATATTTCGCAATATTTCTTTCAATTACAACATTTATACACAAGAATACACACACACTCGATCAAAGTACATTTAAACTGGTAGAGTACAAACGCGTGTGCAGTGATATACACAAATACAACCATTTCCGTGTATACAGCTGTGCTACACGTCACGATATGTACATGTATATTTAAACAAGTGTTGTCGCTGAATGGCAATTTAATACACAGCTCCATGTGTCTGCGAACTAGACAACGGGTATACCTGAGATGTATGGATTTTGAACGTTCATAACGGTCTTACTATAGTACACCGGTACATTTGGATGTTATGGTGTACATGTACCGCTACACGTGTCTTTGATCGAAGGTGTGCCATACGTGTATGTGTGTATACTCGTGATGTTAAACCACGTGTACATTTTATAATATGTTGGAGTGCGATATATATAACTACTGGGATTTATAAACAGCGTTACATCAGACTGAGATAGCATGGTTCGGGTATGTATATTTATATTACATGTATACACGAATAGGTACATATGGTACCACGTAAAGTATATATTAATGAAACAGGTGTCCGTATTCTTTTGTTCCGGTTCAAATTCACCCTATGCCTAGTATACACTATGTTTTATTTCTAGCCTTTGTTCGACGACTATCAGTTCAATATAACACGTTGTCGTGTTTGAGGTATGGTAAACGCTTATCACAGGGACTCGACAATTATAGTGAATCTATCACAGGGGCCTGGATATCGGTAAATCAAGGACAGGAACCCGGTAGTTATAGCGAATTTGCCACAGGGGTCTGAATAGCAATGGGTCTAACACATATGGACCTCAATTTGTGAATATACGACAGAGACATGAAAATTGTTTTTAAAAATCAAACACAGGGGCCCGATAATTAACGATATTACTACAAAGACACGAGCATTGAGTGACGAATCTACCACAGGGACATGATAATTAGTGTATATAGCACAGGGACCTGATAATTCGTGGATCTACTGCAGGGACTTGAGAATAAGTGAATATGTACAACAGGACTCAGTAATTATTGAATACATCGCAGTGACTCAATAAACTGTGTATCTATCACATGGGCCCGTTAGATAGTGAATATACCACAGGAATCCGACAGTTCTCGATTCAATTTTATTAATATCCCTAAAACGTTTGAAAAACATTGTTATGGATACAAGGATGTGACTTAATTTTGATTATATGTACATATGTATTTACTGTTTATAATTGTTTGGTCCCTGCTTTATATATTGGTATATGCTGAATATTTAAGTAAATGAGTATTTATGATAGATATTCTGTTTGAAATTCGTGCCAGGTCCCTGTGTATATATCTGTGTGACGAGTTTGTGTTCACACAAATATCACACATGTGCGTTAATAAGTGTGTTTAACTAGCATATACACTGAGGATACATTTCACAGGAAAAACATTTAATTATATATCAATTTCTACCACAACAGGACAAATATAAATTGTGCCAGATATTGACGTGAGAGCATGTCAAAACATGATACCTCTATAGCGGTTAATGAAATGTCAGATACTTATATGTTACATATTAGAATTAATGACTTTGTCAATGACAAATGATCCGTGTACTTTAAAAAAATAAAATATTCGAGTTTCGTTCTCGATATATATAAATGATAAATTGTTTATGTTTGTTATCGAGATATTTCTAAATAGATACATATGGATGTATAGGCCTCGAGATGTACATAATTTAATGATTTTTTTTAATATTTGTAACCTTCATACATGTTTTATGCTAAAACAAGCATAGTATCACTAAAATACAGGGGCTTGTAATATAAAGGGATATGATCTGCTGTATACATTACATTACATATATATCATATATCACAAGTGCCTGTGCACCCATGGACGCCCAATCTTTATAACAGTTGACAACCATAGCGATTAAATGTAAACTTACGTTAAGCCTACAAAAACAGATACCAGACTTACTTCTATCTTCTTGTTGTTCACGTAGTAACACACTGATGGATTTGTCTTAATCTGACCAACAGGAGTTACAAATACCTAAGATCCGATGGTAGCATCCCCGACCCTTAGGGTCTTGCTAATTGTGCAGTTACCGCGATACAAACTACTGACGGAGTGGAACGAAGGGAATTAACTCTGATCAATTAAAATGCGATATATCAGGTCAACACAACTGAGAACTCCGTTCTGATGTCTGATGTTTGGTCAATTCAAAATTACGCAAACATTTTGACTATAACCCGCTATGTAAATTTACTAAATACAGTTGGCATTCACCAATGCATGAACTGTCATCTACTTATTTCTACGTCATTATCATTGTAACGTCATCATTTTGTGCCAGTGATCACGCAAAATGACTGTTCAAATGACTGTTCAATCCTTGTAGATAATGACTTGTTAATAGCATGGAAGTATGATTTCCAATTGGACAGCAGCAATGCAAATTCAGCATTAATATCATGGAAGCACGCTTCGTTAAATTTGCCGCTGTCCATTTCGCATTTATACTCTCATAATTGCCAACTGCGTGCAGTCAAGCATCTAAGACAAGCATATAAAATTATGGCGCTTCAGTGTGCCCGTACTATGCCGACTTCGCTAGTTTCCATAACCTATATGAATAATGCACTGGATTGCGGGACAGTGTGTGACGTCAAATTGTACATCGGATATCAAACATGACATATATGATGCAGATAGCACAGAGTTCATGTAAGTGCATTGTATAACACGTGCGCGTGATTATTCTGCTTTGATAGCACATGCATGAGATGTAACAATTAGAGCAGTCACGTCCTGTGTAGCTTTCCAGATGCCCCGTGCACATACAAATAATATACATGTGTACGTACAATCAGCTTTGTGAATGATCTCTTAAAGCTCCGTGTACTCTTGTATCATCCTGGACTCATCGGGTGTTATCGCGGAAATACGCAGGTGATAATCGATTCGCCGATGAGTTTCGAATGCTCTTGTATGGCCACTTTTCCATTCATATATATTTCGGTGTATATCAAAGGACTAAATTACCTTTTATGTTGCTTCCAGTTTTACTATGAGATAGTCTAGGGGTGTAGAGATAGTAAGTGATCGGAACCCCTGGAGTATCGAGGATGCCTCGGTCTATGAGTAGTCTAGGGTTGTACCATGGGATGCTCGGTCACCATGGGTCATTCAGCCAGTTGTATATGATGCAACATCTTAGCCCCATGACCTTTGATCTTCTGTCTGATTCACGAAATCATGTGAATCCTAATCGTACTTCCGGTGTTGTTTTCAGTGTTTTACAAACGAAACTAGGGCATGCATTGAGTACTTGTAAAATTAGATAGATATATCAGGCCTATTTAATTAATACAACGAATGTAACACAGGTCTTAAGCTACATTGTATATCCATATTTATCAATTAGGGGCCGCGGTGACCGAGTGGTTCAGGTGTCCCGACATATTACCACAAGCTCTCCACCTCTGGGTTGCTGGTCGATGGTTTTATCTGGGTACTCTTGCTATCCTCTACCAAAAGAACCTGGCACATCATGGGGAAACATTCCAATTATTGTCATTTTCAAATTGAGCTTTTTTAAGCTACAATGCTTTTATAATACACGTGACATTGGCTTTGAATGTAATAGTCTATAGCATGTTTTAAAAGTATTACATAATCAAATACGGGTTATAGTCTTTACCCTGAAGAAATTAACCTGATAGCTGTACATAAACCCGACAACCACTCGTATACACAAAACACAAAATTCGACATTTTTATTGTGAATAAAATATGCTAATTTTATTCTTTTAAACTTTGCAAGTGAGCACTTGTCGTCGAAGATCAGTCGAGTGTCCTTTGTTAAATGTACAACAGTTCGGGTTTTTTTCTATTCTACTCTTTGTATAAAGTCTTCTCAAGTAAATCAAAGTTCATATTTAACATAAAACTTTGTGTAATTAATGTACATACAAATTTACTTTAACTGAAACTGCCTTGAATTTCTTAATGTAATATAAAACCAGTTTGATAATTTTGAAATCGTAATGAAAAGAAATGTTATTTTTCAAGTTTGTTATTTTTCAAAGTTTAAGGTACTCAACTAAATGTAATAACACTACGGTTCGAACGTGCTGAACTTTTGTGGTAAACCATCGACGCACTGTGTTTACATTTGTACGTGCACAGGGGTTTGATGCTTTCTTTAGAGAAGTGGAATTATAGTAGTTTAGTAAAGCAGTATTTCACTATCACAAGAAGATAAAAACAATTATAAACAATTTGATAATTTACAGTTTACAGTCCAGAAAACCAAAATACGTGTATAATGTTAAATATTGAGATTCCTAGTAAAAATTGCTGGAGTAGACTTGAGAAACTATTTTAAAGTCTTTCAAAATTACAAATCGATATCGGGCAAATTGATTAGATTCGGAATACATGTATCAACACAGAATTCCTATTTATAATACTAAATTAAATTCCAATGAAAGAACCGCTTGTAAACCACACATAGCCAAGCCACTATGTTTAAACTTCGATCGCTTGACTAACCAAGGTTGAAGTAGTTTAAACTATAAAGAAGCATATCTGACCACTGATTGCAATAAATGAATAAAATGGCGGCTACACAAAGAAAAATGTCGGATGTGCGACACGACAGGTTTGTATTCTTGTATTGATTAACCACTTTAATCATTGGGTTCTGATTTCGAAGTTCATGTCAGATTTTAACTCTTACAATTTGTACATTTACAAGCATTTGATAATCATAAGTCGTATACGTAGGCAGATATATAAATAGTCTTATGCTATGTTATTTAGGGGAGGTCCGTAATGTGATCGAATTTTAGTTATGACGTTCTTATACATTTTAGTACCCCAAGTTTCATCTAGCCATCTTACACAAATACGTATACACTGGTTAGCTTTCTGTTTAAAAAGTGTGTTGTGTCTTCGAATACAGCATCCTCGATACTCCAGGGGTTACCATAACTGACGTTATATGTCCACCCCTGGACTATCTCATAGTAAAACAGAAGGCAGTTCAGAAGAAAATATCTGACCAATCACAAGCCTATAAAGAATTCCTTTGAAGACTACAGAGAGAGCGATGCCCAGCTTCAAAGCCACACAGTCAACCACAGTGTACCGTTATACGGCTCTTTTGATGTACATCAAAGGACTAAATTACCTGTTCTGTTCTGTTGTCTCCAGTTTTACTATGAGATTGTCCAGGGGTGTAGAGATCGTAAGTGATCGGAACCCCTGGAGTATCGAGGATGAGTCCAGGGGTGTAGAGATCGTATGTGATCGTAACCCCTGCAGTATCGAGGCTGCGAGTACAGTGGTCAGCCAGTTACAAGTGACCATTGCAAGTATATGGTACACAGTATGCTGCAATTGTATGTCTTCCATAGCGATTATATAATATACATGCATTGAGTTTGTTATGAACCTTTCAGATATTCCTTTACATCGTAACACAGACTCGAGTTGACCCATTTTCTGACCTCCGTGTAGATCTACATCTTCTTTTGTAATACTCATTGAGCACACGTATTTCAGAGATAAAAATACACCTTTATTGAATTTTAACTGCAATGTATATACATAAGTATAAAGCCAATGACGGATATATGCTATCATATTACTTTTTTTTTACAAAAGATAACATATTACCACACTACTTTTTAATAGCTTAATGTATATAAAAGAAGATATGATAAACCTCTGAACGTAATTTGTAATGAACACGCATATATGTAAAGCGAAGGTATGGAGACGAGATGTATCTAGAGTTGATTTGTTGTGAAGAGATCTGACTTAGATTGTTTTGTTGTGACGAGATCTGTCTACAACTGTTTTTTTGTGACGAGATCTATCTTGTTGAGAGTTGTTTTTGTTGTGACGAGATCTATCTAGAGTTGTTTTGTTGTTACGAGATCTATATCTGGAGTTGTTTTGTTGTGACGAAATCTATCTGGAGTTGTTTTGTTGTGACGAGATCTATCTGGAGTTGTTTTGTTGTGACGAGATCTATCTGGAGTGGTTTTGTTGTGACGAGATCTATCTAGTAGTTGTTTTGTTGTTCATTGTGGAGTTGTTTTGATTGAGAGATCTATCTGGAGTTGTTTTGTTGTGACGAGATCTATGTGGAGTTGTTTTGTTATGACGAGATCTGTCTATAGTTGTATTTGTTGTGACGAGATCTATCTAGAGTTGTTTTGTTTCAATGCTTTAAGCGTGTATGTCATTATGTATACATGTTCTTAACATAAAATTTAAACACTGACAGATGGAATTAATGCGAATGCTAGCAGTCCTGCTTAAAAAATACAGCACAAACCGTTAATATTAGCATAAAAACAACTTGTAGACAGGGATCGAGAATTTCGTTTTGAATCAGCTACCGCGGTACTCCAGGGTACCTCGATACTCCAGGGGTTACTATCACTGACGTTATATCCACCCCTGGACTATCTCACGGTAAATCTAGAGGCAATAAAAGGCACAGATAATATAATTCTTTGGTGTATATCAGAGGACTATTGAATAAGGTTGACTGTGAATGACTTTGTTGGCTTGAAGTTTAACTATGAGCTCGATAGTCCAGGGATGGATATTACGTCAGTGATATTAACCCCTGGAGTACCGAGGATACCGTGGTCCTAAGGAATAATAACAACCACTTGATATACATACATGTATATAAGTTAATTGTGATCCAGATGTTTCCATCATTATATGGTTGCGATTGAGGCAATATCAAATACAGTAGGCTTGTATACAAAATGTATGTATATATAATAATCAAATACGTCATATACGTTTAATTAGCTACATTATGTAGGTAAATTGGAAATTTGCCAAGAGGTAACACATATGTATAATCTCGTTGTGTATTGCACTTAGGAATTTTTACTTCGTTAATTGGTTCACTGTTCAGTTATATCGTATGTATGTAGGTCTAATTAAAATAAATGCTAATTCCTTTTGCATTGTAACGTGTATAATTACAGTAGGAAATCAAAAGATCATTAGCCTACAGTTCCGTCTTTTTTGTTAGAATATATGTGATTTAAAGCTGATAATGCAAGTTTTAAAAATCGACTGAGATCAAAATTAAAAAATATGTATTTTTTTCCTCCATAAAGTTGCATATGTGCTATAACCCTGTTTATCGGCCTTCATTTCACCATTTGAAAGAATTTTTTTTTTATCTTAACCAAGTACACATGTAAGTAACGTACACGTCTAACCAGAAACATATATACATATTATATATATTTCTGGTCTAACTTTGTCCATGAAGTAAACGCGAATGTTTTAACCTGCAAATTTTCAGTTTTAAGATATATCTATTTATTGTCTATGAAATTAAAACGTATCTTTAAGTAATAGGTAAATATGTTTTTTAAACGTTGTTGTAGTATTAATAACTAATATATATATTTTTTATCTTATTTTTTTATGTTTTATTTATCTTTTTTTTTCCTAGAGCTACATTTGATCCAATAAATTGTAAATATTATTCAATATGAATTCTACTATATATCGCTTACATACTCACAATATACAAATCCTTCCATTTTTGCTCAGATATTGGACACACCGTACAGTTATACAAAAGGACAATCTCGATCGATAGATATCGTGTACGTCATAAATCTATTTATAGCAGAGCCCTGTGATGTAAACAAAGCTACCACGTGACCTTGCCAGTATATCGTAATTTGACCTAGTGAGTCTCATCTAAATCAGCTGTTCGCTGTCAAATGGAGTGTACTGGTTTGGCACAGCCTTACCGACTAGTGCATGGTATATAAAACTTTGCCCTTCACGATGGGGAATTGACAACGAAGCCCTCTTCATCACGAAAACGGTAAGAAACGCTTTTCAGTAATGGTGGTTCGCCTTTGTTCATATGCCTGTGTACGTATGGTTCGGTGTATCCGTATTAGATTTAACAGCCGTAACCCGCGTCATTTCATTTTAAGTTCTCTTCTTACTTTATTCACAAATCGAGTTATTTAGGGACGGTGTTTGACGAGTGCATGACAAGCTTGCGAAGTGTTTACAATTTTATGTTAATTTGCTGTGTATACTGTATATAAAAGTGTGTATTTAGCTGTTTTGCCCCCGGGTCCAGATGATCGTATTTAGCTTACTCACCCTACGGTAACCCCTACCGTACACCATCCTACATACCTGTATGTGTGTATTGATCATACCCCAGCCCAGGGGAATGCCTATTATTTAAAAGAAATGTTAGTTTACTTTAATAGGTATCACAATATGTTGCAATGTATCAGTGAAGGGGTACTTTTTATTGTCCAGGCCCTACCCCAGCTACTATCAAAGCGGAAAAGATATTTCACTTAGTCAGAAGTGAAATATCTTTCCTGTTACAACAGTAGCGAGACCCAAATTGAACCTAACATGGACCCAAGGGCTACAATATGTAATAAGTATATGTATACATGTTTCTACAATTCTAGATGTATATAGTTCACTTCGCTTTTGTGTATGGTACTGCACATGTGATATGCTGTACATGTAGTTTATGCCAGTTGTGACTACCAGTCGAATACACATTCAATTATTTATAATTACAATTACACATTCTACGTAAAGTGTAGATGGTCATTTCTGCATCAATATAGATGTCATATGATATTATAATATGTATTACAAATATGATACTTGTAAACAATGTATTCAAATATTCAACATTGTATATAAACATGTGATACTATTCAAACAATGTATTCAAATATTCTACATTGTATTTAAACATTGTATTACAAATGTGATACTATTTAAACCATGTATTTAAATAGTCTACATTGTATGCGTGGGTCTTTCGTTAATTAGTAAGGTACATGTACCGAACACTATATAGTAGTCTAATATCTGTATAGGCTACATTTAAAAAAAATCAAATGTCTGTGATAAAAACTGGGTAGCTTATCAAAATACTCAGTAAAATTAACATTCATCTCTAAAATAAACACATGTATTATGCATGTATACAAAATGTGTGCATTGTGATTTCGTGTGTTCTGACCTATTTCAGAGTTACTTCCCTTCGTTTCACTCTGTAAATATCTGATACACTCTCAAACAAAGAGAGAAAAAACACTGATAGAGACTGAATTGATGAAATAAACATATGGTATTTTAATATATTCTTTAATTGTTCTTATATCAGAAAGTGACTCGAATATTTAACCAATAGAATGCTAGCCATAATTTATATGTTTCAGTAATTTTTTAAATGTAGATTAATGATATATTTTCAATAATATATTTCCGATTTTTGCTGGTAGTGTTAAAAGAAACATATATCTTGTACTAATATATCTAAAACAATGTATCACTGTATCAGTAAACCATATTTCATACATTTTTAAAATGACAAAAAATAATAAATATCAGATGAATCAATATCTCTTGATATACTGTTTCCTAAATATTCAGTGTTTTCATATAAGTAGATAATATAACATTATATGCATATCGTCTGTCTCGATTCATAAATATTTGTCTCGTAATGTTGGATTTACTGCCACATCTTTGTGTATATTCTATGAATGTTTGAGCTGCAGAAGAAATTACCATATCTGTGTGGGTGAGACAGGCGCGATATTTTACAAAGGGAGATAATCGTGTTGTGTAAACGTGTGGTTTATGGGCAATGTTTAATTACTTAAGCTTGTAATAAAATATATTTCGAAGGCTGTATCAAACTAGTTGATACGACGTAAGAGAGATGTTTTTTTGTTTTGTTTTTTTTTCAACGAGAAACAATTAGTGTATAGTCGCCGAGCAAACGATGTTTGAGTGTTGATCGTCGCAGTCATCAGTAGCACTGGTCGGCAATCAGCGACGAATTTTGTTATCAGACATAATGTAGCTTTAGTCGTCACAGCGATCTGGGCAGCGTCGGCTTTTGACTTTATGCATTTGACGTCGTCGGAGATAGCTCTGGCCGACGAACACACGATTTCTGACCGTTTATCGCCGTTAGACATAGCTCTCTTATCGACGGTCAGACAATTTCTAGTTGAGTGTCGCAGTTGGAAATATGTCCGGCCGATGGATGGCAACGTTTCTGGCATTTTGTCTTTGTTGAAAATGTATTGAAATTACACGAATTGTATTTTTATAGCTCATCTGGCCGTTTCATAGTTTTTAAATCATGTGTAAAATTTTACCCGCACGGCAAAACAATTTTCAATTAAAATTGTGTGTGCAACGTACTGAGAGCATCCTATGAAAACTACGGTAATTCGTGATTTGTTTATTTTCCATTGTATTATATTATACGCCTCCACGCTCATATGATCAATTTCATTGTTGATTGTGTGTTTATTGACACAATTAGACCACTGCGCCGTAGGATCGACTGACAATCAGACATCATATTTCAAATCTGTCCCGTGGACATGTTACACCGTCTGCTCTTTACATAATGGAGTTGGTAGAACCTATATCAGTGGGAGAATTTCTTTACATAATGGAGTTGGTAGAACCTATATCTATAGGTCTTGCCAGCAGATAATGCACGAAGTCTGTTCAAATCCCTGTATGTTGAAGTGTCGACAGCGGTATGCGGTCATGAATCCTTGTCAGAAATGTTGCTTCAGCGTTTACAAACAGACTGTTGGACTGTTGATGGCATCGTCCCAAGACCACTTTCTCCGACAAGTAGGACAAGGGCGCGTAATACATTGATTTAACTATCAGGCATTGCTCACGAGTTCGTGGATGACTTACAAATGCTTGATGCCATCTTTCGGCTAATGAGCTATGTACACGTGAACGAAAAATGTTAAACCAATGCTAGCCTATTTCCTGTCTTCTAATGCAAGGTATCGACAGATACAATTAATCGATGAAATCGCTGGTTCGTCCGACGAAATGTCGAAAATGTTCCAAATCGGTTGGCTTTTAAAAATTGCAAGTCCTGAAGGTCACGGTTGCCATGGTAACATCTGCGACAATCGACACAGTCAATATAGTCAATCACAACTTCTCCGAGATGTCGTGATTGAGTCATTATGCAGCAACGAAGTGCTAGATTCGGGATGTTTTTCAAGACGAAAAGTCAACGGTCAAGGTCAGTTAATAAAAGCACGAAATTGTTCTGTTGTGAGTGTCATGGCGACACGTACAACTGCATTCTGCATAATTTACAGAGTCTTATTTTCGCCAGATATTGATTTTGGGTGACATCGTGTGTTTTTGAGCATAGGTCATATATACTTTTTCAGAGAAAACGTCTTGAGTTTCGCAAATAAAATAATGACGTCACAACCAACCACAGGGGGGATAACCAATCGCAACTTCAACCGGAGATTTCCGGCAATCTTCGGAAATGTCGAATTTCTCCGAGATGTTGCGTTTGGGGAGAGAACTTTGTAATACTCAAATCAAAATTACTTTTAGTAGTCAATTTAAACTGAGACTTAAATACCAGAGAACCAGAGACATGAACCAGCCTCTTGGCCCTACATGTTACTACCTTAGATCTTCGTCTGAACCGTCTTCAATTCCCGGACGCGATGACACAATCCCGATAACCTAATATACAATGAGACCTGAATACTCCTATATATTATTTATCATTGATGTAAAAGTACTCCATACATAGCTATACGTGATTACTATGTGTGGGCTTTGCGATACCGATGACGCTCACACACGTACACGACAATTTGTTACATTGGGTCAAAGTCCTTGAACAGGCGAAGCTTTAGTCCATCAATCGACGAAGAGAATCAGTTTCCACAGTCGTTAGGTCAAGTGGTTTTAAACAATGACGACAGCATCGTGTATTTCATATAGCAAAATCATTGTGATACGTGAAAATCTCTATTGTTCTAAGACACAGGGTCTTGATAATTCGTTGCAATAGTTATTCGAGATCCTAGAACGACGAGGGTTAAGTAATATTTGTCATCGATTAGTCTGGCCATTCGGTAATTTTGACATCATATTTTTGACGTGAATTTTGCATTATCCTAGATTAGGATAGTATATATTGAGGTATATTAGATAACAATCGATTTCTCTTGTGTGACTGTCTATCTTATACACACACGGTCCACTATTCATACAGGTTTATCGGAGCCTGGTGTTGAACATGCATGCCCCTGATCTCGCGATCCCTATTTAGGCCAAGGTCATTCGGGATGCTGAACTTAACAAATGTCACGTGTCATATTAAAAATGACATTTATAAAGAATATATCAATCCCAGTGGTATTAAGTATTTTTAGATTAGTACCTTCAGAGGATTGTGGTTTAATGTCAGCTCACCAATAACATTTCCTGTCGCATCCTCGATAGACCACGAGACAACATTGCCTTTTGTTTGATCTCAAGGGTTTCAATCGGTTTCTTGTCCGACAACTGGAATATAATGGTATTGATGCACGCGTGTCAGACTCCAGGAATGTCTATTTCGTTCTGTTTTACATAAAACAGTATTTGTGTATCTGCTACATATAAACTTACTTCAGTAACTTTCGGGGTGGATTGTATACACGCAGTTTTCGATTTTAGACAGAATTCGTTATATGCATTGTTGAGTGAGTGTATTAGGCCGTGAATATTTTGATATACGTCAGGCTTTTGCTCATGGGTGTTCCATAAATGGTGTCCTTCTCAGATAAAATGATATACATTGTATCCCTTTACGTAACTGGTGGGCTATTTGAAAATAAATGTGGAGTCCTTTTCAATTTCTATCCTCAAAAAGTTATAGGGACGGCGTAAACACAAATTCTACAGTCATTACAATTTGCGATGTAAGTATAAGTTTTCAGTTTTATGTGTATTGCTCATGGGCTCAAAATAGGTCGAATTTGGCAGTTATACAGCTGATACTGGGGTGACAGCTTCGTTCAGATAACAGGGTAGTTTGTACTTGTGTGTCTCTCATGATCATTGTGTATCGACTGTCTCCTGTGGCTAAAACCTCTGTCGGATTCTACAGCGATAGACATCACACCATGGCCGAAAAACATGTAGGTGTTATTTTGTTAAATCTCAATATTGTGTACTGATGTTACTGTTTAACATGAAATATGTGTGTGTACTTTCTATTGTGGTCTGGAGTTTTGGTATAATTTCGTGGATAGAAATATTCGTGGTCAGTTGATGTTACAATATATAAGTGACAAAAATTTAAAAACAAAATTCGTTGCTTTTATGTTCGTGCATTCACGCGCACGTTCATCAAAAAACGAAAACTAAGTTTCAACACGACGAGCATTTCATGTACACATGTACACTGTATTCGAAAGTAAAGTTCGACGAGGTATCTCGATCAGGTTTTCGAAAATATTTTGTGTGCTTTATATTGATAATGGTTGTAGTCATATAGTTAAGAAGAATGATACAATAGTCTAGATAATTATTTCTGAAAATTGACATTTTGGGTTTTTTTCGTTTTCTGTTTTCTCCTAACTTGAAACAGTTTAATCCACATAAATTGCATTTCTTTAAAGTAGTTCCAACAGTGTCCACGAATGAATAATAGTGTAAGATGTTTAAGACGATTTACCCCTATACTTGTCTTTGATAAAGTTCAAAGAAAAAGACTCACAAGCAAATGACGTGGTTCGAATTCTGGTAAAAAATACCATATAGGAATAAAGAAAAACGCATATATAGACGGAAACGTGCTATTTGAATTTGATTTTAGCATTATGTAAAATTGTAGAAAACAATCGAATAGCAATATTTAATGGATTTCGTGATTTTATTCTTGTCGATGGGGTGCTAAGCGCAATGACTTCACAAAATTACACAAATCGAGTCCTTATGGCATGCAAATTTATATGGTGATTGTAAATTATATCACGTAAGTTAAGGTTATGTGGAGGCGTTCGACACCGAAGGCGTTATTTTTCCTTCATGTGAAATATCACCAGACTTAATGTATGACACTTTAACTCATTCACCCCCATAATTTCAAAATGGACTGGTCTAGTCTTTGATTTGGAAGAGCCGAAGTGTGTTTGCAGGGTTGAATGAGCTGGTGCCATCAACAGTTCGTACGTGTATTTATAATTCAATGTAATCTGTTACAAACATTCACATTACCGCGAACATTCGTTTGATTTAAAACCCATCCATGTTAACACAAGTGATTGTCTGTTTTTTTTTTGTATCTTTGGACAAAGACAAGTAGTTTATGCATATTTTTAATCGAACAATCTCTTACAGCATTTTTTTGGCAGGGTTCATTAAGGACTTTACACTAAAATATACGTATATTAATCGGCTGCCCGGACCTTGTAAGGGAGTTCAAGGTCTGTCTAGCTATTTGATGATAGAATATCCGTACGTTCCCTTTACAGTTCGTACCAGTTGTACTGAATTAATAACCACCTAACGTAACGCGTTTGGAATTTTCCAATATGGCGGCACCAATGTGAAAGATTCGCTTCGATTTCAAAAACTATTTATTTGCTATCTTAGCAGCGTTAAGGAAGTAAAAACAGCACCTAAAAGGTTTCGCAATGGATTGAAATACATAAAAAATCAATTAAATGAATATGAATATTTTGCGTCATCTTTTTAACAAAAATAAAATTCCGATGACAAATGTAATACATCGGGTCCGCCATCTTGGATCTACCGGTTCGGCCATTACAGATACTGCGAATGCAACGGTACGAACGTCCGTGATTGGAACGCGCTGTATGATTATTGCTAGGTTATTTGTATCAGCTGAATTATATCCTGCTGTACAAGTGTAAAAGAAATATTGTCACACTGCAAATCTCCCTGAGATTACGTTGCGTGCGGATGTTGTAATCTTCTTACGATCCAGGGGTCTCCCTGCAGTTAATAACCTATATAAATCGTACAATATGTCGGCGTTTAAAGTCCTTTCAACCATTGCAAGTCCTATTTATTACAATAATTCATTGACTATTGGCAGTGGTATGCTACTCGATACTCCATACGATGGCGATGATAGTTATGTAAATTAGGATGGAACTGATAATTCAACATTGCCAGAAACCATAGGGACAAAACTGTGTTATTTATTTATGATGACACAAGTGGTCAAGGTGTCCGACGATTTATTTATTGATATTTGTCTATTTTGCCCTAAATATTTGAAGTAACAAAATTCTGCAAATTGTCTCATGTTGCCATACATGATTGAAATATTTATTAATGTAATGATTATTTCATTAACATATTTGCATTGTTTACAAATGAATATTATAATAAAATTTTGTAAAAAAAAAAAAAAAAAATTAAAAGATTGTATGTAGAAACTTTGATCGATTTCTATATCTTTTCGTCTTTGTAGCAAGATGATATATTTTCAAAACTTTTAAAATGTTGAGCGTCTAGCTCGTATAAAAAACAGACAGACTGTCACCTAAAAACTCACATTCATTCTTACTTCGTAGCAATTTTACTTGTTACTTATTTCAGCATTTTAAACATTATTCCATACTCGTTTTTAAAAGGAACGCATGTAATTTCATATTATAAACGTTTTTGCTCCTGCTTAGCGTTTCTTCGTTCAGAGTAGTTGGGCATCCGGTTTGCCGGTTGATTAATTATTATACTGACATTGGACAAACCAGTCGTCCCACTCCCTTTAGACTGAACGGCAGAACGCTAAGCAGGACCAGAAACTACCACTTTTATAACATAAATATGTCTTATCTGTTTGCTGTTCCAAGATCATTAAGTCTTGATAATTAAGCCACTGATATGTTTACTAGAGATCAAAGGGAGATCCGTTACACGTCAGGAGTCGTAGAGAATACACAGTCCGAATCCCCCCCCCCCCCCAAAAAAAAAAAAAAAAATACAGCTAACCTTAGAATACATGACCACTGTACATATTCTTCATCTTGGAACTTGCAAGTTAATGTTTCGTCTGGGAATTATTTAACTGATGGACAAACAATGCTGAAATTCAGCAAAGCATAATGTGGTACATGTAATTGCATTCCGACATAGCTAGCTGCAGGAGAAAAAGTCTCGTATACATACTCTTTAAGCAAATTAAGAAAACGTATCTGCTATGGAGTTCTCACCCTTTGTACTTATATTGCATCCATGGTATATTTCTTGTCTAATTCTTGTAGTTAATACTGGCACAGATAAGCTAATTTGCTGCCACAAAATGATGAATGAGGATTATCTTATAGGGTTGAATTCAAGATTTATCTTTCCTGCTTTATTGTATTTCATCTGTGACATCTTTTAGGTGTCGCCTACTAGTATTGTTAAATAATATACAATTATGGACTTTTGCGTTGGTGAATATGATGTGATATTAACCGGAAAAAGAGATAATATCAACCGATATATACTTTATATTTTACAGGTCCTAGATGATCACTGTAGCCTGGGATAATAAAGCCAAGATGCACCGGGAGGAGGAAGGAGCCCGAAAGTGGGTAGTTGTTGTAGCTGCCTTCTTTGTCCAGTTTATTATATGTGGAATTACATACAGTCTCGGAATATTTCACCACGTTTTCCAACAAGTCTTTGAGCACGACCACTTCGACACGTCATGGGCAGGCTCTATTCTCTTATATGTCACTGCCCTGACAAGTAAGTAACATTTCTGGAGTTCACATGTAAAGAAGGTGTGATCGCCCTTTTGGTTAATTATTTTGCATCGGCAGAACGATTAATCGGCCTTTTTTTGGATTTACAATTGTTTCATTACGTACAAATGTCCGTTAATATTTGGCATTCATTGAATGCTTGATCGTTTTTCATCCCATGTAAGTTTAATTCGTAAATTCGTTTCTTTCTGGCGTTCATTGAATAGTAGATTGTCATCATCCAGGTAATGTTTATTGAATGCTAGATAGCTTTCATCCCAAGTGTATTTCTGGCGTTCACAGAATGATAGATCGCTTTCATTGCAAATGCATATAGGCTTTTTCTTGGATTTATCCTAAGTAAGAATATTTCTGCCGTTCATTGAATGGTGGATCGCTATCACCCCAAATATTTTAATTTTGGCGTTGATAGAATGGTACACTGTCATTTTCCCATGTAAGTTTATTTCTAGCGTTCATAGAATAGTAGATCGCTTCCAACACAAGTAAGTTTCTTGCTGGCGTTCATGGAATGGTAAATCACCATAATTGCAATTAAGTTTATTACTGGCGTTCATTGAATAGTTGAAATATTAGATCGACACCATCCCAAATAAGTTAATTCAAACGTCCACAGAACAATTAAGTTACTTGCTGACGTTCGTTGAATGAAAATCGTCATTATGAAGCGATGTTTTGTGAAGTTCTATTTTGTTTTAGGCTTAGTGATGCGATATTTTATGAAGTACTATTTTGTAGAAGGCATTGTAATGCGTTGTATTTTGAGTAGGCGTATTTATGAAGTACTATTTTGTTGTTGGCGTAGTGATGCGATGTTTTATAAAGTACTATTTTGTTGTAGGCGTAGTGATGCGATGTTTTATAAAGTACTATTTTGTTGTAGGCGTAGTGATGCGATGTATTCTGAATACTATTTTGTTGTAGGTATAGTGAAGCGATGTTTTATGAAATACTATTTTGTTGTAGGTGTAGTGAAGCGATGTTTTATGAAGTACTATTTTGTTGTAGGTGTAGTGATGCGATGTTTAATGAAGTACTATTTTGTTGTAGGTGTAGTGAAGCGATGTTTTATGAAAGTACTATTTTGTTGTAGGTGTAGTGAGCGATGTTTTATGAATACTATTTTGTAGGTGTGTGAGGTGTAGCGATGTTTTTGATTTGAGTATATTTGTTGTAGTTGTAGTATGTGAAGCGATGTTTTATGAAATACTATTTTGTTGTAGGTTAAGCGAATGGTTGTTGAAGTATGAATACTATTTTGTTGTAGGTGTAGTGATGCGATGTTTTATGAAGTACTATTTTGTTGTAGTGTAGTGTGAAGCGATGTTTTATGAAGTACTATTTTGTTTGTAGCGTAGTGATGCGATGGCTTTTATGAAGGTCGTTTGGCTGCCGTATCAGTGTGATGCTTGGCGGAGTATTATCAGCAACCGGCCTCGCTCTGGGAATGGTGGTCACTGACCTTTATCAGGTGTACTTGACCTATGGAGTACTCACAGGTAAACATTTCACACCACCAATCCTCGGGCTCATCCTTTAATAACACTGACCACTCCGTTCATATACAGATACTAGAAATTGTTGATCTAGTGTTGTTTGTCTTCATAGTGATAGCAACATACTCAGGTCATTCATATCGCCATTAAATTAATACTTTCTACAATGACATCCTATCCACTGCTTTAGTGAAATTTTCCACACTGCTTTAGGTGCATTGTATTAAATCCTTCGTTGAACTGCTTTACCGTGTTAAGAGATGTGGACTGAAAGTCTTTAATTTGATTTAGAAACTTTGAATTGAATCACTTCAATTGGTATGTGTTACAAATAAAAATAAGAAAATTAATCAGTAACTGAATGTAGAAATTAACTGTATCTGATCTTAATTTGTCTTCTATTTGCGTAGTTAAAGATCCCAAGATTTCTTTTACTTGTTAATTTCTTTCTATGTCTAATCTTAACACTTTAAGAAGATTTATTTTGCCTTGTGCACAAATTCACTTTGCCCACTTGTCTCATTTTTGTCTCTGTTTGAGACGTCGCGTTTCTGTAATTCAAGATTTTCCCCACTAATTATCTTTTGTTTCAGGAATCGGCTTCGGCCTGGCTTGTACCCCTTCTATCATGATCGTGGAGCAGCATTTTTATGAGGGTCGGTTTGAGGCCCTGAGTGTAGTGCTAGGAGGGGTTGGTGCTGGGATGATCACATTCCCAATTGTCATACGTAACATGCTCGAGTACATGGCATGGAGGGGCACCCTTTGGATGTTAGCAGGGTGTGCTCTAAACATTTGTGTGTGCGGTGCGCTGATGAAGCCCGCCAAGAACGCAAAAGAAATGCATTTAATGCCCCTACTTTCGTGTGTTCCGCTACGGAACGTTATATTCCTGGGTTTGTGCATCGCTAACTTATTCTGGAGCTTTGGGTCCACAATAATTTATATGTACCTGCCGTCTTACTCACTGGAGCAGGGTACTGACTTCGGACTCTCAAGTTTCCTCATCGCGTGCGTTGGTATGTCCAGCTTTACGTCGCGTATGATATTTGCATTCATGGGCAACAACAGTACTCTGGACGATATGACGTCATTGTTGTGTTCTGTGGGACTAGGTGTGGTAGTGACTGGGATTTGTCCGCTATTGTTTGAAGACTTCGCTGGACAGATAGGCTATACTCTACTGTTCGGATTCTACAGTGGTTATTGGACAACTTTTCTGTCACAAGCAGCACGTGAACTTGTAGGTCCAGAGTACATTGCCATGGGCAACGGTTACCTGTCATTCATGATCGCCCTTGGATCGCTAATGGGCGGACCCGCAGCAGGTATGTTTGTTTGACCTCGCATTAAGGTTCGAAAGAAGGGCGCATTCGAAAGGAAACTTGTTTTAACATACGTCTTTGATATTTAGATGATTTATATCTGATTTCTGTATTTTAATCGTTATAACATAGTAACTCGCAAATATAAGGTGATATTTAAACTTTTAAGATGCCATATGCATATTTCTTTCATACCTACTAGTGTAATACTGGCTGGTCTAGGGCAATACACTCATGCCGCCTGAGGCTGTATTGCATGGCTACCCATGCAATAAAGCCTCTCGACGTCACAGCGTCAACAAAATCCCTATTTCCTCTGTAAAATTTTAACATTATTTTCACAAATATGACTGGTTTTACTATAAAAGATGCAAACAACGGAATTTGTGTTGAAAATATCACGTAATTATTCATGTATAGAAAATTGACTTCCAGTCTTGGATTTTTTCGAATTTATTTCAAAATGTCGGGATTTTATAGTTGTAAAATTGCAATAAAACGTCAAGGTATGAAAGAAAAATACTCTTAAGTGGATATGAAGGTTAGGGATGTTCTACCCTCGGGATCACAAAATATTGCAACCCGAGACTTGCCGAGGGTTTTACTACATTTTGTGACCCTCGGGTAGAGTATCCCTATCCTTCATATCCATATATGAAAGAGTCTATATTATTATTATAGTCCAGAGAAAAGCACACTAGTATAGAAAACTATTTAAGTATTAATACTCGAGTTTGTAGCTACAAGTACATTTTTAAAACTTGTCCTCACGTCTACGTGCGGATGGGATTAATAAAAACGTTCTAAAGTGGAATTGTGATGAATATACTTCATAGTCAACCTATTCAATTTCAGGTCTGTTGGTACAAGAGGAGAATGAGTTTAAATATGTTTTTTACCTGGCTGGTAAGTGAACCTTTAAATTACATTAAAAACTCTATATGGCGGAATATTTTTATTAATATTTACCCTAACAGCAAAAATGACGTGAATATTTAGTAAATGAAATATGGAATGGATGTATCCTACAGCTTTATTATTAACTAGACAACCGAAAATGATGAATACCACAACATACTGAGGTAACAAGTGTTCAACTCCAACATATTTCATTGAGTTCAAATGATATGGTTTGCCGTATGATTTCTTTGAAGATTTTCTTTTATCTTTCCGTAACTGTTGGATAATTATTTGGATATTTACAATTGTGCTTTATTCTTTCATCAGGTTCGTGTCTCCTATGGAGCTCCATCATAATGATGCTATTCAAATATCAAAAGTGCGGTTATTTGACAATGGGCAAAGAGCGCGAGGAAAGACCGTCAAGCGAACAGAAAGTTCCCCTCGTTGCTATGTTAGACGATAGTAACAACGAGAAGGGAATTAACCTTAACGAAAAGGCTGTCTTCGTGTAAGTGGTCACGTGGTTGTGTTTGGTGTGACAAATAAGGTAAATAGATAATTTGTTTTGTTTCCGTGCCTCCCGTGCACTGATGTAACCTTCCTAACCTCGCTCTGGCTGTATGACGTCACTTCCGCTTCGGACAGAAAGTGGCAGCAAGATGGTATAGGGGTATTAACCACTGTCAAATCTAGCCTCCATTAGAAGTATATCTTTAATCCAGAATCTATTAATAACCATTATCGTGAACAGGACTGGTAAACCCAGCATTTCACAAGAGTGTATCCTTGCTTTCATTGACATGGGGGAGATGTAGTTGCCTCTTTGAAAACACCAATTCACCTAAATTCTTGTAGATATAATCGCCCCGTCTTACATAAAAAGATGTGTAGACGTCACTAATTTTGTCGTACTAATAAGCGGTGATTACAATGGCGCATGATAACGATTTTCCTAAAGCAACCTCGATATTCCAGGGGCTACTATCACTGTCGTTATATATGTTCACATTAAGACTATGTTATAGTAAACATGAAGGCCCTGTGTGTAGCAACAGATGAGACAAGTTGTTTGGTCATCTATATGCTAATGTACATCACAGTAGATCTAATAAGGCTCAATTGTGGATCAGTTCATGGCTGTGATAATAAGCCCAAGGATAACAAGGAATCCCTAGATAAAGGCAAAACATATAACCGATAGTGACTGATAAACGATTTAATGGCAAAGGCAAATAGCAACGGCAAATAGCAACGGCAAATGTGGCAAATGTCAACGGCAAATGTCAACAGCAAATTATTTAAGGTAAAGTCATACGACATGTTCCACGTGTATTCCTTACTCTTGGGCAAACGTTGACCTGATAAAAGTGCTTAACTTAAAATCGCAGAAATTACGAAACTGAGATGTATGATCAAATGCATCTAGCTATGTAATACTGGTTGACAAATTTGAAGCCTACACGGGCAGTTCAGTATGAGCCAATGGGTATATATACTACGGCTTTTACCCAAACTGAGAACGTCCTTCAAAACTCTCCACTGCTAAGCGAATGATCACCATACAATAAACCTACTTTTCAACAAAAAATCTTCGCATAGGGTCTTGCACACACTGAAGCTTATCAAGTCACTTTGACGCTTGTACACACTGACACAGAAATGCAGGCACTCTTAGTTAGTTTACAAAATTAAAGTCATCAGTATAGAGTACTTGTAAAATGCGAAACGAAAACAAAACAAAACGAAAAGAACAAAAACGAAAACGTTTCGTTTCGGTTTCGTTTCGATCTTTATAGGCACCCCATCAGTATGCGTAATCTGCGTAATCGTTACGTTAATTATTTTAATGAATAGCTATAATGATAATTATAATGAATTGTATGAATCAAATTTTTATTGCTTTATCATTTAACGATTAATCATCAAAGTTTCTTTTTTATAACAAACAAAATAAATAATGGCGACGCAGCATTTCAGTACGAACAGAAATGTTATAATAAAACTTCATCGTGTTGATAATCCGACATGATTCTTAACAAAACAAATGTCTACTTTCAGACATGAAAATGGCGAAGCGAATGAGAAACCATAATAATGGTAGGTTATCTCCCTTGTAACCATGGATATTGTCAATATTTCGGATCTTGTCAAGATCGATGTTGTAAGCCTGTGTAGTGTATACATTTACGTGTTTTTGCCGTTCCGTTATTTTCACTACTATCTTTATTCACACTTTTCCGTTTTCTTTTGTTATTTGTTTGAAACATCATCACAGTCTTCAAACATACTGACAGCATTATTAGTGCGAAATAACAATTTACCGAAATATTGATTTTGAACTATGTTAGCCAACGAATTGCGAACTCTAATAATAGCGAAAATGCCAAACACCTTTTTTGCGCAGTCTCATTTGAGTTAAAATAATTAAAATAAGATCACTTTAAAAGAAAGCAATCTTAGAAGACACATATTTATTGCAATCAATTTTTGATTCAATTCTTCGGTATTACACAAAGTTAACGCTATAGAAATTATATTTGAATGTGCCTTACATTATTTGTTTATAAATTAATAGGCGTAGTCATGCAGACGATAAATCACTAACGCACTAACCCACATATAGTTTGATGTTGTATTATCATTTCTGACTGCAGATGTGTGTTATTTATGTGTCGTATTATAGTAGATGTATTTATATACTAAATATCATCTAGAAAAGCACACGTTATTTCCCTCTCTTCTTTCCAAGTCATTAATTGCATCTGAAATCTGAGGTTGAATCATAAAAACGTGAATCCGGCACACTTTTATGTCGCCCACGACGAACGTCGCGAAGACGAGACTGTGGTGTTATTTTTCTGTAATTTCTCCTAGAGTTCAATGCGGTCCCCTGAATGAGGGGACCGCAATGAACCCCGGGAGAGATTGACGGCACTAACATTTGACTTCAAAGTTTTGCGTTTGGTTTGGTTTCTGAAACGTTATCCGTTAGATTAGCACCAAACTCGAAAAAGTCAGAATACATACATACATCATCAGGACCGCAACACACCCATGTGCTGCATGAATCTGTTTTTGTTTTTGATTCATTTCTCTAAAACTACATGTCTGATATTCACCAAGCTTGGCATCATTAACACCTCCAATATCCATGGTTTTATAAAATATTTTATTTTATTTATGCTGCAATTAGAGGAAAAGTAACACAATTATCACACATACATTTAGTTGCCTGTACCACACTCTGGTAATTCATCTTAAGTAGATTTCAAAAATAAAAATAAAATAACAACAAAAATGTTCAACGAGACAGATAGTTTCGCGTAATTATTTTTAATACATTGTGTGACCTCTCGATAGGTATGGATTAGAAATATAAACGAATTGTGAGTGTCGAAAATCATACTCAGCACGGGCCACCTACCAGAACGCACTAAACAGTCTATAATTTTTTTCAAGCTATATTAATTCTACGCTTATTTACTTTTTATGCTTTAAACTAAAACAGAAATAACTGTAATGCTGTAGGCACATGTCCTTGTTTTAACCCTGTCACCCTTATTTCAAGAGTGATCAAACCCTCTAATCATCAGAGGTTGCTATACGTAGTACTGGATTTGATTTTTCCCTTTAATGATTATTTGTTATTTATCTCTGCACTTTTTTCTCTGCATAAAAGACACTTTTTTTTCTGGCGAGTGTTGCTATGGTGCTCATTTTTTTCTTTTTCAGGGATGCCATGGTTACCTCGATCTGAAGACAAGCAGCAGTTGGAGAAGGAATATTTGTTTAATATTTAGTGACATATCGTAGCTAGTCAATGCGGATTTGGAATTCGAGACTGTTACGTTTACATTACAAATATATACAAATTAAAGAGATATTAGGACATAATATAGAGATATGAAGACATAATATCGAGATATGAAGACATAATATCGAGATATGAGGACATACGATCAGGATGTGATGCCATACTCTATGGATGCGAGAACATACTGTTGGGATATGATTCCATACTGGAGGGTCATGATGACATATATAGATATGAGGACATACTATATGGATATGAGGGCATACTATATGGATATGAGGATTGGCTATGGGAAGACTGTGATGTGAATATTCATGTTAGCATTATGTCGTAACCTTATCCTTACTTATTGAAGCATTCCGGACTTTGTGTTTCTTGATTTGAGTTCAGAAGAAAAAACGGAAGGCTGTTGGATTAGTCTGTGATATTGCATGAGTTTATTGTGTGATAAGTTACGCTACGTCTTGTCGAGGATAAATAGGACTGAAACACTTTACATGCCGTATAGGTTATTAACTAGCATTCTGAACTGGCGCGGTTCAAATTTTACTGAATAGGAGACCATGGAAAATGAAATTTCCAAGAATTAGAAAATGATTGATCCATACGTTGGATACAGAAACGGTCCAGTTTCACGAACACGCATTAAAGTATTACATGAGTTAAGGAAAGACTCATAATTAAGGAGCTTTCTTTAAAATCTGTGATGTTTCCCATGGAAACTTTTAAGTGACGGATTTCCTTAAAGATAAGTTATGATCATGAAACTCGCCCCAGACTGAAAAAATATATTTATAAACCGTTTAATCTTCTAATAATCTAAAGATGCATATTATGGATGAAACGGGATCAAATTACCTCCGAGAGAAAATTTGGGACCAATTGCATTATATCTAAAATATCATCTGTCTAACGATATTTAACAATAAATTTTTGTACGTTATCAATGCATATGAAATGACCTAAATTTCAGTATCACTGCACAATCTTATCAGAATATGTTGATAACCATGTCACACTCTGACATTAGTGAGGTTAGTGGTGGCCCTTTATCAATTAATACCCGATATCAGATAGACCCCAGTCTCACTGGAGCCAGGCTTAATATTGACTATTCGTGCGTTCCTTTTGTGGAATCGTCCCAGTTGTACTGCATTGATACGGCATCACCCGATAGAACGAGTCCCCAATATGGCGGCACCGATATGAAAAACATGTTTCGAATTTAAAACAAATGAATTGAACATTACCTAAAAGTCTCAAATTGGATTGAAATGCATAATATATCAAATTTCAACTAATATACATGTATTACGTCTTGTTTGCAACAAAAAGAAATTCTGACGAAAAATGTCATATTTCACCTGTACCCGTTCGGTTCGGCTTGGACAGCGTGTCAGATACAACAGATTCGTACCGGAACAAACGGTACGAACCCGCAAATGGCACGCACGGTAAAGTTTATAGTTAAAAATAACATTTTCATATCTACAAAGTTCATTAGTACTAATTGAGGCAAAGACCAAGGATAACAATGTATCCAATAGATAAATAGCCTATGTTATGATTTTAAATAACCTTTGTTATGGTTTTGTTAAAAAATATTTATGATACATATTTGTATCATAAATATGCTCCCGAACCCAGATGAAAGTTAAAGTGTCAATATCGACTGATTTTGCGATGTATGGTTTTCGAATTTAGTATAAGTCGAGAACCTATATATACATATTTTGGTATTCTTCGGTTTATTTCACCCTCATTGTAAGATATTTGGTTTAGGGTGTGCTTTTTGATGTGCGTTTTTCATCAATTTGAAAGTCTTTGTTTAGATGAGCTGTCGTTAGGTATAGCCATATGTCATGCTTAAAATAATCATTTATTCACGTCACTTACTTATGAAATTAAAAATTTGGATCACTAGATCTCTGTCAAATCGTCATCGCCTTTCATTACAAAGGTGACGCGATTTTTCAAAAATTTATCTTCACGTTCTAAAGCTGGTTTCACTGTATTATGGATTTTATTTTGACGTTTCGATATTATGATTATATACGTATTTGCGTATTTTTAGAACAGCAAATTATTGTTGTGGGAAATTGATCTTTCAAATGATATTTGTGAGAGTTTCCCTCTGATATATTTTCACGTTTACACTACAAAGTTTCTCACATCATTTTTGTTTCGTCAATGATGTGTATATACGAATATATGACTCACTCATGCAATATTACAAGTACGACTTGATTTTATATGATACGATTTGTTGTCTTCACAAAGAGACAAGGTTACAAGATTTTTTTTGTGTGATTTGTTGTGTAATATGTATATCTTGTATAAATATTTGTTTGTAACTGATAGAATTTCAAATTATTCAGAGAATTCGCTATGTTTGTATAATCTGCAACGATCAATGCAATGGTTAACGTAGGCAAGCCTCAGGAGATTATAACAATGAAACATACTGCCATAAAGTTGTTGCTCTAATCCTGACAATCAGCGGAATTAATTTTTTTTCTTTCGTGGAAATATTTTTAAAATACATTTAGCATTTTAATCCAATTTAGATTGAGCACACTGGTCGCTTCACAGCTTGTATCGCCCCGAATTGTGTAAACGAAAATTTGTTGTATGAATTTGATCTTATTTGGGAAGAATTCTTTCTCTTTTCCGCTGTATTGCAGGTAAAACATCGTACAGTAGTCGAAATCGGGATCTATTCTACGCTTCACATGTATCGTACTATGTCAGACAATGCAAGCGTCGAAATGACTGTCCATAAAGTTAAATGAAGACTTTTTTTAGAAAATTTGCAATTAATTATTTTTCATATTTTTAACTTGAAGTAAAATTAGAAGCTCAAACTTTTCAATGGTGGTAATGGTGTAAAGTGACTGTCCAAAGTTAAATGAAGACTTTTTTTAGAAAATTAAATTTCGCAAAACCGCTCTGCACATATCGTCAACACTGATCAGAATGATTCATATTTGGTTCATTGTAACAGCACACAGAGATGGCAGAATAGATTCCGATGATTTTGATTAAATCTTTGTAAATATGTATATAACGTCACTGAACTGTACTTGTTATATCTTCATCTTTCAAAATGTCTTTTTGTTGTATACTTCGTTAGTTTCCCGTTAAGATTGACGAGACATTCTCTTCACTTATTTGTTTCGTTATAAGGCGTTTGTGAATTATCTGTGATTTGTGGAACAATAGCAAGAGTGACCACCTTCATTGGTGAAATATACTGTAGACCAACTTATTTTCGCTTAGATTTAATTTCACGTTTTTAGACTCTATGACTTATTTAGCTTCGCGATTGATAGATACGTCTTCAGTTCTACTTTTCCTATTCGCAAAGATTTAATTTCACGTTCTCCGACACTGTGACTTTCTTATTTAACTTCGTCATTGATAGAGACACTTTTTCAGTTCTACTTTCCTGTTTGCGGAGGGTTTTTACGCGATTTTTATAGCCCACGAAATTCGTGAAATCAATCGTACTGGAAAATAAGTTAACATGCATTAATTTACATCTGCTAGCTTAATGACTGTTGTTTTCTACTTAGTAGAGTATCAAAACAGCTCCACAATGCCCTCTTATAGTGATATCATTGACATTGAGATTAACCGGAATCGTAAACATTGTATATTTATGAGATGAGCTTTGACCACTGTCCAGTCACGTGTTTGAGTAATATTTCTGGTAGTTGTTAAGATATTAGTCACTGTGTTCAACTGTTTAATTATTACATAGTACATATGTGATGTTTGGTTATAGCTATTAAAATTCATGTTTTTCTCCGGAACCTGTGTTTTTGTTTTTATTTTCATTGTCTTATGGTATACTATAAACGTACTTAGTTTAGCGCTGTCAACGTTGATCGCTAATGCTAAAGATCTGTAAATTATTATATATTAGCGTGGATATAAATTAGCGCACTTTGGTGGTTCACAACCGGAAACATCTTTTTCACAATAGCGCTTTAGCTAAATTAGCGCTTCAAAGTCAGCCGGAATAACGCTAAAATAAAACTAGTAGTACTGCTAATATAAGAACGTTTACAGTAGTATATTAAACTATTGAATATAGTGTAGTATTTTGTTTGTCAATAACCGGACATTACCAGTATAACAAAGTGAAAGTTCACACTAACTTTTTCAAAATCGATTTTCTTATACGATTTCATTGCTCTAAATTAGGAAGTGTTTAGTTTAATTTTAAATTATTATCTATGAAACGTCAGGCATTTTGTTGATATTTGATTTTAAAATGGTAAGGATAATTGAAATCTTAATGTTATTTTATCAAGCTAAATACAAAAATACTTTTAATAGTACAAAATATTTGAATGATAATTCACAAATTTGTATTTATCCTTTAATGTGAATAATTTCACATTATAAATATCATCAGATGTTTCACATTTTACAAATTATCCGATTTTCACGTTTTACAAATTATCCGATGGATGATTCACATGTTACAAATCATCGGATTTGGCATCTTTTTGAAATAGCTTATGACGCTCACTGATTGGGTCTGTGCTACCAATCAATTCGAGGCTATGCGTCGCGTCATCAACCACGTGTTCATGCCCAGGGGCTTTTGCAAGAAGCTTCAAGGACTCGACCGTAATTCCCGAATTTTCATTGATATCAATTTTACGTGCCCTTTTTAGGTAACGTTTCTTCGTGGCCTCAATATCAGACATTATATTCTCAGAAATATCGTCCATTTCATCTTCGATATCTTTGGATTTACTCTTTTTCCATTCGTCATAATCCTTCAGATCTTGTATTACAGACTCCAAACCGACAGATTTCAAGATGTCCTCGTCGATATCAAGTTTACGTAATGCGTCTTTGTCCATCTTGAATGGTTTCATCCAGCTGTAGTGCTCGTGCACGTGTCCAGTTTCCTTGTCCCCGTGCATCAGGATGCCATGAAGGTCGTCCGTATCGGGACCTACCTTTCCGGTCAGTTGATCCCGTTTCTTGTCGTCATTGGAGTGTGAAATATCTCCATCCTTGTGCATCAGCCGATGCATCATGTCATCTATCTCGGCTGGCCCCTTTGAAAGATCAGAATCAGGGTTGTTCTTGTCGTTTTCTTTATCATGTGATATGTCGCCATCTTTGTGCATCAGTTTATGCATCATATTATCGAGATCTTCTGCAAGTCCCTTCTCATTGACCGAATCACCATCTTTCTCATGGTCATGTGATAGGTCGCCATCTTTATGCATCAGTTTATGCATCATATTATCGAGATCTTCTGCAAGTCCCTTCTCCTTGGTCAAATCACCGTCTTTCTCATGCTCATGTGATATGTCGCCATCTTTATGCATCAGTTTATGCATCATATTATCGAGATCTTCTGTAAGTCCCTTCTCATTGGTCGAATCACTGTCTTTCTCGTGGTTATGAGCTATGTCGCCGTCTTCATGCATCAGTTTATGCATCATGTTATCGAGATCTTCTGCAAGTCCCTTCTCCTTGGTCAAATCACCGTCTTTCTCATGCTCATGTGATATGTCGCCATCTTTGTGCATCAGTTTATGCATCATATTATCAAGATCTTCTGCAGTTCCCTTCTCATTGACCGAATCACCGTCTTTCTCATGCTCATGTGATATGTCGCCATCTGTATGCATCAGTTTATGCATCATGTTATCAATATCATCTGGTCCTTTTTGAGCCTCCGAGCTCTGATCATCCTTTACTTCTTTTAATTTTTCGTGGTCTTTCTTGTGGTCAATTCCTGGTTCGTCATCGCCATGCATCAACACGCCATGCATGTAGTCCTCGATATCCTCAGGCAGGTTGACCTTCTTCGGACTTTCTGGTTTAATGTCCTCTTCACCCTTGTGCTCGTGTTCAACATTGGTCGTGTCATCGCCATGCATCAAAACACCATGGAACATCGCTTCGGCATCCGAAGGTCCGACCTTCGCCTTCGCCCCTGTCTCGAGATTCGATTTGAATTTGAGATACCCGTCTTCTGCTGCATGATTCACCCCTTCAGTTTTGTCGCCGTGCATGAGAATCCCGTGCATACAGGCCATTGGATCGTCAGCATCCGCACACGGTCCAACCACCTTTCCTGAACGAAAGGAATAACATATTTTAAACTTGACTTGACGAATTGACGAATAGAAGTTTTGTAAACCAATTTTGTTTCGCGGCTTCGTAATTTCGCGATTTCCATTACAAAATAAGTTCTCAAAAATTAACTTTCGCAGATTCAAAAATTGGATTAAAATTTTCATCAATATATGTCATGTAGATATCAATGTACGGAGATAAATTTTCGCGAATTTTCTTGGATCGTGAATTTCGCGAAAGTAAATCACACGCGAAAGAAATATGGTTTACAGTACCACTTAGGTGGCATTATAAAATAATAAGAAAAAAGAGAAAATTTCAATCAATAATCTTAAAGTAAATTGCTTTGAAACTCAAAAACGAAATATATATAAATGACAAATTATTTATATCATAGTATACCGAAGAAGAATTATTCCAGTTTTCAATTGAAAATTCACGATCGCGACAAATTGTCATTATGGAAATTACGTATCCTCAATCGGATGGTCACAAATGAGCCAAAACGTATTCACAGGTTATGCCTTGGGTTAATTAATTTTACCAGATGGCATGAGTATCATATAGTTTTAAAATTTGTCGGGTGTAAACCTTCGCGATTTCACTCTTTGGGACTTTTTCGCGAGGGCTTATTTTCGCAAATCTTATTTATAGCCTGTGAAATCGTCATTCACACGATAGGCTATGAGATATACAATTTTGTTAAATGTCGCAAATTTGGATGAATCTTCGAATTCAGCGAAGATAAAACTCCCACGAATATTAGCTACTTTACAGTAAACGGACTGAATCAATAATGATAGACGACTAAACATGAAATTTTGGAAGAAATACAGTAAAACAACAAATTGATTTTCCAAATACCCATCAATATAAAATACAAACCTCTTTGGATAGGGCATATATATAGGCTTTGCCTGCTGCCTGATCGAAGTACAATCTATTTGACGTAATAAAATATTTTGAAATGACAACTAACCTTCCAATGTAGGCTTTCCGTGCACTGTCCAGTGAAGAAGAAATAAAACCACCGTAACAGTGGATAAGGACATCATGACTGGTGGTCTGAATTCCGTACAGACACAGGAAATGTAATTCGAAATATTTCCAAAACAGTGAGGAGGTACTGAAATATCAACACAAACCGTCACACAATCACTGTTATATAAGACGCTCACTGTGTTATCAACTCTGTATATATATATACCGCTGTTTACATTAAAATACTTTGTATACGTGGTTTCGTTAACGTGTGTGTGTTCTTCGTCATCCCAAATTATCGATAAATCTGACGTCGGACAAAAGATTTAAAGAGGAGAGATGATCAACAGCTGTTACCATGAATCGATTGACGGGGCGGTTACATTCATTTACCGTGTGTGATATAGTCATCGAACACGACGCTTTAAAGAACGTTGTAAGATAAACCAATATAGTCTGTCATTCTTATCTGAAATTAATTTGCTTAGCAGAGTTTTAGAGATAAAGTAATTAGTAATAAGTATATCACCTCAGTATTAACAGAACAATAGGTTGTTAAAATATCTCCTTGGCCCGGTTGTTCAAAACTATCGTTAATTTAACGAGTCGTCAGCGTTAGTAAACATCTGCGCTTAATATTATTGTTCAAGTATTTTTAACGCAATCGTTAGCTAACACAAAAAATAATCACTAGTTAAGTAAAGTTAGCTCTAGCGAGAGTTAGTTTCGCACTTTTCCCCAAAGTGCAATAGTGGGTGCCTATACAAATTTCAGAGTCTTACAGGTATATATGTATATTTATGTTCATTTTTATACGTACTATCATTTTTAATGTGATGGAAAGTTTATTTGGAGACAAAAAATTTAATGATGCTCGTACGCTGACAAATGTCATTTTTTTCTCTTTCAAATACAGGAACAGACGATTTAGTATTTTTCTTCAGTTACGAAAGTTACTTACTTTACGCCATTATCACCATTGAAAAGTTTGAGCTTCTAATTTTACTTTAAGATAAAAATATCAAAAATAATTAATTGCATCCCGGAAAAAATTCGTGGTACTATGTCCTATATGGAATGTTGTACTGATTGCGAATGCACCGAAAGCAAAATAAATTATTTTAAATTAGTTTATTATATGAGTTATTTAGATATATATATATATTTATACACGATTTAACACCAATTATTAGTCAAATGATGGGTATCATTTATGCTCTGTCGGCGGTGGAACATCTTTAAGAGAATGATCCTGAAAGTGAAATGAAGCATTTTTGCGTTTCCTGGTCAGACTTACGTGAAGGTTAGTCCACTAAGAGAGCGCCATCCACTGTAATATTCAGATAATACCAGAACGCTTCAACGGTGACAGATGCTTTCTTGGCCAATCAATGATGCTCTACATATCCGCTTTCGCATTAAAAATATTATTTAGTCTCTTTCACTTCATTTTAATCTCCGTACTAGGTTCAACAATTATTTCATGGAATGTCGGTCTCAATTGTGACAGGTGCCTTCCTGGCCAATCAATATTTGTCACCCAACGTAGACTTTCAGATGTTTTATTATTCACTTTGGCATTGATAAGACATTTAAAAATTATTCTTTTCAATTTACTTGATCTCTGCACTAGCTATATATTTATCAATGGAATTCAAAAAGCGAATACTTTTTGCACATCGATAACAATGTTAACTTGGATGATAAGAAAGATGACTAATAATATTAGATATGCTCTATTATTTCTTAATTTCTATTGGCTAATACATGGTCATGTGAAAGATCGAGTCAATTTTCTCTTTGTGACGTCATTATCTGAACGTTCTTCAGGGTGGTGACCTATGACTATTGTTTTTCTTGTAATTAACCAAAGTATCGGATAATTCTTTTGATATCTGTAAAATGAACTTAAAGTCGACAATAATGACGGACGTAAGTGAATTCCTCACATAAATAATGGAGCAAAAAATTACATATTTAGTGTCAATTATCAAGTAAACAACTTTCTAAAGTTTCATCAAAATTCTTCAGATTAAAAAAAAAATTTATCTGGAAAAGCATTGCAGAAGTGAAGAAAAAAAGTGAAGGAACATTCTTTAAGTAAAGAAGATTTTAGACTGATGAAAACGGTCCTGGTTACACCTAAGATTTGCCAACAAACATACAATATTACGTGAAATTCTTCTTTGTATAACATAATAAGTTTCCTTTATAGAAATATTTTTTTACAATAGTATTATTGACGGAATGAAATGATATTAGGATCGCTGCCAACGGTGGAGCCATGGGCGATCAGTGTGTTTCGAGTTCAGGCGATGGGTTATCAAGTGCAGCGTGGATTGGCTCTGAAGCTAAAGGTGGTATTTAGGATAATTGTGTCTCCTTTGATACTGTTGGGAGAGATGTGAATTGTGCACATTCTTAACAAAACAACGATTGTGATGCTTGCTTTGCAAAATCTGGCATGGTGATCAAGCATGGATTAATTGACACTGCATGAAGAATTTATTGATTCTAGAATGATCCCTTCCGATTGATACTCTTCGAAAATCGCAAATCATAACTGTAAATATATAACTATTTTTTTCCGCCGTACCATTCATTCAGACCTTTGTACTACATTGACCCCGAGAAGCATTTACATATGCATATATCAAACATTTATCTTATATATGCATCCAATACCTGATGTTGTTTATGACCGCTGTTCCAATAACATGAAAACGACAACCTGGCACGCAATACAATGCTGAAAGAGTGTGTCCAATGGTACTAAATGCCATCAGGGAACAACAATATATTTCGCTGGATTTTGTTATAACAAGTCAAAAGACTTTGTGTGCAACAACTATTCTGTAAGGCGAGACAGTTTTGGTATTTGATGTTAATAAAATGTGTTGATCGACCAACAGAACAATTTATTGTCTTCGATATTGCACTTCGCTCCTTTCAAAGATCTCATTGCTTTTTTTGGCCTGTGGTTGCTTAGATTTTTTTCTCCTGAAATGCCATCATTTTACGTGGACGCGATAGTGCTCGCATGAATATCGAGAATACTCTCCTTTTGTGATAATATCAGACACTATTCAATAAAAAGAGAAAGCATTTTTGTATAGATGTTTAATATTTACATGAACATGTTTTACAAGACCAGAAAATACGACCACATACTTATACATATATTCTTGTTAGCATTAATTGAAGTACAGTTGTGTACATGAGCAAGCCCTAGATATTGAAAAAGGATGATCTGTCTTAAACTGTCATATCTTCATATGCAGTTATATTTGTTAACACAACCAAATACCAATGGGTAAGTAATGAATATATATTATCAGTTCAAAATTCATAAAGTTACCAATAAAAATTCGATCATATAGTAAATATTTCCAAAGTTGTTTTCATACATGTTAATTAACATGCCCAATCTCATATTTTCAAAATATTATTATTTTATTTTCAAAGAGAATAAACGATTTCAATCTCCTTCACAATGTGAATCGGAGAATTTGCAGATTCGTTGCCATTTTCTTCTATTTCCTCAACAATGTTAGTCTGATCACCAGAATTTCCCTCAGTGATACTGCTGACGTCCATATTGTTATTTATTATGACATCCTGTATAATATGTAAAATCGGTCTGGCAAGTGATTCAACCTCAGATACAATATCTTCAGCAGCTTCGACATCTTCAATAGCCCTGTTGTTGTCATTCTGACTTAGATCTAGTATCTCTTGCAACGAGGAATATCCCGGTAGTTGTTCATCATCTTCGGTCGAGTCACTATCATCTGGTGAACTTTGTGTCATTTCCCTCTGCACTGAACTACCAGATCGATCCTGTATGACTTTTCTTTCGTAAGGATGACCTTCTCTTTCTATGTGACCACCTGGATATACAAACACCTGGGTGGTGACACCTGTAATAACTTTACCATCTCCCATTTCCTCTGATCCGTTTCCTATCATCTGCTCAATTATATTGATAAGACCATTAATGGTATCATTATCAGTCGCTGACACTCCATCATACACTGGTGTCGTTTCTTGTTCAGTATTTCTTTGTATCTTTTCTGTTATATTTTCGTCTTCGTCAAAGTCTGGCTCCATATTTTCCTCTCCGTTTTCATTTGTTGAACTTTCGAGGCTCACATGTTCTGTTCTGTATTCACCCCTTGAACTTTCCAGGTCAGAGAAGATATACTCCATCATATTTTCGACTCCATGACTATTTAATCCTTGCAGTAAGCCGTTGGAGATAACATCTTCATACTCCTCGTGGTTTGGTGTGTTATCGTTGCTAACTGCAACTTCTTCATTTCCATCAACATTTACATTGTCCAACTCACTGTTGTCAGACAGGTTGTTACTAGGGAAACTGTTACTTAAAACGTTGTTGCTAGGGAAATTGCTACTTAAACCGTTGTTGTTAGGGATGTCGTTGCCAGTGAATGCGTCGCTATTAACTTTGTTGTCAGGATAATTATAACTTGGCTTAATATTGTTAATAAAGTTGTTGCTTGTGATGTTGCTCCTTTGGTCATCATTATTGCTAAGAACATTGTTGCTAGGAACGTTCGGGCCATTGTTGCTGACGATATTATTCGTAAGAACATTGTTGCTAGGAACGCTCGGGCCATTGTTGCTGACGATATTATTCGTAAGAACATTGTTGCTAGGAACGCTCGGGCCATTGTTGCTGACGATATTATTCCTAAGAACATTGTTGCTAGGAACGCTCGGGCCATTGTTGCTGACGATATTATTCGTAAGAACATTGTTGCTAGGAACGCTCGGGCCATTGTTGCTGACGATATTATTCGTAAGAACATTGTTGCTAGGAACGCTCGGGCCATTGTTGCTGACGATATTATTCGTAAGAACATTGTTGCTAGGAACGCTCGGGCCATTGTTGCTGACGATATTATTCGTAAGAACATTGTTGGTTCTCATGATTTCGTCTTTAGAAGCGCTGTTACCGAGTACGCTGTTGCTAAGGATGACTTCTTTGTTGTTATCCTCACCATAACGTGGTTTAACTTTTTTCACCATCATAGTTGAGGCAGCATATCCATTCCCTGTGCGAAGAGCGATAGGTCCAGATCTTTGTTTAAACCTGGGGTATGTATCGCCAGTGTTTGTCGGAGGATAGGTGTCGCTTGTCGGGCTACCTATAACAAAATAGAAATTATCAAAGTATTGATATTTTAGACAAATTAGCATAATGAGTTTTGCTGAAGCAATATATGTACATTGAAGATCATATCGAGGGATTACAGAGACCTTTACATTGCATAATAAAACTCCTACTAGCCTTAATACCGTCCTCGATACTCCTAGGGTTACATTCACTGAATTATTCATAATTTGACAATCTAATAGTAAAACTGAAAACAGTTAATGAGCAAAAAATAAAATTACTTAACAGGCGAACCGGTATCGACTTCATTTGAAGATTACAGGGAATGCGACGCCCAATTTTGAAGCAATATTGTCAACCGCAGTGTACTGTTGTTCGATTCTTTTGAAATACATCTAAAGACCAAGCTAATTACTTATTTGATGTCAAATCAAAGAGCCTTAAGTTTTTTTTACAACATCGTCCGGGATGAATATACCGACAGTGATAGTAGACCTTAGAATTTCGAGGATGCCCTAAATCTCTTGTAACTACAAGCGGAGAAATCAGCCAGATAATGAAGTAATGTTTGTACTTGAATCCAGATAATGATTTTCTAAAATTAGCCATGGTGACCTTCAACTGACAATCAATTATCTTAATTATGTCATACATATTCTTTAAACACAAAGGTAATTAAGTGGAAATCACTTAAGAAACTCAGCCGACATATTATTGACAACGACTCTGACCTAGCAACCCTCAAGCTATTAATTCAATGATGCTTTACATGTGTGAGATTGTTTATGAAAACATCAATCAATCATGTCTGTATGACTTCATTAAATAACATTGTATGACGTTGCATTCATCCATCCTATCAAAAAATGATTAGAAACTAACAACTGGACAATCAGGAAGGACGGGCGAATGGACAGACGTACTAACAGACCTACAGACAGTCAGACGGTTATAAACAAATTTGACAATATCAATGAAAACATTTTGTTTTCATGGGTTTTTTTTTAACTTTTATAATACCATTGCTTATTAATATAAAAAATGGCATCTAGATGGTCGTTGCTTTAACCATAATTAAAATGCTTGAGTATACTCTGCTTACGACATAGATTATTTATATCGGAGCAAATAAGACCTTGCATCCACGCGATGCAAGAGTTATCTTTCTTTCTAGTTATTTATTTGGTGTTTGCGATGATGATATTACTAGGAAAAAACTAGTTTACGGTATTGTCGTTTAACACTTCAGTAAAACAAATTATCTAAGTATGCTATGGTATTTGTATTGTTTAAATAATTGGCACTACGATGTTTTATGTAACACCATTAAGATTTAACATAAATATCCACAGACAAAATTGTAACCTACTTTTATTTCCTCATTTTCAAATATGCTTGGGCCTTATCGAGTGCAGAATTTCAAACGGCAATAGGAAACTCTTTAAAATTACATTTTTCTATTAAGATTACTAGTCACTATCCCTTGGTCATTGGTGAAATATGATGCAAGTTTTACTTAAAAAGAGAAAATATAATCTCAACGAAATACACAAATATGCCATCTGGCATTAAAAAATTATACAGTATAAAACTATTCGCGAAAATTTCGTGTACCACAAAATCATGACATTAGGATTCCCGCGAAGACTGCTAATTAGGTATGATCGTTCTCTGCTCCACTAATACGGCATTTCGCGTTGATTAATTGCTTGGTTCATTTTATCGCACTGATCATTACACGGAGTGTTGTTACTGTAAACCAGCTTAATTCTGCATGGCATTGTTTTAGCGAAACTCGCAAAAACAAGCCTACGCGGAAATAAATACTGTAAAGCAACTTGCTTTCGCTGCTACTAAATTTCTCAATTTCCATTTCAAAATACGTTCGCGAAGATTGACATTCGTGGAATTCAAATATTAATGGAATCTCCTATCAATAAAAATGATGTATATGTTAATTATCGAATTTAAACTTTCGCGAATTTAATTTGATCGCAAAATTCGCGAGAGTGAATCGCATGCGATAGATAGTTAGCTTAAAGTAAGTTGACAATAACTATATACAAACCTGTAAATCCATTTGGAACGGCTCTCGTAGAAACTCTGAAAATCATAACTGATGTCCATAATGTTATCAGCAGACAGTACTTAGTTTTCATATGAACTCCAGACTCAAACATTTTGTATACTATATCTGATCTTAGTACGGCACAAAAATTTTAGTATTGATGTTTCTGCGTCTTGATATTGAAATAGTGTATATATCTGTTGTTTACCATGAATGCCAGGTGTTAACTTATATCAGTATATTTTTCAGTAATCCATATATAATCGTTAGGGCTATAACACCATCATATGGGCTTACAACGAAAATTGACTTGGTCGATAATCACTGAACAGATTGTCCGCTAGGTAGATCATTTGCCTGGTGTTAAGAGGATTTCCTCTCGGTTGTCTGACGCTGTGTATTCACTGATGGCATATTGGTCTCCCATGTCATAATAAGTGGAGACTTTAAAAAAATGTAGATCAGAGTTTTAATGGATTGATTTGCGATGACCAAATAGTTCGCTTTGTAAAGAGTTTACTCCGTAATATCTTCCTGAAGCATACTCCCGAAGACGCCGAGCAACACACCCCGCTGGCAATAGCATACGTGTATGTTACAACCATTCCTTTATTATCGTTTCAGCTGAGCTTTTGGCAGGAGCTGACATTATTATTGACTATGGTGTGTCGCAGAAAGGTGAGATTGTTAAGCTTCCTCGGAAGATTCTGCGTTCCCACTGTTGGAAAGAGACAAGCACATAAACTCCTGAATCACATTATCAGTATTACATGCAGTACACTGCATATAATGAAGGCCTTTTTTAATGATGTTAGCTTTTGATATGGCGTCAAACATAACCAGTCGTCTTGCCGACCACCCCGATATCAATATTAGATATTCCCGACATCTATCGCCTGTGGCCAGAGGATCGCAGCTGTTACTGCCTCGTATTTATCCATTATACCTATCAATAAACTTATGAGTTGTCAAGCCTATAATAAAAGTAGTCAGGTGAAAAATTCTGAAGTGCAAATATTGTTTTTTAAATACCAAAGCAATGATGTAAATAAACTGCACTGTACCTTTATAAAAGGTACTAATATTTGTTAATCGGTGAAGATTCATCAAGTCGAGCAAACGGCAATAAAAACATAAATAGTTTTAATTAATAGATAACCTGAACTGTTGACTAAATATGGGATATGTTGAAAAGGTGGAAATCAATTTAAAAAAACATGCAACGAAGCAAATGATTATTATATAATATATCCTCTTAACAGTAAAGCAATTATTGCCGGGTTTTGTTATCAAAAGGCTTGTCTGTGAAATAATGTGGTGAAATGGAAGAAGAATTTATATGACATAATCTGTACAGTCAAGAAAGTAATAATCACTTCATATCTAATCTTTATAGAGAGTTGTATAGCTGCTTTGATGAAATATAATTGTTACCTTTGTGAATGCAATAGTCGTGAGGGAAAGGAAACGAGGCGTGTACTGGGGGTAGACTTACAACGCCACTGAGATAAAGATTCTGTTATTAAATATTAATAAGATGATATTGAAAACTGTGCATGACATTATTAAGAAGATTTATTTATTATATGAAGTACCGTATAGCAGGTTTTTTCCGCGGGTATGATATTTTCTCCATATCTCGGCACATTGCTATGATCGCGAAAATATGATCCGCGAAATATTGAGAAATGGTTGGATGCTGTCAACCATTAAATCCATATCTCGAAAATTTAAAATCGCTAACATATGATTTTCACGTTTTTAAATCAAATCGCGAAAATTTTGACCCGTGAAAATAATCGGCTATATGGTATCAAGGAATAGTAAAAAAAAATGAACACAAAAATGACAAAAACAAACGTTTCCGTTAACTTGCATAGTTTTAATAAGAATGTAAAAAAGCGCAATCTTTATCAACAATTCGAATATTGTTGGTTTTGAGACAACGTCATGAGTATTTATTGGATTCTCAAAATTTGATAAGTAACATTTTAGCATATATTATACATTAAAATAAATATATTTCGTAATACAATAACTCTCAGTGATGCTATATTTATTATACACAAACAAATAACCCATACAAGTATCGTATAGCAAGCTTCCAGCATTGTACAAGATCGAAATACTTTGAATATTTATAAATTTTAATACTCATATATTACAAAAGATTCATGCGAGGGAAATTTACGTGCAATTCGTGAATGCTAGCCAAGAAGGCCACAGAATTTCCCCTAACGCATTGTTGTACTGAATCAGAATGTGATATTTATGGAATCGCGAGGATAAACCCTCGCGTCATTTGATACGTAAACTGTAAAACTTTAAGGAAATAGATAATTATTCATAATGGCAAAATGGCGAAATGATGAGTATTATACCAACTGATCTACATGTATTCTTGCCTTCCAATTTTGAATTTGTTACATTATGTAATCTGGCTGAATGTTTCCTCACTAATTTCATGAATAGTTCATTAAAAGTAATAATTAAGTACCTAACCTTATAATTTAAGAGCAGATTTTCTACATCTATAGTATATCATATATGTATATATATATATATTCCATATAAGAATTACACACGTACAAATCTAATCTACAAGAGTATCATAAAATAAATTCGGATCACATATCCATAAATCAATTTCCAGATGAAAATGAATACACAAAAACAGCAGCAAGCAAGCATTTATATAATAAAAATAACATGATATGTTAGCCAATACAATAAACTTTGAGCATGTATATATAGTCAATGTAAAATCAATATGTAATTGTCAATGTGCATGCTTAATCCTTTGGCAGGGACTATCACAAAAGGCAAGTTGGAATACCAATGCCTCTTTATGGCGCTTTATTAAACTACAACAGACCGGCATTCTTTAACGATACCGAAGAGACCGATTCTTAAGAAAAATACAAATGCACGCACAGGCACGTAGACACATTTCTCTCACATCTTAGCAACTTTTTTGGACACCGTATTTTCCGTACGTAGCAAGTTCCACTTATCCTTTTAGAAAATCGTCAGTTTTTGTTGAGATTATAAAATATTGTTCCATGTTTATATAATTACAGAGTTAACTGTCCATGTTGTTACATATCACTTCAGGCGTCATTAGTTTGTGATAGAAAATAACGTCGTTTTCCCTGTGGACATATGACGCTACGCTCTCAAAAAACATTCGATATCAGTGCTATAATTTCATTTCAACGTCTATCTATGTCATAGGAATTCTAATAATATAGTGATGATAGGCACATTATATTGTACTTTATGAAATGTTGAAAAGTTATTTATTCAGAAAAATCGGATTTCATATTTAATAGGTTCTTAAAGCCGACAATGCAAGTTAAAAAATGTTTATTTGAAATAATTTTTTTTTTTTTTTTTTTTTTCAAAATTTGTTTCTGAGACAGCCCATTGCGTTTCTAAAGACGGGCAGATGCCATTTTGTTTGAACTCTGCTTGGATACGAGACGCATGCCGACCCCTATATAAAGCGCGTTGTACACATACAACTAGCAGACGTCCATAGTGTATCGCCTACTAATACATAAACAAAACCCCATACCTGTAAATATGGGTAGGGCTTGTTTTAGCAAGCAAACATGTCAACTGTTCTAAGCTGTCATTTCGATGTTTCACAAATTTAACTTTCCACATAAATGAATACAAATCCTGATAATAATTCGTCCACATATCTCCACGTATACTATCGTACCCGATGTACTCGACTGGCCACTTGCACGTGACCACCTGTCCCGAACAAGTTACGCTTCCATATATAAACTACCAAAGGCACACACGTGTACATGTGCGTGTAATATCTTATCTATATTGAAGTGTTTTATTAGCTCGTATTTGACATATTTTGGGATCTAGCTGACAACATTACTTCAATGAAACCTTGTCAGGTGAGTGCAGTATTTATTTTTAGTTTGACAATGTTATCTCCAATTAGAATTTCCGTGTTTGTTTATAATCAAAATGGATCTCGCACGTAGAAAGAAGTTCATCACTTTTAATTCAACTGTATAAATCTTTATATGGTTCTTGGAAACTTTATTTGAGAAAACATTGGAAGTGCTAGCCATTTTATTATTATTACGTCTTGGGTATATATATAGTGCAGTAGATCTAGAGCCGGTCAAGTGTTAGTTGTTACAACTTGAACAGCGAGCGTTTGACTGATTGCACGAGTGTGTGGTTCACGCGCTTTTCAAAGCAGAGTTAAAACAAAATGGCGACAGCCCGTCCTAAGAAACGCAAGGGATTGTCTCCGAAACGAAATTTGAAAAAAAAACTATTGAAAAAACTTAATCATTTTTTTATTCCCAAATTTATACTTTTTAACTTGCATTGTCAGCTTTAATCTGTTCGTAAGCATTTCATATAACCATGTTTCTTGTCAAGACGGATATTATACCTGTTAGACTGGCCACCAGAAATTGAATTGTTGTTAGGATTTTCTAAGCAGAAGTCTAATACTAGATTATCTCCCTTTAGACTGTCCTCCAGACCCTGAGTTGTTGCTAAGAGTTTCTCAGCATAGTTCTTCACTAAATTATCTCCCCTTACTTTGAAAGTTGTCAGACATGTCGTAGAGAGAAAAAATTATCAAGCGAAATCTAGTGATGCTTTTTATATTCAAGAGACTTTGGGCCAGCTGTCTAGGTATATATATTATGACAGGAGTTTTTTATTGATTTACAGAAAACAGACATTGGATTGATATCAAAGATGGCGCATTTGTGTTGGATCAAGGAAATGTACAGACATAAATCTGACACATTCACAGTCTGAAGACGAAGTTTTAACCTGGAATAAAGGCACATCTCTGTCAGAAAATTAGCATGAAATGTCTACACATATATTAATTTTTTAAATGCGTAGACAAAATCAATAACTGCCCGAGTTTCTTGAATATGGGGTAAAACCCCTTAACACTAGACATGCATCACGACAACCATCATAACGTCTCTCCATAGGTGTCAACGAGGCCGTACATCGACTAAGTATCAGAGAAGTAAGTGTCATTTTGGCACAAGGCAAAAATTTAATAGAATGTTAATGGTATCGACTCAACATGAAAATAATACCGAAATATAGTGAGTCGAGCGAGATATTAACTTAACACGACTCTTCATGTGTAAATAAATACAGTTAGAGGTCATGTACATTTCTTTGCTTTCATTGTAGTGACTGTGTCTGTACTTTCATTAACATTAAATTTTTATCGTCTGCCAACTTAAAATTAGTATATTTTGTTAATTCTTATTTGACACTAAACCTACAGTACTTGCATAGAATATGGCCAACCTTTATACGAAGCTGTGCTTCTGATACCTTTGATCCGTGAAATTACTGTTAGTAATTGTAAACTTTAAATGGTGTAACTGATATAATATATTGTCTAGTATCACTCACGCGATTACCGGTCTACAACAAAGCGCCATAGATCAAATGTCAAATATCATGAGCAAGGCAACATTACACTTTGGACATATCTCCACTGTGCAACACTTTGAGCCAAAGGTAACCACGGCGTTTGGCTTCGCTGTCCTTCCCCCTGCCGGTTAGATCAAACCGCCTGATAGTATTACCTCCCCTGTAAGAACTCTTTTCCGACATTGGCAAAACACACACGCCCATAAACTCGTCCTTGATGATATTGTTATTCCAAACCTGGAAAGAAATAAAATTATTACTTAAAAAGTAATATCGATATTTATGTCATATTCTGCCTGATATCCAGTGATTTCGCCCATAAAATATTTTTGCATACGTCACAGTTGTGTAGCATGATGTGGAGAGATTTTCATTGGCTGGAAATTCATTGTGAGGTTATGACAGAAACAATAAAATGACGTCAGGAAATATGACGTTGAGTCAGGGATCGAGACGGCGGAAAAAATGGCGGTCTTTTGACGATTTTTTTTTCGAAATGTTTATTGTTGTAATTATGTGATACAAATATATCATACATATATGAGATTATATGAGTGTTTATTTCATATGAGATTTTATGAAATCCGTTTAGATGCGTCCTTAGACTCGTTTCATAAAATCTCATATGAAATGAAGACTAATTTGAGATTCTATATGTATGATATATTATAATAAACTTTACCTGACACTTGAAACGATATATTCGGGAATCATCTTTATTTAATTCACTCACCGATGAAGACACATATGTGATCATTTAAATCTTAATAGCTGCTTATTACGACAACATCCCGCCATATCATTGCTTACCTCTATACGAATGTCTTTGTCAGGTTTTTGTCTATAAAACGTCACTCGTTCGTTCCATTCCGGATTTAAAGTGTTGGGGATGCTTTTAGTTTGTTGTGTTTTCTTATTACAATGTATAACACAATAAGGGTCTGCAGCTGTAACAATAAAACATTGTATTGATTACAATAGGCGCTTCTGGAACAGTCGTAGATATGCCAAAGATGTGGCCAAGACTTTAATAACGATTGATTTTATATTCGAACATTACTTTTATAATGATTGATTTTATATTCGAACATTACTTTTATAATGATTGATTTCACGTTCGAAACAAAAGCTTTTTAAATGTTTTAAGATAGTTAAACTGGCAATAAGAATTTTTGAATACTTTATAAGAATCAATCGAACTACATTCTTTACTTATTTGCTGAGTTTAGTTAAGAAATAATCATGTAATTAAGCTAATCATGCTTTGAACAACCGGGCCCAGATGTTTACCCTAAAACACCCACCTTAATAAATACCTTCAAATCGTAGTTAAAATCAATATTCAGCTCGTGAGGTTATGTATATGTATGAATGTGTTATTGGTAGAATAAATATCATTACATTACTGTAAAACTTCATAAAAAACTGGTCTTCATACCCCTAGAATGTCGTATTGAGATGTTCAAATAAAACAGGTAATAAGTGTTATTCAGCAGGTTGTCGTTATTCAGAGGTGGATACAACACATGTTTAAAATATAACGTTATGAGTTTTAGAAACATTACCTCCGTCCCAATCCTGCCCCTCTAAAGCCTCAGCCCGTACTACTGTTATCTGTGTAGCGGCTACCTTTGGCTTTTTGATCCCTTTCAGGCCGCAGATCTGTGGAGGGATCGGTTGGTCATGGACGAGCTCCCTAAACAACAAATATTACCCTAAATCTCATACTGTAGTGAATAATGTAACCTAATAGCCATAGTGTTTTTTCGCAAGGCAAAATTTTCGCTATTGGGAGTTGAAAAGAGAAAATTAGATCTCAGCGGTTTTTTAAATTTCGCGACTTGGCTATAAGTGTATATATATTTCATTGATTTCTTATTTTTCGTGGATAAATTTTTCGCGATCAAAGCTTTATCCTCCGAAACCGCAAAAATATCAACGGCGCGAAAATAACAGGCTCTACGGTATTTAAGATTAATTTTAAATAAACCGCCTTAGAGTACACTCTGACTGTGTTATAACTCCATTTTATCAAACTCTATCGATGGTAATCGTTATGATTTAATTTATTTATAAGAATATCTAACTTCTAGTGGGACTTAAGCCCTTCGCAATTACGCCATTATAGCAGCCAATCAGAGGTGAGATAACAAAGGCGACACTATGTTTGTGTCAATAGGTAACATTTTAAGCCAATAAAAATGCTCTTTACAGGCGATATTGGCTTATATTGCATTGATTATCATAAAAGTACTTACAGCGCGATGACAAAAAATAAATAAAAAAATTCTTAAAAATAAAACTTTTATACCATCAGCACTACATATGTAGGTTAAGCTCGTGTGCCGTTCCTATTTTGTTCGAATACATTTTAATTTGTTGTAGGTTTTGTCTGCCTAAACTGACAATTTACTTCATGGAAAAGATCTATTGAGTGCAGTGAACACATAAACATGGAATAATAAAACTGGTCCCAAGCACTTAACTCCAAACAAACGTTTACTCGTGATATGAAGAACTTTGTTATGATAGACACTTAAATAGCGTCACGTGAGCAATATATATCTTATGGAATAAAATCTGCAAAAAATGTCTCTTATTGCAAGGGTAATTAAATAAAATAACTATAAACTATGCATTATAAATAAAACAATTACAATATTAAATACCTCATCAATGGAGCCGTAGAACAGAAGACACGAAGTAGATATTTCCCTGTTTTGCCGGGTTCGAATGTAGATGGTATAATGCAGTATGTCCCAGACTTGAGGTTGATTCGCGCGAAAACACCCCGCGCGTTCGAAAACGGTCCAGAATGCACTCTGTCCATCCGGTCATGCATTCGGTACTTTCGGTTGAGATCAGTCTGAAAAATATAAAGAATTATTTCTTTGAAACATTATTCATGATTGATGTTTCAATAAATCAAGATCATTTAAAGAATTATAAAATGTATACAGTAGTCGATTTAGGAATCTTAATTAAATTTTCACATTATGTTTAAAAATACATAGCATTAAAAACATGTACATTATAATTTTTGCAATTTGTTACATTTCTTAGGTGAAAAGCATAGATAATATTTTGATTCCATGTAAAACATTACCCCATAACTAGTTATATCACAAGTTTCGCAATACCGACAATGAAAAGAGAAAATGTTTAATCTAATGGAAATTATATATACAGTGTGTATAATAATATTATATAATATAATTTATCAGCATATATATAATCCACCTATTTTGCATTATTTCTAAGATAAGATATTAGTAATGTCCCTCAAAATCGCAAATATAACAATTCCGTGACAATAACTGGAAATACGGTACAGGCTAAAAGAATAATTGCTATCCATACACCTATGCCTACCTTCATTACTGTACAGCCTATCGTGTCGTTGGTTTTGCCTTTATCCTTATCGATACGTTTGTCCCACTGCTCCAAGGATAATAAAACTTCTGCATCATCCTCTTCTACAGTGAAGACGTACTGAAAAATATGTGACGTCGTATAAGATGACAATACAATTAGGATAAAAAATTTATCATACAGCTGTTCGTGGTTTTCCTGGAAGTTAAGGAGTATTGATAGATTGTGGCCATAATAAAAACATATTAAATGGAGACTAAAACTGAAAGTAGAATAAAATCAACGAAATGCATAGAAAAAATAATCAAAAGCAACAAGTTACTGAACGGTATTAATTCCCATTCAAATAGTGTTGCCTCATTTACCCCTGTAATTTCATAATGGACTGGTCTAGTCTTTGATTTAGAATAGCCTAAATGTGTCTTCAGGAATGAAAGAATTAATGTGAAAGAAGGACTGTTCACATATTTTAAATTTTCCTATGCTAAATTGATATAAACATTTGAACAGTGTAAACATGAAAGTGTGTGTAATATCAAATGTTTCAGAATGTGCTATCAAATGAAATATTGATTTCTTATAATACTAAGTCTATACAAAATGTCTTTACTGAGGAAAGTTATGACTCATTTTCAGTTCGAAGGTGCCTAATCTGAAAACATACCAAATTGAAAAAAACCAATACCTGTGGGTTATTGAGAAATGATCCATTATTTCCGCATCCACCGCACCTGTTTGGACGTTTCCACTCGCCAAAGACTTTGTCTTGTTTCCACGTTTTCTTGAAGGAGAAGAATGATGTGTTGATCATGTGACATATATCCATGGAAGTGAAGTACCGATAGAAATCCTCAAACGCCATCCTGGAGTGAAAACAAACTGTGAGTGAGATATAGAGGTTCCCAAACGTTTGCGATTACCAATACGTGTCATTAAATGTAATTCAAGGGAAGCGATAGAAATTGCAATTACTATCTAAACTGTAATAACTTTTGGCAAACAATTTTATTTGCCATTTATGAAGTATTTTTTTGTGTTGCATCTAATTGATATAGTCATGGCAATTTAAGGACGTGCAAGGCATAAGCCGGAGTTATCAGAGATAATCGTCGACAGGAGCTGGAAAGTGCGATTGGTCAAGAAGGCTAGCAGTAGATCAGGAGCGTCAAATATCTAGGTCCATTTTCATTATCATTCGTTAAATTTAAGGAATCCCTTAACTAACAATTCTCCATAAGAACGCATTACAGAATTTAAGGAAGGCTCCTTAACTTAAAGACTCCTTAAAGTTAAGGAATGTCCATGAAAGTGTGCACAGTACCGCCCACCCAGTCACCATGGTCAAATTAGGCAGGACCTCAATTCTTTATTTAAGATAACTAGATATATATGCACTGGCATTGCGTTAAAAATATTCGTTCACATTGATATTAGATATATTTGTAATAACTTACCAAAATTCTCCGTTGTCGTCAAAGGTCAAGCCCAGCTCCTTTTTATCACTTTCGCTGACCTTTCTCCATTCGGGAGACCTGTAATAAAACACCAAAAACAGTTATATGATTCTGAAATATTTACACCGATGACCATTTACAGCTGTTTGTCTATCGTATCACATTTTTTAAGTCCATCTTTATGAAAAGAAATACGTTGGAACTCGCGTCATATTCTCTATCTGCCAAGTTTTAATTTTACAAATTGTACTGACAGTAATTTTGATAACATGTTACTTTTTCATGGCCAGATACTAAATACGTATTCTTTTTATTTAAACATGGTATCTGGAATAGCGTTTCCAACATAAATAAAACCCCTTCCCATACATTATATATCAAAGATGATATTAAAAAGAAAGAGGATGTACATCAATCACAAAATATATATGTGTAAAGCAATGAAACTCTATCATTTTATTCAACTTATCGCCCAAAGTCTTATCCATGTTCATTTATATATTTATTCTATCGTTAATGTTAAACCTGTCTTATCGTCAAGGTTACCTTTGTATGTTTTACTCTTTATGTTGTCTGTGTAGTACCAATAACAAACATTCCCTATAAATCCGAAGTTATCTACTGGCTATAACTGTCATTTCTCAGCTATTTATGTTTTCTTTTTATGTTGTATTATACAATAAAAAGAAAACATCGTAAATTTCCTGTTTTTATTTTCTAGCTACAAACTTCACTCGTGTGCCACCTCAAATTGTTTATTATTGCTGTATGTGCTATAACTCAAAAGTATATGTTCTCCTGCTTATTTATGATCCATTTATAACCTTTGCCTGAATATCAATAACGCATTTAAAGTACTTTAAGTATTTTGATTTGTATGTTTAGACCTCCCGTGAAGTACTACAACACTTTGATTTTAATTTCAAACCTACTCGTATAGCACTTTCAGTACTTTGATTTTATTTTTCGTGTAGCATTTTCAGTACTTTGATTTTATTTTCAGACCTACCGTGTAGCACTTTCAGTACTTTGATCTTATAATCAGATCTACCCGTGTAGTACTTTCATCTTATAATCAGATCTACCCGTGTAATACTTTCAGTACTTTGATTTCATGTTAAGACCTACCCATGTAGCACTTTCAGTACTTTGATTTCATGTTAAGACCTACCCATGTAGCACTTTCAGTACTTTCATTTTATTTCGTGTAGTACTGTCAGTACTTTGATTTCATGTTCAGACCTACCCGTCACTCCAGGGTCCTCTCCACTCTGTTCCTCCCCAGGGATTTCGGAGGCGTATCATATTCATCTTCGGTCGGTTGAATACAGCAAACAGATTTTTACCGACCAGCTTGATTTTCTTGACTGCGGTGATACTATAGGCATGTCCCTTTACTAACCCACATGCTAATTGGGCCTCCATTTCTGTTCCAGTAGCCTGCAGGTAAACATCCAGAAACAAATAATTTTAATTTTCTTGTAACAAATATGTTACTCTCTTTTTTTTGTTTTGTTTTTAAATTAAAATAATTTTGGTTTGGTAATCAAATTTAAAAAAAATAATGTTACCTATTTATTATTATTTAAATCATTTATTTATTTTGTAATTATGCAACTCATGTATTCCAAGTATTACATCCCATTTTATATCTCTATATATGTACAATGAAAATATCAGTAAACGAAAGATTAATCAGGCTCAAACTAAATCAGGTGCATTATTTGATATTCCCTGCTTCCTTAGATAAAAGAAACAGCCCATAATAATTATAGTAAATATTGACAGAACGACGTGCATCTTGTAAATGCAATTTTGTTACTGAGAAATGGAATTCAGTCAGAGACCCATGGTTACATGAGAACTTCCATAGCACCGGCATAGTAAAGCAGATCAACATTCAAGACTGATGCATATATATGGTCTATTGACAGCGTTATGACTACAGAAGAGACGTGTCTTGATTAAGTTTAACGTATTTTACATACCCTGATTGATGCACTCATGAGTGATCGATCGTCGAATGACTTCCGGAGGATCTTGAACAGTTTTTTCTTGTCCTCCTCGGACCGATAGTCCTCTAGTTCTATCCCCTCTCCTACACCGCCTGTCATGTCCACCATGGCATCCCGAGCCTTCCCGGCAATCAGCGACTCATAGTCACCAAACAATCTAAATATAAAGTGTGAAAATGAATATTTTAGATATGTGAAAAAGGTTTTACAGAAATCAACAACCAATATTCATCAAACAATCTTAATATGAAATGTGAAAATAAATATTTTCAGACACAAACAAGGATTAACAAAGAAATAAATATAATAGACATAATTGTTACATTCGAGCAACACCTTATGAAGCATTCTTTTCCATATTCTAGCGATGTGACAGTTTACTTTGTTTCGTATTACAGAATATAGCCGCGTGCGATAAGAAAAGGCAAAATTAAATTTCCGTGAAACAATTGTGATAACTGATCTTAAACTTATGAAAACAACATATATTTCACACGCTAATGATATTTTTATTTGATATGCAAACCAAGAATATTGACCTTAGAAATAATCATCGAAATACGAAAAGGTATCCACTAATATCTCAAATAATACAATATACAGTATGATATTAATATGTCATTGTGTAAAAACATTCATTGTTATCGGAGTTGCTATGGAACACAAATATAAAAAAATAACGAATCATGTGTTATATATATATAACATTGTTATCATTGTTCTATTTGCAAACCATGACTTTTTCTACCCACGAAATGGTTGAAAGCTCCAAAACCACAAAAGAAAGTGTTCACAAATATTTCATGTTATTCAGTATATGGGGAACATAAACAACACCTACTTTGCATATGCCTTCTCCAGCAGGGCAGGCCAGAATTCGTTGCCACTCTTGGAATGTGCGAAGATGAGTCTGCCGTACCTGGTGGGGAGATAATCATCGATCACCACGTCCAGCCACTGGCCACACTGCCAGAACTTAAAGTGGAATATCCCGGCATGCTTCTTACCCGCCTGCCATTCCTGTTCCTCGGGGTCTGGCACGATCTGAATATTTGATTACGACATGCATCATTATTTACTCAATAACCTCTGAAACCCATTTTTTCTCTTCTAATTCAAAGGTTTGTATAGTTCATTGACGATTTCCGGGGGTCAATGGGTTGAGAGAAAAGGACCGCATGCTGGCCACTTTGTTGAGATTTGGTGTAATTAGTTAAACGTCCTATTAAAGCGAGGGTCATGTAAGGACGTGTCAGGTTTGTTGGTGGAGGAAAGCCACAGCACCCTGAGAAAAACTACCGCCCAGCGGCCAGTACCTGCTAATAGTACCACATGAGATTCGAATTCGCATCTAATAGTTGGAGGGTTTGTGTTAATACACGCATATTACAAGTAGTCTTTCTCTCGATTGTTATTTCAAACACAACGTGGGTCACTTGCAAAAATATTGAAAGTGTATCGGTGGTTTATCTCCGGACACTCTACCTCCTAAACCCGAAACGTTCTTAAAATGATCCTGGTTGTTTACATGAGATGTCCGGAAAAAATACAGTAAAACCTGTTCTATTGACCACCTCTGTATAAAGACCACCTGCTTAATAAGACCACTTTTTATAGGGCCCTAAAAGATCAATTCCAATGCAATCTTGGATATATTGACCTCTTGGCTATAAAAGCAATTTCCCTATGTAGATTGAGATGTTTTATATAGGGTTTGACTTTTAACATAAATGTAAAATATAGGAACAAAATTCGCGTAACAAAGGAGAAAAATGAATCATGTTTGAAAATGTGATTTTTTTTCTAAATACCGAGATTAGATTAAGATTTTGTTATATATTCATTAAGTATTGTAATTATTACAGTAGGCGTCAGGAATTCAACAAACCATTCCTATCTATTTAATAACACTAGTTCATATAAATTTCACTTACGAAATGAAGTCTTCAGCAAGTATCTTTTCAGCAACGTCATTCATTAAGAAGCTACCATTCCTATCTGTTTCATCACACTCGTTCATATGAATTTCACTTATGAAATTAAATCTACAGCGATTATCTCTCATATCATGCATATGTCATAAACAGCTGATAGGTCCATTAATATTAGATATTTAGTTATTTAACTCTTATCGTAGACTGACTTGAAGCCCAGAGATGAAAAACAAATTATGAACTCCTGTATCATGCGTATTTTCTTATCAAAGATGTTCAGTGTGCTGTTTCAATTTCAATCTATTCATTGGTAGAGACTTTGGTTCAGACTCTCGTTATCATACGAGTGCAGAAAACACACAACTGACAAAAATTAAACTTTATAAGCATGATTAATGCACGATATTTTCCTTGTGGGTTTTCGTTTAGAGAGATGAATCATTGCAAGAACGCAAACATTTTATCTCTCTGTCTGGCGTCTGTCAAGAGTCCAGGAGTTATGATCCCCTGTTCTATTTTTAAACAAAAATGCATCACGCGCTTTGTCGGGTTAAGATCGCGCGTGTTTTACGCACGCGAAATATACACCATTCGAAAGTATACATCGAAGTGTTAAATTTTTAGTTTTAGTATAGACATTATAGCTACTTCAGACATGTTTCATGCCCGGCGTTAACAGCGGGGTGCGGTGTATCGCCAACACTAGGAGGTATGCACTACTTATCACCGGGGAATTGATAACATGCACGCGCATGCCATGTCTTTGAAATCAAAATACATGTAGATATTCGTTGTCTTTTTTCCCTTTTTAATTTGTCGTAGTAATACTCATTTTTAAGCATAGTAGGGAAACAAAATTGTTCTTTGTGTTTATTATGTGAGATTTATCATTTATTGTGTATGCACTACACATCATTGGGGAATCATTAACATGCCTTGTCTTTGGAAATCATATATATGTAGATATTCATTTTCTTTTATCCCCTTTTCCCCCTTTATTCCCTACATTTTGTTTAAATTCGGTCATAGTATTACTCATTATGGTAAATAAAAAATATGTTATTTAATTTTGTTCAATGATTTCATGTTATACAAATTCTTATGTGAAGAGTCATGTTCTGCTTTACAACTAACATTTTTCAGCACGATTTATTAACAGCTTTTCATAATTCATACATTTCCAGTAATTTTCAATTAAGTGTAAGAACAAAATGAGACTATTGTTTAGATGTTAATATTGCGGGTGTAAAATTTCGCGTTTTACTGTTTTGGCGTTATTCACTGGGGTTTATTTTCGCAAATTATCTCAGCAGTCTTTGAAAGCGTCATTCAGACGACAGGTTATACGCCTATTGTTTACTTACGATATTCTTACCATTCTTATTAGAATAATAACCATTGTTCCGCTCCTAAAACATTGTTCTATTAAAGATGCTCCACCGCCGACAAATTGTATTTTTCACTATCAAAAACAGAAGACGATTTAGTATTTTTCTTCGGTTACAGAAGTTACTTACTTTACACCATTACCAACGTTAAAAAGTTTGAGCTTTTAATTTGACTTAAAGTTAAAGATATGAAAAATAATTAATTGCATCCCGAAAAAATTCCGTTGCACTATATCCTATATGGCATGAAGTACTGATTGTGAATGCACCAACGGCAAAATAAATTATTTTATATTATTTTTGTGTGTTAATTAGACATATATATACACGATAATACACCAATTATTGTTCAAATAATGAATATCATTTATGCTCTGTCGGCGGTGAAACATCTTTAAATATATGTAATAATAACCGCATATACTCCGTACATGCACTAAAGAATACTTTAAACAAATGGACAAATAATGTCAAATAGGCTTTCGAAATGTTGGCTGGTATATCGCAGTACTTAGTAACATCTTTCACTTGACGTTTCCATTTTCGTTATCTAGTTTAAATTTCCGCAATACTGTAAAATAAATACCTCACGTCGTACATGACTCATCGGTGACTTCACACTAAAACGAAGCAGCTGTTCCTTTTCTACTGATAAATAGAATCTGAATGTTATCTTGATAACAAACGAAATAAATTTAAATCTTAATACAAATTTCTTTGGAAATAAGAGTCTTTCATTCCGCTTGATATTTCATAATTCGGTCATATCATTTTTCTTTTGATTACAGCGATATACCGCAAAATAAATGCAACAGTTGAATCAAGAAGCATCGTCAAGACAAAATAAACTAAATTGATGTGCAGTGATACATCTCCAACACCAGGTGCATTACTGTGTTGGTGGTGAAGAAAGAAAACTGAACAGATTTTCCACCTTTGTTGCAAATTAAAATTTGATTTCAAAAATCAGAACCCATTTGCCGACTCAATCTATTCCACTGTGGGATATCACTTACACTTCTGCTTGGACAAAATAACATGTTTTGTAATTATTAGACATGGTACGATATGTTCTATCCATAAGATATAGACAGTTATACATATAATCGTCTTGATCGAGGGTGTAATTCATAGTTCCCTGTGAAGAACAAACTACTGATATAGCAAAAACAATGCGTTAACGTCGAGTGCAAGAGGTCGAATGTCGCATTTTTGTACATTGGTTTTCGCGCTGTATTTATTTCATGTTCTCTTTCTAGTTTTCTTTTGTTGAACGTAAACATAGTGAGAGGTGAAAGACCACACGAGAGAGTTTTTTTTTACTGTAAACACATAAACGGTCGTAATTAATGCGGTATTTATGAAATATATGCGACAAATGTAAATACAGATCGCCGAAATGATTAATAAATGGATTGTTTACATAACGATTCACAAAATAAATAAATAAAATAGGAATTTAAAAAAAATCACACAAACTAAAAAGGCGGCATACTGTTAAAGAATCTATGACAATGCAAATGTTATACATGAAGAAAGCGTACACTGCCTAACACTTTTCATTACTGTAACTTAAAAAAAAACTGAATAACATACACCAAGCCTAGACAAGCCGTCAATATAACAAAGATACATTTCAGCACCAAAGTCAAATTCATTCTATAATTGGGAAGACTGACTTTATAATGTACAATACCATTCATCTAATGCTAGACTAATGAAATTATCGTGTTAAATTTGGACAAATGGCGTGCAGTCTTCATCTAGACTGACTGCTAAATCCTTTCCAAGGAAGTGAGAAAACGGGGCAAAGACGAACAAAGTAGAACCAATTGGTCTTATTCTAAAAATAAATAAGTAGTTCTCCGTGTCAGTTTGTGTTAATTAAGAACACTTGATGAGTAATGCTGGCATACATCAGTAGTCGTTTCCATGCAGGTTTAATATTACAAATAAACAACACAGCAAATGATTTATTTTCTCAATGCTTATTCATTCGGTCTGTTTAGTTTTACGTCTTCCTTTATACAGCCAGTGTCATGTAAGGGCCATCCTCGATATTCAATGGGTTCCGATCACTTACGATCTCTACACCCCTGGACTATCTCATAGTAAAACTGGAGGCAACAATAGAACAGGTAATTTAGTCATTAGATGTACATAAAAAACCGTGTAACGGTACACTGTAGTTGGCTGTGTGGCTTTGATGTTAGACGTCGCTCTCTCTGTAGTCTTCAAAGGAAACCTTTCCGGGCCTGTGATTGGTCAAATGTTTTCCGCTGAGCTGCCTTCAATATCACTATGAGATAGTCCAGGGGTGTAGAGATCGTAAGTGATCGGAACACCTGGAGTTTCGAGGATGTGTAAGGGCGTGCAAGGAGTGATGATGGAGGAATGCTGGCGTGTGCAGAGAAAAAACACCGACCATCGATCAGTACCTGGCAACTATACCACATCAGATTCGAACTCGCGACCCAGAATCGGAGGGCTTGCGGTAATATGTCGGAACATAATTTTCACAAGTATAAAAATCATTTTATTTTACCCGTAGGAACATCTTAACAACTCGGCCACCGCAACCTCTAGACTACTAGGTGTTTAATATGAGAACAACAAGCTTCAATATTTCTACATTTGACAGGTTGCTGATTCAGAAGTTAGCGTTCTAATATCTCTCTCGGTAGAGGATCCTTTCATCACATAAACTTGGTTGCCAAAATACCTATTACAATTTCCCTATACATTTGGGTGTGCCAATTCACACAGGTGCAACTCGATAGATTTCGCTGGTATTCTTTGTAAAGTATACTAGCCTTATCCAATAATAGTTCATTTATCCATGTGTCATCCTCAGACATCACAGCAATGTTTCACGTCTAGCTATACCTTTTTCCAGAGTTTCGGATCCTCGGCGATACAGGCGCAGGCTGCCACAAACCAACAATTACCCAGGCTCCCCTGTGAAAAATCATCGGCGCTAGCTCCTTCTGTGAAAAACTTGGGGTTGGCACATATGTCCTGCAAGACAGAACCAACATTACACTGACAAAAAATATATTTTGTGTCTGATGAGTATTGACCAGTCACTGGAGAGAGATATATGGCAGTGGTTTACAGTAATGATATGTTAACAATGTGTTTATAGGAAGAAATAACAAAACGTTTCACTAGCAGAGCACCTGGTTCTCATTCCGTCGTCTTATTTTAATGAAGTCTACAATTTTGCCTAGCTTTGTGATTATGAATACTGATTAGTTTTGTATTATTTTAACATTCTTAACTTTTCTTAACGTGGCATTGCTTAATGTGATTGATTATAGCTATAAAGATTGCTATGGTGAAAGTGGTCGTTAATAAATCAAAGCGTGAATCGATTGATTGATTGAATGAATGAATGAATGAATGAATCCAATGAAACTTACTCAGCGGTAGATGTTTTCATATTTGATCTTTACTAGCAATTTCACTACAATTTCACACCTACTTTGTTTGCTGCATAGATTATTTATTTTGATTAGTTAGATAAATGAATAAATGCATGAATGAATGAATGAACGAATAAATGGATGGATGGATGGATGGATGAATGAATGAATGATTCAATGAATGAATGAATGATTCAATGAATTAATAGATTAAAGAATGAATGAATGATTCAATGAATGAATGAATGAATGAATGAATGAATAAATGAATGATTCAACGAATGAATGAAGGAATTATTCAATGAATGAATTGATTAAAGAATGAATGAATGAATGAATGAATGAATAGATTCAATAAAACTTACAGAAAATATGGTGAGGATTTCCTTTGCATTTGAATAATTTAATGCATGGATGAATTAAAAAATATATATGTGATATTTGTGATAATTTCCTACATATTTACTATATTTCTTTGACGGGAATTTAAAAAGCAATTTCTTAATTATCGGCAAAAAAAAAATTCACTACAATTTCGTACCTCCTGTGCATGCTGCATACTCATGCTTTATGAACTATGTTTGTCATTTACTGATAAATGATTTCACAGCCATTGATGACAAAAACACACACATGAGCAACTTAACATATTATCAAGAATCGGATCTGCAATCAATATTAGAACACTTACACTTGGTCGCTTCCATACGATGTCAGCAGGGGCCGGCCGACTGAAGAACAAGGACGAACCGGAGGGAGGGAACTCGGTATCTACAAATAATTTCCCTCCACGTGAGCACGAGCTTTTGATCTTGTAGTACTTTTGGCCCTTGTAAGGCATGGTAGAAGGTCCAAGCACCATAATTCTGAAAAAATGTATGTCCTTCAATGAAAGACGATTGTAGATGTTTTGATGATGGTCAATAATTAATCAATCTCAAGTTGAAACCCCTTGCGATAAAGACTGCATTAGTCTGACGACCAAATTTCTGTCAGGTAGGAAATATGAATCGGAAATCACACAATATACAAAAAAAACTGGTGTAGAATCGTGGATACTTTCTAATATTGTTCAAAATAAATTTTGCTTTTGATCCAGATGATGATTTTCAAATAATTCCACATAATACTGACTTCGAATTCACTGACACGCCAAATAATGTACCTTGATATCGACTCACAGACTTGTCCAAACTGCGTTATATATGAGAAGTTTTATACGGAATAACTCAAAAACCATATCGCCAACTCGTCCATTTTTGTTATACACTACGTGCTGTATGTATTATAGTCGAATGACTGCAGACAGCAGTTTAACAGGTCTGTTCGTGTGGATAACGGTAAATAGCGGTGTACAGAGTCTAGACAGCGTCAAAACAAAACGAATATGCTATTTCGATTAAAAATGGAGACGAAATGTCGTGTAGGGCGAGAAAGATAGAGAAATACTGCAAAATAATTACATCTTTTTAATGTCGAACATGCACACATATGTATATATGCCTGTACACTTGCCTCTTTTATCCATGTTTTGCAGACAGTGAGGGTGATTTTATTTGAAATATATTTCAAGATGCATATGTATGTATTATTGGAACAAAAACTTTTACGTATGTTTGACTGTAGTTCAGTTGACTATCAATGCACCACGTATTCGGTGGTGGTAAATCTTGGTTTTACGTTGAATGAATATTTGGAAATATTTCGAAACAAACACATTCTGAACGGCATGGATTACCAGGATAAGAAAGGAGGTACCAATTTCCTTTTTTCCCTCTCAGACAACACACCAATAGTTCCCGACGACTGGTCCAAAGCTATTACACTACTGCAATAGATCGCATTTCAGACACAGACCCACAATTTTCAAAGTTTTATCACATTCATTTCATTCCGTCACTCAACGGTGACACTTTGTGTTCTTTATCTAATACGAAAGTTCTAGATTTTTTCGATACGATGTGGGTGAGGGCCCATTCTGATATTTGGTCTCTTGGAAAATATTTTTATTTCCTATCCGGTTACACGTACTAATCATTAAAATATCAATTTTGACATTGCCGCTATTCTCAACCGCCTAGTAGGCGATTCCTTTATCTTACAGTTTCATGTGTCTAGCGAACAGAGTAGGTTGGCAAGAATGTTATGTTATAGAATCAGAGGAGTTTGTAAGCTTAGCTAACGTTAAAGTATTATGCTGTATTTTTCATAGTCGTATAAATCTAGAAGAATTCATAATATGTTATTCATCACCAAACACTACCAACATTTTGAGAATCACCATACTTGTAATGCTTAGTTTCAAATTTTACAATCCTAAATATGAGTTGAAATTGATTTTTGACAGTACTCCCAATATCATTATATTTACATCTACAGTGCAGTGAAATGATTTCACAGAAAATGAAGCCAGGTTGTATTCTACAATTCCATTTCACATTCTAACAGTGTTATTAGTAATTGTAAAGTGATTTCTGCAGGTACATTGTAGATTTCCATCTAAACAAATACAAGGTATAAAAACAAGAATTTTACAGAATTCATACATTCTTTTTTTGTATCTACAGTTTATATTTACAAGGCACCATACATATTTGTCTGTCCATTTGAATGGTTTTCACATCTTAATTCACGAAGAAAAAGTAACATGTCAAGATGTTCTTCCAGTTGTGGCACACATAATGTTCAGACATGTGGTATGGTCGACCAGTTAACTATCTGAAGCTACATCATGTTTTAAAAAAAAGCTGTGTGTGCCAAATCCCTGTGTGATATCTTAACCGGTCGTAATAAATTTGATTTATTGTCGTTAAATATGTTTACTGTGTTTTTATGGTAATGTTTTTATCCTATGTAATTTCTCAAACTCACAAATATCTTAGCGAACTACATGTATATGTAAAGTTTACTAGCATTGCTAAATAACAGTTTTAAATATCAAAAGATTATATAAATATTCTCTCAAAACTCGGCTACAATGGCCTTTGGCGTATAGTTTTATGTAAATATACGTATTAGTATTTTTAAGATATTTTATGGTAAGGAAATTGCAAAATTTGAGATTCAAATAAACTATCTGCATCCAAATTCCTTGTTGCGTTACCGTTCTATATATCGTGTAATTTTCTATTATTATATAAGATGGACGCAAAAGAAAGTTGTTAACATAGTATGGAGCTGAACAAACCAAGAGTTCCCGAAAACAACCACTGACCCACGATCTGAGAGTAAACGTCCTTAAGGCTAAGGCTTTGATTGGTAGATTTAAAATGTTTTATGTCATTTGATAGAGTTATCGACGAATTCTTGAAGTCTGAGTCACATCTTTCCAGTATGTGTTATCGCAGTGTCCATTACTCTTATCAATGATAACTTTCCTTTGGCAGAGGAGCTTTTGGTTCAACCCATCACCACGTCAGCTAACTGTATCAGGGGAGTTATCACACAAATAAGACATAATCAATGTTTTTTTACTGTCTTGAGAGGAAATACTTTGTTTTCTATATGAGATTCATTGAATTACATATACTGACAAATTATATACCTGTCCAGCGGGAAATTTGAACGGAGCTTTAATTCGGCGATTTGGAGACACGTAATCATCTCGCTATGGAATAAATGGAGCCAAAATAAACTTAAATTTAGGATATGTTAAATAGTATCAAATATATAGCACAATTTAGTTACTGGTTAATCAAATGGGATCAGAGATAAACAAGATTATTTTTTACAGATTAAGTCAAGACTATATGGCATGTGAACTTCTTCCCTATTCTTTGATCGATATATATCAACATAACTCTGAAGTGAAATTTTGTACAAAGATTTCGAAAAAGAGAAGAGGAACATGGGTAACTACTTCGATAGAGTAGCTATATCAATCTTCTTAATGATGACACCCATCATAAAAATCTAGGTCACAATGGCACCACTATTCAAATCTAGGTCACAGTGACACTAGGCATACAAATCTAGGTCTAGGTGACACCAACCATACAAATCTAGGTCACAGTGACACCAACAATACAAATCTAGGTCACGGTGACACCCACCATACACATCTAGGTCACAGTAACACCAACCATTCAAATCTAGGTCACAGTGACACCCGACATACAAATCTAGGTCACAGTGACACTTGGTATACAAATCTAGGTCACAGTGACACCCAACATACACATCTAGGTCACAGTGACACCCACCATACAAATCTATGAACATACAAATCTAGGTCACAGTGACACTTGGTATACAAATCTAGGTCACAGTGACACCCAACATACACATCTAGGTCACAGTGACACCCACCATACAAATCTAGGTCACAGTGACACCCAACATACACATCTAGGTCACAGTGACACCCACCATACAAATCTAGGTCACAGTGACACCCAACATACAAATCTAGGTCACAGTGACACTTGGTATACAAATCTAGGTCACAGTGACACTCGGCATACAAATCTAGGTCACAGTGACACCCAACATACACATCTAGGTCACAGTGACACCCACCATACAAATCTATGTCACAGTGACGCCCCGCATACAAATCTAGGTCACAGTGACACCCAACATACACATCTAGGTCACAGTGACACCCACCATACAAATCTAGGTCACAGTGATACCCTACATACAAATTTAGACCACTCTGACACTCGGCATACAAATCTAGGTCACAATGACACCTGGCATGCAACTCTAGGTCACAGTGACACTCGGCATACAACTGTAGGTCACAGTGACACAGCATACAAATCTAGGTCACAGTCACATTTAACATATAAACTAGGTCATAGTGACTCTCTCCAAACATTAACAAATCAAAATGACAGTGACACTCTATATACTAAAACCAATTTGACTGATAATGATTTTTTAATTTGAAATAGGATTGTTTAACATTCATTTAGGTAACTGAATAAAGATAATGCTGTCTAGTTGTTAAATTTCGCGGATGCAATGTTTTCGCTCTTTATTAATTGGAATCAAACTTATTCGCTAGGATTTATTTTCGTAAATTATCTTTGTAGCCTTTGAAAACGTTATTCATATGACAGGTTGTAATATGTAAAACCGTGTTTTTGAATTGATCTGTGGGGTATGAAATTTCTCTAATTTGGATAATTCCTCAAATTTAGCAAAACTAAAAAAAAAACTCGAAATTTTGCAATTTTATAGTAGACATATCTATATTGAAAGATATTGATCGATCTGGTAGTTGAGTAAATCGATCTTAATGAAAAGGGCTTCGTCTTATTTATGACAAGGAAGCGCACGTACCAGAAATAGAGCACGTGCTATCTAGTTAATAACATAACCGATGAAAGAAGACAACCACGTGTCACGAGGTATGTGCTATATTTAGAAAGTTTATCAGACAGTTATTCCTTGCTTCAAGACCATTATACCTAGTTCGGATCATGAACATTAGAAGACCAACCTGGAGTATATCACTTACTCACTACTTGTTTACTCAAGACGTTGGGTGAGAGGCGTTATATATTTTAGTTTATAAAACCACATGGTAATGAATCTATAAATATTTCCACATGTTTAGAACTATGTATAATTGCTTTAAAACAGATATAAGCTGTATAACTGCAAACATGTGTAAATTCATCTTAAACAATTTACACACGGAAGAATTATTTAAAGTGACTTATTGGTTTGTAAGGATAAAGAAGTTTGACCTAAAACCGTTTGAAAACTACTTTACTCATGTCAGCAGACTTAATACAAATCATACCTATATATATTTCCTAATGTTCTTTACCCGGGAGCTACAGATGCTTTACTCTATGTTGATACTCACTGGATGTAACTCTCGGAGTTTGGGTGTTCTTACACTTCAGATTGTTTTAGTGCATGTTTAGTGTATTTTTTGTTTCACTTGTTCATGCAATGATAACGCTTGAAATGCGTGATTGCTTATTTGCTGCGTATTTATATTGTACTGCTTATTTACATAGTATTGCTTATTTGCATTGTGTTGCTTATTCATATTACACAGCATATTTAATTATTGCTTATTTACATAGTACTGCTTATTTACATAGTACTGCTTATTTACATAGTACTGCATATTTACATTGTACTGCTTATTTACATAGTAATGCTTATTTACATGGTATTGCTTATTTACATAATGCTGCTTATTTTCATGATACTGCTTATTTACATAATACTGCTTATTTACATAGTACTGCTTATTTACATAATACTGCTTATTTACATAATACTGCTTATTTACACTGCTTATTTACACAATACTGCGTATTTACATTGTATTGCTTATTTGCATTGTACTAACTAGAACCCTGAGGACGTTAATATGCAGGGTGGGGTGGGGGGTTAAAATAAATAAATAATTGAATAAATAAATAAATATTCTTTTACATTAACAAATTTACAGCGTAATTGACTGCAGTATTTATATATTTATTCCGTCAGAAAATGTTTCATTGCTCCATGCAGAATTCATTGCATCACTATACATAGTCAACTGTCACAATGAAACACACTCACAGCCTCGTTGACGAGATATTTATGAGATATAACACGATTCCCGCTGTCATTGTGTCATTATGTCGTAATGTCGTAATGTAATAATCAAGTAGGTAATCAAAACTTACACGACCCTTGCATTCCCGCCGATAGTTCTACATTGGAGGGGAGGAACGGGTGCTACCGCTACATGTATGTATACATATTGCAGTGTGTATTAGAGCCCCAGAGGGAGGGCTGATGCGTGGTAGTGGTTCCCCCAATTACATATCGAGGAGGTACACGGTGTGTATATACATACACAAAAATGTGCCAGAGGGTATACCTGCTAGCATGTAAATAAAACACCCTCTGATTGACTCTGACATTAATTACAAGTATAACGGCTTGCTTTCTTCTACATGACAACACCTTGTTGTCTCTGGAGACTGACGTCTCTATTGCAAGCTACCAAGCATCTTCTGTACACAAAGTACGTGAGTTAGTTCAACAACAGCCTCGTGCTGTGAATTAAATGTAAACATGTACACAAACAAACTGCTTATCAGTCATGTATAATACATGCATTTATTGTACTCGTGCATACTCGTCCGTCCGTCCGTCCGTCCTTTCTCCCTGTTCTATTCTGAAGGCTTGTACATAACGTTAGAACAGCGACTGTCCGTGGGCTGTCGAGATGTTTAGACAGACTGATGCCATGCTATGTAGATAAGACATCGCATTTATCTTTATGATTTGGGGGTTATTTGAAAAGGCAAGGAAAACCAGTAAAATTGGCATTTCTGTAAGGTCGACTACAGACGCTTGAAGTAATGATAATAGGGCAAGAAACCCTTGAAGTACACGGATCGATAATTGGGTCACCAACGCTTGAAGTTCGCGGTTCGATAATTGGTCCAAAAACGCTTGAAGTTCGCGGTTCGATAACTGGTCCAAAAACGCTTGAAGTTTGCGGTTCGATAATAGGTCCAAAAACGTTCGAAGTTCGCGGTTCGATAATAGGGCCACAAACGCCTGTACAATCGCTCCCTCTTATTTAGATGGTGGGCTCTGGACATTATACATGTATATGTGTAATGGGTTGGCGTTTACGCAAAAGGCCGCAAATACTAATAGTAGGGCTGCGATCGCGTAAATTGGACACGATTATGCTACGATCTAGGACGCTTGTTGTTGGATTGGCGTTTATGGGATATAGCCATGGATGCATATTACGTTTTTGTGAAAGGCCTACCCATACCCAAAGTTAACTTTACGTTTTGTTACCAGTCTGCAAACGCTTGTTAGTATAGTTAGCGTTTACGTTTTCGTCACAGGGCTGTAAACGTTTATCAAATTGGCGTTTTAACTTGGCGTTCTTTGACAAGACCGCAAACGCTTGTCAAAGCAGTTAACGTTTACGTTTTCTTGAAAGGGTTGTAAACGTTTAGTTAACGCTTATGTGAAAGGACTACAAATGCATGCTTGTACTTTGTTTTCATGATAGGAACGAACGCACGACGTGTGATATGTTGGTGTTTTCGTGTTACAACCACGAACACATGATAAGTTTGGGTTTCTATGAGAAAGAAAAGCCAAAATGTTTGACGTGATAGGGACTCGATCTTTTTTAGTTTGAATTTGTGATATATTATAGGTTCGCGAACTTATCTTAATTCAGGGTTACCATAACCCACCTAAGAATGCTGCAGAGACTGGAAATAGCCGGTATGCAATTGGTACGACCCCCCAAATTTCTTTTGATATCTACGGGTGTAATACTGGCTGGTCTAGGGCAATACAGTCATGCCGCCTGAGGCTGTATTGCGTGGCTACCCATGCAATAAAGCCTCTTGACATCACGGCGTCAACAAAATTTCGATTTCCTAGGTGAACTTTTAACATTTTTTTTACAAACTTGACTGGTTTTACTATTAAAGATGCAAGCAACGGAATTTGTGTTGAAAATATCACGTAATTTTTCATGTATGGAAATTGGCTTCCAGTCGTGGATTTCTTCGAATTTATTTGAAAATGGCGGGATATTATAGTTGTTAAAATTACAATAAAACGTCGAGGTATGAAAGAAAAATACTCTTTAATAAGTGGATATGAAGGATAGGGATATTCTACCCTCGGGATAACAAAATGTTGCAAAACCCTCGGTAAGCCTCGGGTTTTACTACATTTTGTGACCCTCGGGTAAAATATCCCTATCCTTCACATCCACTTATGAAAGAGTCTTATAATAGTATACGTGTAGAACATGAACTATGTAGATATGAGGTTGATGCTATTGATGTATAATGCGCTAGTTTGAAAACTGTCAATATGAATGTTTCAGAATTCACAGCAGTTTGCCTTGTCTGGACGTTTGCTTATCGAATTCGCAGCGATGTACATGTGCATGTATAATGTATATATGTACATGTATGTGCAATTGATATCACTAAAACAATTGAAAACATTTAACATGCAGAGATAGGAGATATTAAAGCGTATTATGTATCAGCCTGGGCTTACTATGTACTTTTGACATTTACCAAGCAAAGTAGAATTAAAAAATATCTTTGTCTATTCACAACCAATGTGTAGCAAAGTCATACCACTCAACCAATTATTCTTGTTTGTCCAGAGTGGCATTTTGAGGGAATAACCCAGAGTATTCGGAAAAAAACACCGTCGTCCGGCAGATGGAAATTAATGTGTTACACCGATGAAGATGATAAACATTTTTGTTTTTTGTTTTTTTTTTTATATCATTTATCTCTATTTTTATTTTATCTTTGTTATTTATCTCTATTTTTATTTTATCTTTGTTATTTGTCTCTATTTTTATTTTATCTTTAGTTTGTTTTGTTTTATATATGTAATTCTGGAAAATACTAGCCATAATATACCTCTCGGCTAGAGAAGATTTCACTTTAGCTCGATCGGTTCAGCATTAGTGAAGACAATCCTGAGATAATCGAGTTCGATCCCTGGCGGAGGCAGTGATTAAATCTATAGAAAATCCTGCACTCTGTTACATATACAAAACATACACTATGTCTCCGAAATTAAACATCTATAGACATGTATATATGTAGATATACAGGTTTATATACCTTGTTATGTAGACCGTGTTATACTGTATCTACGTAACAATCAATAGTAAATAAACTAAAAAGAACTGTTTTACAATTTGAAGAAATACCAAAAGGTAATATAATCATACTTCCGGACTTACCTGGCACCTGGTATATATCCTTTGTCTGTAGAGAATGAACGGAGTTGTTTCCAAAACACTATACAATGATCATAACACAGGGTTCGGTATCACTTCATACGATAAGTTTAAAAACTTTCACACTGAATCACGAAACGAATACCGTGCACCCGATAATACAGCGAATGGAACTTTGGAAGTTCAGCGACGTGAACGCACGATCGTTAGCACGTGAGTCATGCTTAACTGTGATTAAATAAAGGATTCAAAGTTTGGTCTGTGGAGTCTGCCATCGGGGCCCCAGTACTCAGCTCTCCTACCATATCTCTAACATTATCGCTGGTCATGCCAACTTTGTTATGTATGTGTAACGTGCAGGGAGAGCAACCAGGAAGCCAAACACTGTCTTACACTGTATCTGCATTACGGATCCGTATCCGTACTCCAGCCCCATCTCTGTCTGTATTATGGATTCCGTACTCCGGCCTCAAACGTTTTACGGATCCGTTCTCAGGCCCCATCTCTGTCTGTATTAAGGATTCCGTACTCCGGCCCCATACGTATTACGGATCTGTTCTCAGGCCCCATCTCTGTCTGTATTAAGGATTCCGTACCGTACTCTGGCCCTATACATATTACGGATCCGTACTCTGTCCATCTATGGCTATATGTAGAATATGATTTTACCGACTTTTGATCTAGACCCATAAAACGTCAAAGCCATGGTCTAAGGACACCCAGGTGGATCCAGATTGATATAAATTATAACTAATTGTGACGGGACATTTCTAAATTTTACTTTTATTAATGTATTAAACTGTTAATTTTTTCAAAAACTAACCCTCACACTTATGCCTTCGCTGCCAAAGTACCCTCATGTATACTCGAGGATACTAGAAGCCATTGAGATATAGCAGTTGGCTATATGGTGAACAAAAATAATTCCTACTATTACATAACTGTATTTTAGAGGCATTACCAAATTAATAGACTGGCCACCAGACCCTAAGTTGTTGATAAGACTTTCTCAGCAGAGTTCTTTACTAGATTATCTCCCCCTTGTTTGAACCTTATGAAGTAGAGACAAAAATAAGAAAGCCAAATTTATGTGATTTTTTCCCCAATATTCTAGAGACTGGTGGCCAGTCTACCTTATTAGTGTCTAATTAAATTTAACAATGACATAAAATTATATTAAAGATGCTTCACCGCCGACAGAGCATAAACGATACCCTTCATTTGAACAATAACTGATGTTTAATCGTGATTATGTGTGTCTAACTAACACAAAATTGCATATGAAATAATTCATTTTGCTTTTAGTGCATGCGCAATCAGTACTTAATTCCATAAAAGGCATAGAGTCATCGAAGTTTTTCAAGACGAAACAAATTATTTTTAATATTTTTATCTTGAATCAAAAAGAAGATCAAACTTTTCAAATGTGGTAATGTTATAAAGTTAGTAACTTTTGTAACCGAAGAAAAATACTAGATCGTCTGCTCCTGTTTTTGATAGAGAAAAAATGTCGTTCTTGAGCGGCGGAACATTAAAGGCAAGTCATCTTGTCAAGATCACATTTAAGTATAATCAATGTCAATACATTAGTTTACTCAATATAAGAATAGTAAAATGTTTATTAAGGTATTTAACACTTTCTATCAAGTCCTTTGTCCTTGTTTTTAGATGTCCGTTTCGAAGTAGTAGTCAGTCCGTTCTATCGGTGTCTTCTCACTTGGCCAACATTGTGAATTTTGAGCTATACAGGTAAGATATTTAATAGGAGATAATTACCTGTAAGACTAAATAAAACTTCCAACTTTTACGGGTATGTACTAACTTTATGTAAAGAGAAAAAACGCTGGATATTTAAGTATAACATGTATTTTTATTTCATACAAACAAATAACTTCATTTAAAATAAATATACATATATGTACATACATGTAGTATATCAGAATGCATACATACAATATCTTGGTGGTATTAGACCCCCGAATTATCCTCGTGTGAACGTTATGGATATAAACTATTAATGCATACTAAACCTAGAATATTTTCTGTAGAAAGAAGCTTTAAAGGCCCACTACCTTTCCGGAGCAAAATTTAAAGGTTTCTTAAAAACATTAATAACAAAAGAAAATATATATCGATGGCTTAAGATGAGGTTACAACACCAAACATATGCAAGATTTCCTGTCTAATGTACGATAACAGTGAAGATTCATTTCGCTGTTTTGCCGTCTGGCGCAGTGATAGTCAACTACCTCACGGCATTTAGGACAACGGCGGGAAACATAAAACGACCCGCGTTATGAAAATTAACATTTTATTTATTCTAATTAAACAGTTCTGAAGGTGATGATAAGTATGCTAGTAAACGTATAGTTAATAACAACTTCTGCGACTCTACAAAATTATTGATCTCGTTTTACATTCCTATTTTAAAAATTAAAAGCCGTTTCGGAAAGGTAGTGGCCCTTTAAAGAAATGGGTGGGGGGATACTCAGTTTCTTGAATTTCTACAAAATGTGTGGCAATGTGGACCCTTAATAACTCGAACACCATCGTCTCGAACCAAAACCGTCCGGATTACGAGTTTTTCTCTAGACTGGCGAATTCCCATCGTCGGTTACCCACGTTAATCAGCATATGGTCCTTGTCTGGCATCCCAGAATTCCAAGTTTTCAGTCAATTTATTTTTTGTCCTATACGAGTTATTCCCCCTGACCTTGTAATTGATACGTTTTGATTAGAATATATTTCGCCACACGTTGAAATAAGTTAATTTAACAGTATTAATTCTTAGGAAAGAATTTACAAATTATCTCTGCTGTATGCCGTACATACAGCATACAATTCACGTGTATAAAGAGGTATCAATTAGCAGTCCCAACATTATCTAAAACGTTCGTCCTAGACCTATTACATATAAAACAAGAGGTCCATGTGCAATAACGGTCTTCTTAAAAATATATGTCTGTTCAGGGTTACATTGGCAAAGAAATATAGGGTCGGTAAGTCGGGAGGATGTTTTTTGTCTTTCACTCTAAAATAATGGCTGGAACCGGAGTCTGAGATCAAAATCCCGACTTTTAAATATCTAAATTTTTTCGTTTCTAATATAATACGACGGTCAAGTTTGCTTGTTTGAAAAAAAGTGGAAGGGTCGGTGGAAGGTCGGTCGGGTAAACCCTAAACAGACATATTATTTTTTTGGGCCTTAGCACAACACAGTCAAATTTTACAGATGTTGCAAAACACTTTGAATCATCACAGAATAATAAAAAAGATTGAAGTTTTTCACCTTTTATTTGATTAACAATTTAAGAATTATGTACTAGAAACTCTCCCGTTCTTAGTTTAGCCTATTTGACCCATATGACCTTGAGTGAAGGTCAATGTTATTCATTTCAATAAACGTGGTAGCCCTTTATCACAGCATGTTACAGATCCAGTATTATGTATATTTGATCTTTTTTCAAATTTCATATGAAGCTTTTCCTAAGGCCCTTGTGCATATTGCATTTTGGGACCGATTGGTCTATAAGATGGCCGACCGCCCACCATCTTAGATTTTGATAGTTGAATGGCTCTGGAAGTTCAAGACGAGCAAATCGTTTTAACACGCCTATCCATCTAAAATAATTAAGTTTTTTTTTTAGACAGACAACATGCCAATCAGCTACAAGTGTTAGAAAGTTACATTTATTTTAACTATGGTTGGGATAACATTGTATTATCCAGCAGGAGAAATATAAAAAGCGACCGTATGACGCTCGAAAAATAACGCGGTTTTACAAAGTGTGAAAGTAATCATTATATCATTACAAAAAGACATCATCTTACTAGTTGTAAATTTTGCATACTAATAAATATTTAGTTTTGATAAAAATAGTATCCTTAACGTTATTATTTTATCAAAGCATTGGAATGATAAAGAAATAATGCACATTCTTACAATGTTTTTAACTTAATATATGAATATAATATATATATTTTTTTGCTATTATTTTACTTTAGTCATCTAAGAGTTACTTCCCTTCACTGACTACAGTATGTTGTTTCACACTGATCACAGGGGCCCGTAACTAGTTTTTATCTTATAATACATATTTTCAGTCACTGGGTACGTTATATCCCAATACTATTCGTATATAACGAAGCCAGACACTGAAAATATATATTATTATAAACGGGTCCCTATGGTTCAAGTTTAAAAAAAGTTTGCAATTAATATTGTCACATCAAAGCAATTCATCGCATGGAAATATCTCGTTGACATTAAAGATGCTCCACCGCCGACAGGACATAAATGATATTCATCATTTGAACAATAATATGCGTTTAATCGTGTCTGTTTATGTCTTATTAACACAAAAATAATATAAAATAATTTATTTCGACTTTGGTGCATGTGCAATCATTACTTCATTCTATATAGGATATAGCGCCACGGGATTTTTTTTCGGGATGCAATTAATTATTTTCCATAGTTTTAACTTAAAGTAAGATTAGAAGCTCAAACTTTTCAATGGTGGTAATGGTGTAAAGTAAGTAACTTTTGTAACTGAAGAAAAATACTAAATTGTCTGTTGTTGTTTTTGATAGTGAAAAAACACTATTTGTCAGCGGTGGAGCATCTTTAATATTTCAACTTCTTTTTTGCCTTTGGTTCCTTGCAACGATCTCAAGTGCACTTCACTTTCTGATTGGCGATAGTGTCCATTTGTCTCAGAATTCGGCAGGAAGAGCTATTAGAAGCCTAGATCGTCATATCGTAGCACGTAGGTGTTTTTCGCCATTATGTTTTAAAATTTCACATAGGAAGAACTATCTCAACAAATCTTCAAAATCGACTGGTCGAAATAAGAACTTCGGCATAGTCAAGTTACCGTAATGGGACTTAATACATTTCGATGGCAGAAATATGGCACCATAGTATCGCTCATTAACCCAAGCTCAAATATATAAAACCATTATTGTTATGCTTTTGCCCACTGTCGTCATCCAGGAAGTAAACATACGGATTTATGGTCCCCAATAGATTTCATACTCCGATACGACATAAATATTTATGAGCTTATGTATTTTTTTTTTATTTCTGACACTCGGGATTGGATTGCTTTTTGTAAAGTAACTTAAAGGATTTGTGCAGTCAAAAATGATAATTTCAGTTTATGCTGGAAATGGCTTTATTAGCACGTGTAGAAACCTCTCTGTGTCCGGGTTTGAGGATTCTCCTGTCTCGCTCCAAATGGCTTGAAAGATTCTATTTGTCCTATAAGAGTGACTCCCCCTGCCTTGATAACGATTATACATTTTGATTAATGTGTATATATATTGATACATTTCAACCACACATGAAAGTAAGTTAATTTCAGAGAATTGATTCTTAGGAAAGTAGAAACAAATTATCTCTGCAGTATGTTGTACAGACTGTATAGTATTCGCGTGTATAGAGAGGAGTATCAATTAGCAGTCCAAATTGAGAAACCTTCTTCATATGAACTTATTCATTTGAGTATCACATTAAAAATGCTACACCGCCGACAGAGCTTTAATGATATTCATCATTTGAACAATAATTGGTGTTTAATCGTGTATATATATATATATGTAATCAACGCAAAAAATAATATGAAATAATTCGTTTTGCCTTTGGTGCATGCGCAATCAGTACTTCATTCTTATATAGGATATAGTGCCACGGATTTTTTTCGGGATGCAATTAATTATTTTTCATATTTTTAACTTGAAGTAAAATTAGAAGCTCAAACTTTTTAATGGTGGTAATGGTGTAAAGTAAGTAACTTTTCTAAATGAAGAAAAATACTAAATCGTATGCTCCTGTTTTTGATAGTGAAAAAAAAACAACTTTTGTCGGCGTTGGAGCATCTTTAAGGTAGTCACACTCTAATTATGTCTTTTTTTTATCGTTCGTTTAATCTAAATTTTTCTTGTTGTTTTATAACAATAGATTACGCTTGTGAATTCTATCCACCAAATTTTTGGTTTAGGGTCGAACTATGGGAGATAAACACTGCTGAAGAGGTCAAGGTCAACAAATGGTAAAATCAGAGTTAATTTTGACAGAAAAATCACGTTTTAATTTTTTTTCTAACGCTTAATACATAATTTAGTAATTAACTCTTGAAGATTATTTATATATAAAAAAAAATCTTCCTGGTTATTCCGAATTTATTACAATATTTATCCCGATTATCTCCCTTTGCGGTTAACACAATATGGAACCAGAAATGTGGAAATAAAAATAAAAAATAAAAATAATAATAATAACTAGATTTGATCGCGATCAAAACACGGGATTTCCACCTATGTAATGATATAAGTAATGTTAGCGAACAGACGATTGCTTGAACGAACGGACGATCTCACTCAATATTAATCAGAGAGCGTTTCTTACGAAAGCAGTCTGGTTCAACCGAAAAACAGATTTAGGGGAATCCCCCTTTGGGCACAAGATTTCATAGAGAGGTGAATATATCGGAGCCTGCTGATTGGATATATTCAGGGTACATTAGTTAATGGTTAATGTGTGGGTCGGGCAATAGATGTAGATGTAAAATTTGTAAAGAATTTTGATGTGAATTTGTTTGGTTCTGTGGTTGCAAAACTGCCGTGTATTTCCCCAACATAGCACCGGTTTTGCTTAAACAGCCGGTGTCACATGTGACAGCTCTGCCACACACATAAAAGGTTTTGAAACTGTCAGTTATTGGGTTTGTGCATTACCTTTCTTTGATTAAATGTACATCCTATTAATAGTTAGGTTCACGTAAGGACGGTCTCCCATACATGCGGTGTAGCTACACATGTACATGTACGTGTATTAACGCAAACATGGCGATTGTGTACATTGTTCATGCAGAACTTAAAACATCTCGAAATTATAGTATTCAAGTTGGGTATAGGTAATAACCAGCCAAATGAGAAAAAAAGACCTTCGAAACGGCCCGTGTGTTACGAAGGTTGAGCCCAGGACAGAATTTTAACCCGGCCGCTGATTGGCTGGCTAATCTTGAATTTCAAAAGTAAAAATGTTTTCTGACAGGTAATTATTCCTTGATAACCATGATATGAATTTGGAAATTCAGATTGAGATTTAGGTTCAAAATATCAATTTTGATAATGAATAGGTAAAAACATTAGAATTTCAGGTTTTTTAAAAGTGCAAAAATTCTCCTTTTCTTATGAAGATCTTGGACCAATGCGGAATAACACGTACAGTTAGAGTTTTAGTATTAGATACCGATTATCTCCCTTTGGCCACATGCCACATCATGTAATCACAACTCAAAATCGCTGAAAGTTCTATACCTCCGCCATTTTGAATCATATGACATTGAAATTGGTCATTTTATGTGTCTGAAAGCATGATCTTTCACATCCAATTCAAAACATTTCACCTTTGAATTTTCATGAATTACGCTAAAATTTACGTTAAAAAATGAACGAAACGCCATATTCGGAGGTCTATATTTCCGCCATTTTCACATTCATGTCTTTGAAATTAAAAACCTGTACAGACAATAGGATAAAGCTTACATTTACAAAAATTCAACACTCTACATGAGATGATAAAGGCCCTACGAGCTCACAAATAACGGACAAAAATAAGAAAAAGAAACAAATTGCCATATTTGGAGAGCTATATTTTCCGCCATTTTTCTATATAACCCCTTAAAAATAAATAACTTTTGAAGACAAAAGTTCATACAACATAGGTATGAAAAATCAACACTGTACATACAGGTTTAAAGGCGCTGAAACGTCTCGGGCAAGGACAAATATAAACTAAAATTTCGATTTTCGATGTCCTATATCTCCGCCATTTTGAATCTTATGACCTTGAACTTGGTCATTTTATGTGTCTGAAAGCATGATCTTTCACATCCAAATTCAAAACATTTCACCTTTGAATTTTCATGAATTACGCTAAAATTTACGTTAAAAAATGAACGAAACGCCATATTCGGAGGTCTATATTTCCGCCATTTTCAAATTCATGTCTTTGAAATTAAAAACCTGTACAGACAATAGGCTAAAGCTTACATTTACAAAAATTCAACACTCTAACATGAGATGATAAAGGCCCTACGAGCTCACAAATAACGGACAAAAATAAGAAAAAGAAACAAATTGCCATATTTGGAGAGCTATATTTTCGCCATTTTTCTATATAACCCCTTAAAAATAAATAACTTTTGAAGACAAAAGTTCATACAACATAGGTATGAAAAATCAACACTGTACATACAGGTTTAAAGGCGCTGAAACGTCTCGGGCAAGGACAAATATAAACTAAAATTTCGATTTTCGATGTCCTATATCTCCGCCATTTTGAATCTTATGACCTTGAACTTGGTCATTTTATGTGTCTGAAAGCATGATCTTTCACATCAAATTCAAAACATTTCACCTTTGAATTTTCATGAATTACGCTAAAATTTACGTTAAAAAATGAACGAAACGCCATATTCGGAGGTCTATATTTCCGCCATTTTCACATTCATGTCTTTGAAATTAAAAATATTTACAGATAATAGGCTAAAGTTTACATTTACAAAAAATCAACACCCTACATGAGACGATAAAGGCCCTACGAGCTCACAAATAACGGACAAAAATAAGAAAATGAAACAAATTGCCATATTTGGAGAGCTATATTTTCGCCATTTTTCTATATAACCTCTTAAAAATAAATAACTTTTGAAGACAAAAGTTCATACAACATAGGTATGAAAAATAAACACTGTACATACAGGTTTAAAGGCGCTGAAACGTCTCGTGCAAGGACAAATATAAACTAAAATTTCGATTTTCGATGTCCTGTATCTCCGCCATTTTGAATCTTATGACCTTGAACTTGGTCATTTTATGTGTCTGAAAGCATGATCTTTCACATCCAATTCAAAACATTTCACCTTTGAATTTTCATGAATTACGCTAAAATTTACGTTAAAAAAATGAACGAAACGCCATATTCGGAGGTCTATATTTCCGCCATTTTCTATATTCATATCTTTGAAATTAAAAATATGTACAGATAATAGGCTAAAGCTAACATTTACAAAAAATCAACACCCTACATGAGACGATAAAGGCCCTACGAGCTCACAAATAACGGAAAAAAATAAGAAAATGAAACAAATTGCCATATTTGGAGAGCTATATTTTCGCCATTTTTCTATATAACCCCTTAAAAATAAATAACTTTTGAAGACAAAAGTTCATACAACATAGGTATGAGAAATCAACACTGTACATACAGGTTTAAAGGCGCTGAAACGTCTCTTGCAAGGACAAATATAAACTAAAAATTCGATTTTCGATGTCCTATATCTCCGCCATTTTGAATCTTATGACCTTGAACTTGGTCATTTTATGTGTCTGAAAGCATGATCTTTCACATCCAATTCAAAACATTTCACCTTTGAATTTTCATGAATTACGCTAAAATTTACGTTAAAAAATGAACGAAACGCCATATTCGGAGGGCTATATTTCCGCCATTTTCAAATTCATGTCTTTGAAATTAAAAACCTGTACAGACAATAGGCTAAAGCTTACATTTACAAAAATTCAACACTCTACATGAGATGATAAAGGCCCTACGAGCTCACAATTAACGGACAAAAATAAGAAAAAGAAACAAATTGCAATATTTGGAGAGCTATATTTCCGCCATTTTTCTATATAACCCCTTAAAAATAAATAACTTTTGAAGACAAAAGTTCATACAACATAGGTATGAAAAATCAACACTGTACATACAGGTTTAAAGGCGCTGAAACGTCTCGTGCAAGGACAAATATAAACTAAAATTTCGATTTTCGATGTCCTATATCTCCGCCATTTTGAATCTTATGACCTTGAACTTGGTCATTTTATGTGTCTGAAAGCATGATCTTTCACATCCAATTCAAAACATTTCACCTTTGAATTTTCATGAATTACGCTAAAATTTACGTTAAAAAATGAACGAAACGCCATATTCGGAGGTCTATATTTCCGCCATTTTCACATTCATGTCTTTGAAATTAAAAACTTTACAGATAATAGGCTAAAGTTTACATTTACAAAAAATCAACACCCTACATGAGACGATAAAGGCCCTACGAGCTCACAAATAACGGACAAAAATAAGAAAATGAAACAAATTGCCATATTTGGAGAGCTATATTTTCGCCATTTTTCTATATAACCCCTTAAAAATAAATAACTTTTGAAGACAAAAGTTCATACAACATAGGTATGAGAAATCAACACTGTACATACAGGTTTAAAGGCGCTGAAACGTCTCGTGCAAGGACAAATATAAACTAAAATTTCGATTTTCGATGTCCTATATCTCCGCCATTTTGAATCTTATGACCTTGAACTTGGTCATTTTATGTGTCTGAAAGCATGATCTTTCACATCCAATTCAAAACATTTCACCTTTGAATTTTCATGAATTACGCTAAAATTTACGTTAAAAAATGAACGAAACGCCATATTCGGAGGTCTATATTTCCGCCATTTTCCAATTCATGTCTTTGAAATTAAAAACCTGTACAGACATTAGGATAAAGCTTACATTTACAAAAATTCAACACTCTACATGAGATGATAAAGGCCCTACGAGCTCACAATTAACGGACAAAAATAAGAAAAAGAAACAAATTGCAATATTTGGAGAGCTATATTTCCGCCATTTTTCTATATAACCCCTTAAAAATAAATAACTTGTGAAGACAAAAGTTCATACAACATAGGTATGAAAAATCAACACTGTACATACAGGTTTAAAGGCGCTGAAACGTCTCGTGCAAGGACAAATATAAACTAAAATTTCGATTTTTGATGTCCTATATCTCCGCCATTTTTGATCATATGACCTTGAAATAGGTCATTTTATGTTCCTGAGAACATGGTCTTTCATATGCGCCCTTCAGAACATTTCTACGGTAAAGTTCATATTTGACCTTTGTTTGACCTCATTTGACCCTCTAGCGAACTCATGACCTAGACATAATCTCTGATAACATGTAATGAGAAAAAAACTTTCAATATCGCGATCTACCTGAATAACTAAACATGGACGATGTACAGCGTATAGTTATGAAGTTATGAGCATTTAAACTTCGTTCGAAAAAAGTAGTTTTTTATGTCTGTGACCTTGACCTTGACCTTTATCGTACAAAATCGAACGTACGTTTCAAGCACTCATGTACCTACATAACGTGTCCAAATTTGAACGTCGTACCTTGTTCCGTTCTTGAGAAAAAGTGTTAAGAAGGTTTCGTGGAAATAATAAGAATAATAAGAAAAAAACAGAACAATAACAATAGGGATTTCCATCCTGAATGGAAATCCCTAATAATAATAATAAAAAAATAACAACACAGAATCATTGGGGAAGATGTAATTAATAATTTGAAACCAATTATACAAAATTCTATCCATTCATTTTCTGTAAACTTGCGTTCGAAAGTTGTATCTGGTAATATCCGCCAACATATCCATTTATGTCCATTCAGCCATAAAGACCTTTGTTTTCATTCTACGCATTAGATAATGCATACATAAAATGCATAATGTAGGTTAAATATAAGAAATATCTTAAAAGTTCGTCCTAGATCTATTACATAGAGGCAAGAGGCCCATGTGCTTTAACGGTCATCTTACTATTGGCACAGCACAGCCAAATTATACAGTTGTGGCAATACACTTTTGATTAATACAAAATAATCCAATAGATTGACCATTCTGACCTTTCTTTAATTAATAATTTAAGAATTGTGTAATAGAAACTCCTCAGTTCTTAGTTAAGCCTATATATGTATTTGACCTCTGTGACCTTGAGTGAAGGTCAATGTCATTCATTTGAAAAAACATGGTAGCCCTTCATCACAGCATGGTACAGATTCAGTATGATATATATTTGATCTTTTTCAAATTTCATTTCGTGACCGATCAGTCAACACGATGACCGCCCGCCCGCCATCTTGGATTTAACACATTCGCTTTAATTATAATGAATGGTTTTTATTTTTTTTGTTCTTTACTGGTATGTAAACTGATTTTTTTATACAGATATTTCAACAAGACGCGCAATATTTTAAATGACGCGCGTTGGCGCGTCATGTTGAAATATCTGTACAAAAAATTCAGTTTACACACCAGTAAACAACAAAGAGTAAAAAACATTTCTTATACATGTATTTAAATTTCTACCGACCATTTCATTAAAATTAAATGTTCAAATACAATAAAACTTTATTTATTCAATGTTATACGATTGTTGAAACAGCCGGCCAATTAATGGAATCCCGGAAGAGCTGGCTTCAATTTGTCGGAAAATGTTGTCAAATTCAGAGAGTACACAAAATATCGTTCCAAAATAAGTTTATCTCTTTTTCCCATCCCATTAATACAATCTTTGTTAAATATTTTATTTCATGATATATAATTTAAGATTTAAATTACATTCATACTAGCATTATATTAAAGATTTGTCAATACAGATACAATAGGCCTAATCGGATGCTCATTCACGCTTCTTGCGGAAGTCAGTGTTCCGGTGTGTATTCTTGCGCGGCAACCACTGCGTTTACGCAAGTGTAAACGATTTCGCAGTTGGTAAGGTTATATAGCAAAGAGAAAACGGAAAAGGAAATATTACACTAATATTATTATCAAAATTATTAAAGGAGAAAGGTTTATTTAAAGAGATATTGAAATAACACATCAATTGTACATGCCAATCATCAACTATTCTGTATTTGCATATATATTGAAGAAAATTATCTGCCCTTGCGGATAGGTATTAATTGTGACGTCATGTGTTTGCGAGCGTAACGTCATACTTTTCAGACAATCTAATCAGCTTTTTAAATACGCTTACACTTCATAGCATAAGCGTATTGAAGAGCTGATTTTAATCAGATTGATTTTTTGGAGAAAAACGACGTGAATTGCGCTCACAAAATAATGACCTAACAATCGATACCTACTCGCAAGGGAGTTAACTGTGTAATGTACAAAGATAGACTTCTGCAAATAACAAACGTCTTTTTTTTTTAAATTTAGGTTTTGGGTGGGATAACATTGTGTTATCCATCAGGAGAAATATAAAAAGCGACCTTATGACGCTCGAAAAAAACGCAACGTAATAATGTGAAAATAATTATTATATGATTATAATAAGACGTCAACTTACTAATTGCTAAAATTAACATACTATTACATTTACTTTAATTTTGATTATAAAGTTGTATGAACCTCATTATTTTATCAAATCACTGGAGTAATTAAAGGATAATAAAAATTCTTAAATGTATTTATTTTAATTTACAATGTTTAAACTCATTTAATGATGTATTTTAATTTTGTAATTAAAATTTCAGTTTTGTCATCTAAGAGTTACTTCCCTTGAATCATACATAAACATAAAATATGAAGGCTCACACTGATTATGTCCCTTGCAACAATTCCATGTGCTCGAAAAGGTGCTCTACATTATCATTGGATTTTGATTTAAACATATTTTATTGCAAAATGTGCAATGGGATTGGGCACAAGTTATACAACTTAAAACATTCAAATTACATAGACAAGATGGCATTTATTAGATAAGATATACATAATATATAAAGTTGTATTTGAGACAGAGAGAGAGGGAGAGAGTGAGATGGGGGAGGGAGAGAGCTATTTTATAACCAGTAGGCTCCTCAAGGTGATAGTTTCACCTCCTAATATACTATCATTTTAAAATCTGCCCCTCCGATAAAGACGACAGAAGTTTTAAACACTTTTCTTAACTTTCGACTTCTCAATGTTCATATCATACTTTCCTTCGTTTGTCTTTCTTCTGGTCACTCTAGGCTTCCCTTGAATATACGTTTCTCTTTTGTCGTCAGTATCGGAGGGTTATACAAATTTAATTTACGTGTAAATACAAAAACAGTAAGATGTTGGGAGTAAAGCTTTGTGGAAATATTTGATAATAATAGAAGGACGAAGTTAAAAATCATGAGTATCTTTGATATATTGCTGAGTGTGCATGAAGATTAATTCGTTATCATTGGAAATAAGAGTATTGAAAATCTTCAACATAAAAAATGAAATCATATTAAAATAGAAAAAAAAAAAAAAAAAAAAAAAGTTGATGTTTTTACCGCCTTTTCTCAGAAAGTATCTGATGGATCTCTCTCAAATTCCATGTGTAGGCCACGGGTTCTTGGGCCCTAGTTGCACATATTTCATTTTGAGACCGATCTGTAGATTTTGATAGTTGAAGTTTGTTATCGCTATTTCTCAGTATTGAAGGGATATGTCTTAAATTTCATATGGCCGACAGGCTACATCTTGGATTTTGATACATATAGTTGAAGTTTGAAAAGCAGAGAAAAGATCCTTCGATCAATTGTCATACATATGCCATTCTTTGGTGGGCGCCAAGATCTATCTGAGATCTCTTGTGATAGTTGAGGATAGTTACAGCTATTTCTCAAAAAGTACTAAAAAGACCTGTCTCAAGTTTTCTATTCCGTCTGTGCATATTACACAGTTAGCTCACTTGCGGGTAGGTTTCCATTGTGACGTCATTATTTTGTGAGCACAATTCACGTTGTTTTGTCAAAAAATTATGACGTTACGCTCGCAAACAGATGACTTCACAATCAATACCTACTCTCAAATGCAGATAACTCTGTAATATGCAAATATATTTACAATTGCCACTGTTTCTGTATCGATAAACTAAGTTGGAGCAAATATGTTTATTTCCCAATAAATTGAGTGCAGAACGTGACCCGATTCGGTGCGTATGAATACCTGAAACATTGGCGGACTTCCTTTGACATTCCACAATATCACGTGTCAATGTTAACAGATAACACATATACGAGACAATCGGAGGCATGCAACTAAACAATTTAAAAAAAAGATCTGTTATTGCTATTGACATAAATAAAATAACTGAAATATAAGAACTATTTACTGTGACGTCATAGTAAAAAGGGCGGATGAAGCTGTCAGTCAACGGCGCGCTTTTTTTGAATGGCCGTTGTGCAAGGCAAGGTGAAACATGACGGCAGTATAATTTTGAGGACGAATAACGTTTGTGCGGAACTAGTATCTCCAGTAGTGATAGAACGTAACTCTTTGTAATATCCCCGCTGAAATGAAGTTATCCTGCGAAAACGTCATTTGACGTCATTCCATCACCAATAGATACAATAGTCCCGCACAAACGTTATCGGGTATCACGTGGTACGTGAATGAGTCCCAATAACCTCGTGCTCCATTGGGTTTATCATCTCATAAACTAAACAAAGTAAGAGGTTAATCCTTAAATAGAATTGGTTTCCCTAGGGTCCTATAGATGTACATATTATAATTTTGGGACTGATCAGTGAACAAGATGGCCGAGAGACAGCCATCTTGGATTTTGATAGTTTGTTACAGCTATTTCTCAGAAAGTATTGAAGGGATCGGTGTAATGGGTTTTACGTCATCGCTGACTCGGGGAACGCTGATATCTCGTCGCTTGGCTGAGAGGTAGCAAAACAACCATCTTCATTCTTTCCATAACTTTTTTCATTCACCTCCTTTTCAGAGAGCATCGCACAAGGGGAGGGAATACATACCACACCGTGAGACAACACATCATGATACAATGACATAAACACACGTGGATGGCTATATAAATATATATATATATTTGCTTAGGCAAGCTTAAAGTAGGAATTTCTGAAGCTTTGCATGAGATATCATTGACAGACATGCAACGTTACTATTTGTAATTCTTCTGTGCTCATTTTTGACAGATTGTATATTATCTCTAAGATAATCTAAGATAATCAGGCACCTGACCGTGTTTACACATGAATTATAAAAATGAATTCTTCCCTGTATTGGAAGGAAGGAACGAATACGGCGTAGTAAGCCCAAAGATTGTCTTATCTTTGCCAAAGTTTTATCGATGTGATTTTTCCATGACAGACAAAATATTTTTTTTATCCTTCTTTAAATTCTCTTTTATAGATGGATGTTAATTGTGAATCAAAGGACTATATATGGTTTGGGCCCTTTTTGGCCCACAAATCTGGCAAATTTATAAAACTATTATTTAGTATTTAAATTGTTTTCAATTTAAAATGTGTGTTAATTTCATATGAGATTTTAAGTAAGCCCTGATTCTCACAAAAGTTTGTAAACAAAATTTATTTTATACCCCGATGAAATATAAAAAGTAGTGACAGCAATGCTTATAATCAATTTTCCAGACTACTTGATAAAATAAAATACATTTACACGTACGCGTACATTCCCTTGAATTTCCAAAATGATTATTTTTCCGAATCAATGCGCAACTTCAGTGTTTCTATTGTGACGTCACGATGACATCGGGTTTTCGCGACAATCTGGGAATTAGAAAGCCAGATTTAGTATGAAAAATAAAGTTTAACGGTTCAGTACACTCCGTGATACTGTGAAGTCATTTATTGTCGTTGGACACGATTTTCGTGGATTACCAAACTTCATTGACTCTTACTTTTGTGGAGACGACCGTCATATTATTCTCTGAAACAGACTTTATGCAGTGGTGTACCACCCATCCTGTAAATGCATTATCTTATTAGTGCTTGACATTTGACATAATATATGACATATATTGTAAATTTTATCTCAAAGTTAAACTTTAAACATCTTTTGTGGTCATTGTATGTTTCATTAACATGTTTTACCGGGAAAAAAATAAAATCTTATTAAAAAAGGGTATGATTATTTGTTCTAATAGTGATTACGTTTGACGTCGAATCCCAGTAAAAAAAAGTCAAAAGACACGGAAATGTGAAATTGATTCACCGTGAAAATAAACTCGTCCACATTATTCATTTTATCATAATCTATATTTACATTCAATTTTCATTTTTTTTATTAAATCAAGAAAATTTAACTTTGATCAGGCAGAAGGCAAAGCCTATATAAACCCTTTTCAAATGATTGCATGCATGAATTTCTATGTATACCTGTAACCGAACCATGAGATGAATACAAGTTATACACGTGAAGGTGTATTTGTCCTGGATTGGATTTATATAACATTAACAATCATTTGAAGTATTGACATACATGTTACTTACAAACGCACAAATTTACAGTATTCAGTGTTAACCAAAACACTTTCCATTGCGTCAGTACTTTATTGTGTTTGTAATTCTATCATTTTGTAATTTTCAACGATTTTAGAAACATAAAAGACTTTTTTAATTCAATATTTATTTGGCCTCATTGCCTTAATCAATCAATCTGTTAACATTCATCAAAACCAGGCTACATTTTGCTACCTCATACCGTAATGTATGATGAGTTTTGTGTTTATGTTTTTTTCTTACTGCAATAAAATCTGTAATCTAAAGTATTGTTACTGTGTGATTTATTACAAATTAAAAGTGAATTAATTATATTTACAGATATGTAAAATCACTCTGGAGTTTGCTTTTCAAAATATGCGCCATCATCAAACATTTGAAATGTTAAATATAAATAATGTAAAAGTACTCTTCTCGACACTATCATTTTTATGTTTTATTTATTTTAAACAATGTATCAAATATTACATCTAACACCCCAGGTTGACAGCCAGACAAACATTGTGTATTAAATTACAAACTCTATCCGAATTTCACCTGTCTCTGGAACAAAAATTACTAAGCCAAATGTCTTTTATATTCCAGAGACTGGTGGCCAGTCTTCCCTCAATAGTGTCACGTGATGTTCTAGAACCCAAAGAAGGCCTTTGCAGGCCGCATTGTGATCGAAGACTAATATCATTTAAACTGAAAAGTGAAACTTGAGTCCTTCATCTTCTCTTCATACACCTTGTCAAAATATTCGTTTTGTGCAACTGTAAAATGATTCAACCAGTCACCAATTTGCCCTGCAATGAAATAAAAAAGGTAAGATTTAAAGCACACAGAGTGAATAACGTGATCTTAATATCACAAGAGAGAAACAAACATATACGAAGCCACCAAGGGGCGTGTACAATGGAAATTGACCAATCGCCAGGTAGTAATTTGTGTAGCAAATGTAACATACGCCATACCAAATGTAAAGGCATGTGCGGTACCCGGATAGTTTCGTTGACAACTGGTGATTCGTCAATGACATCTTGATCTATACATTATGAATTATAAAATTTCCCATTTTCATTTAAACGACACAACCTTTTTTATTCTAATATATTTTTAGTAGCAAAGATTAAAAAAAAAGTGTTTGACAATGTTTTGTGACGTTAGAGAAAGTGGTTGAAACCTTTCGTTGGCTTAGAAGTATTTAAGGGTGACTTAAATATTCATACTTTTTTATTGAAAACAATCCTTTTAGACATGCAGTGATATTTTCATTGCATTATCTAGGCTATTCTTTAACTACTGGAACCTTTTCCCTGTAGGCTGGAAGTGTTATATTTTAAGCCAACCTTTTCTATAGATAGGCAATGTTTTTGTGGATGTTACTTCTTTCCATTGATCAGAAGGTTTAAACGTCTTTGTGGCTTCCGCTGCCATGTTGCCGAAAGTACACTTCTCTGTCACTTGGTCAAGGAATTCCTTCCCCGTATCGGCTCCAAGGAACGACGCCATCTTTTCAACGTGCGATCGGAGATCCTAAATACAAGAAACGGCATATGTAATGATTGTACACGAGTGGAAATTTACACATTAGACACCACACTTAACATTGATTATCAAAACGTATTGCATTAAATATAATTTAAATATGCATGAAAATTAATTTAGACACTTCACAAGGATATGACATGTAAGCTAAGGTAATGTATCAAATTTAGCTGTCGTCTAAAAGTTGGAAATATTAAAACGGTATCTGACGTCTCACTCACAAATATTTCATAACTTACCTGGAAACTTTTTTCCAAAATAAGAAACACAAAACATAACAGTTGATCGTAGTTCCGTTATCGGGCAAGTATTACCGACAATGACCTTTACTCAGACATTGGTATTCTCTGCCTTTAAGTGTCATCGCCATGACGGAAAATTGTGCCATGAATTTTTCGCTGTCACATGACCAAATGAACGTTTTTTAATCTCCTTCTCAGAAGAGTTCCTTGTATCCTGGAATCGGCGTGTTGAAATGGGTATTTTCTCTGTTTGCAATATTTAGTACATCCCTGATTCAATTGCAATGGAAGTTTTCTTTATATTAGCTTTAAATACCTTGGTAACCATTCATAATATGCATAAATCAACTGTATTTAAATTTATTTTTGTCGTTTTGCCTATTTAGTTTATTGTTTCGCCTAAGAAAGATCAGAGCGAAATCCTCAACATATTTTTTTACCTAGAAAATGTAGCCATTTAAGATACATGTTAAAAAGAAATATAAAGTTTATTCAATGGTTTCTAGATGAAAAACAAACAATCCAAACATTGACAAAAATCCACATTTTCATTACAGATGGATACTTACTGTGGTTACCATATCAAATGCAGTTGCGAGATAAATAACCATCACATCTTTTGTATGAAGGATATTAGAAATTCACGTTTAATCACAAAATAACAAGTTCGCTAATTTGACGGATTTGGCTGCCTAAAAGTGCACAAATCATACGTAGTCCTTTTCCACTGAAAAGAATGTTTTCTGAATTGTATATCATAAAATTGTAAGAAGTTCTTCCAAAGTGGAATTATGAGTATTTTTTCTCTCTTTTTTAAAACTTATTTCGGATTAAACAATATCTGCGAATACGTTTGAGCGCAAATCTACCAGCAAGTGCAATTTGGATTATATGTACTACAGACGCACAGCGCGAAGATGATCACACCACGAACAGTTTGAATAGCGAAAAAGATGGTTACGCGAAAACATCGACATTAAGAGTCGTCAGACCTCCTTGGTTTCACTTTTTATGTTTTTTTTTCTAATTATATGAATTTTGTCTCTGTTTTTGTCTTGATCAGAGGGAATTATTTTTATCAACTCAAATTCATCCAACACATGAAAACATTGTCATCATGCTTTATTCATGATTCGCTGTCGTGTTTGTGAGTTTGTTTGTAATATCAATACAGTCAAGTAATATGACTGAATGGTGATATCAATTTGAAATGAGGGTGGTCTGGTGCAGCTGAACCAAGCATTAATGACTAACCTTTTTTTGTAATAAGGTAGTATTTTTAAATTTGATACATCAGTAGCAATGTGACATAGCGATCCAATAAACTATTTTTATCATAAATCCCATGTATGCGTAGAATAAAATATGAGATTATGCTGATCTGTTCTGGATAATTCAGACTGAACATTATACCTGTTTCATCTCCTCGTATATGAGATACATAATATTGTCTCCTTTGTATTCCTTCTTTGTCTTCTCCCAAGCCTTTATATGATCAAACCAGGACCCATAGACCACTGAAATAGAAATCATCATCATCATCATAACCACCACCACCACTATCATCATCATCATCATCATCATCATCATCATCATCATCATCATCATCATCATCATCATCATCATCACCATCATCATCATCATCATATCATCATCATCATCATCATCATCATCATCATCATCATCATCATCATTCATCATCATCATCATCATCATCATCATCATCATCATCATCATCATCATTCATCATCATCATCATCATCATCATCATCATCATCATCATCATCATCATCATCATCATCATCATCATCATCATCACCACCACCACCACTATCATCATCATCATCATCATCATCATCATCATCATCATCACCATTCATCATCATCATCATCATCATCATCATCACATCACATCATCCACATCATCATCATCATCATCATCATCATCATCATCATCATCATCATCATCATCATCCACCTCATCATCATCATCATCATCATCATCACCACACACACACCATCATCATCATCATCATCATCATCATCATCATCATCATCATCATCATCATCACCATCATCATCACACACCACATCATCATCATCATCATCATCATCATCATCTATCATCATCATCATCATCATCACCATCATCACCACTATCATCATCATCATCATCATCATCATCATCATTTATTATCATCGTCATCATCATTTATCATTATCATCGTCACGATAACGTCGGGTTTTTGCGTCATTCTCGGATTTTTTTCTTTATAGAGGTGTAAAGAAAATAAACAGGCCAATTTGTATGAAAACAAACAAAAAATTATTATTATAATAGCAACTTATTTCCCTTGTCTTTCTTTATTTCCTTTTTCTGTTTTTTCCTTTTTTTTGTATTTTTCTCTGTCTTTCCAAATATTAAACTTTCCATAAATACTGACTTTTGTAAAGTTCGTATTGGTAAGGTTATGAAATAATGAAACAATATATATTGTTTTATGTAAAAATTGAAAATATCTTGAAAAACTATAATGTCATCAATGTCGGTCACACATTGTATGTTTTACAACAGTTTGTTAGAATGGAAGATAAATGAAATACAATTTTAAAGATGCTATAACGCTGATAAATGGTATTTACTCTCTATAAAAAAAAGGGACAGACAAATTAGTATTTTTCTTCAGTTACAAAAATTACTTCACACCATTACTACCATTGAAAAGTTTGAGCTTCGTATTTCATTTCAAAACAAAAATATTAAAAGTAATTAATTGCATATCGAAAAAAATCCTTGGAACTATCCCCTATTTTGAATGAATTACTGATTGCGTATGCACCAATAGTAAATAAATAATTGTATTTTTGTGTTAATTAGACACGTTTACTGTATACACAATTAAAAAATAGTTGTTGGTCAAATGATGCGTATCGTTTATGCTCTGTCGGCAATGGAGCATCTTTGAATAATTGTAATTCGTATCCTACAGGCAAACGTTATGAGGACTCCCTGTTACCGTTGATATTACTTCGTTAACCAAGATATATGTTGATTGACCTTTGCCTTTTTTATCGGTTTTTCCTTTCAGATGCTACCTATTTGCTATGCTTACTACATTTATGTTTTACAGTGAATATGTGTATACTTTTATGGAGAAACATCCGCGAAAGTCCAGGGACTACTATCACTGTCGTTATATCCACCCCTGGAATATGTCATAGCAGAACTGAAGGCTCTGTGTGCGACAATAGATAAACAGGTATGGTTTAGTCCTTTGATGTACATCAAAATATTTGTATAATGGTACACTGTGGTTGACTGTGTTGCTTTGAAACCGGGTGTCACTGTCACTTTAATCTTCAAAAGAAGACTCTGTAGCCCCGTGGTTGGTCAGAGTTTTATTCATGAAATGCCTCCAATTTCACTGATAGATAGTATATAGGGTTGGGTATTACGACAGTGACAGTTTCCCCTGGAATATTGAGGGTGATGGAAAGACGTCATATTGTAAACTAAAATCACCACACTAACTGATTGTTGATACTTAAAACAGTTCATAAATGTTAAGTTGGTTGGGTATCCATGTTTGTTTACAGTATCTTATCACAACATCAGCCGTCACCTACTTCTAGTACAGAGACCATCGTCTCCTACCATCCGTAAACCATATTAGCTGATAATGAATAACTAATATTTCATAAAGTACGCCCTTGAAAGAATAAACGTACCCGGCCTACTATACCTTTTGGCCTGGTACGAAATGGTGTCTATGTGTCCTAGTGGAACAGTGCCTCAGAAAATCACTCGGGCACAATTTTCGATAATTCTTTGTAGGTTTCCAATTATCTAATGCGTATACATGCATTTATTTTTGCCCAAAACAAACATAACTACCATTCTTAATATCTACCGTCCCGCTCACAAGACGTGAACAAATTCTTTCCAGAAAGACCTTCATATGTATATGTAAAAAAATAATATCTCGCTGAGAATTTGATATTTTGTTCGGTTCAGATATTCCTTTGTTTTAATAATACATTACAAAACATTAACAAACTTTAACACTGTGGTCTATGTAAAATTAATTAGTTGGTTGTTCTCTATAGGGTAAGTATTTAATGTGACCTTACGAGTATGTTCGTATGTGTTTGCGAACGTAACATCACAGTTTTCATAGAAAACGACGTGAAATTTGCGTCACAATGGAGACTTACCCGCAAGGGGGATAACTATGTAATATACAAAGAAGAAATACCGCCGTCACTTTCCCATAGAATTTTTTTTTCAATGTTGGTAATGATTTCTACAGACTTCGTGACAACTCATTCACCTCTGAAGACACACTTGGCTCTCTGATTAAAAGGTTGGAACAGTTCATTTTGAATTTTCAGGGGTTAATTTGCAATATAGTCAAGGGGAAAGCATGACAATAAAGAAACATGTGCTTACTTTTGCCGGTGAGGAAGAATTTAATAAGACCGTCCCAAGAGGCGATTATATCGGAATGATCCAACTTCTTGATGAAAGTATGAAGAGACACGACAACATCCTTGGGGTTCCTGAAAACGGCCAATATTTTCCCCTTCCCTTCTCTTGCCTGTTTCGGAAGTCGGTCAAAGGTCATATGAGTCGCAAAAATTCTAGGAGAGGGCATATTCTTTAGCATTTCCATCTCATTGAAGTCTAGGAATGTTGGGGAACCGTGGTAGGTGGTTTCCCCTGTTCGTAGCATACTGCTTAAGGTGAATGTCCAATGTGTTCCTAAAAATAAAATGTAAAACAGTTGGTACTCGTGATACTTTGGGTTAATGCGTGACAAAGCAAGTTAAACCATCTGCGTTATGATGAAAAAAAACCAACAACTTTTTTTTTCGAAAGGTTTGCAGATGCGCTATGTATATTGGTCATCGTTTCTAAGGAAGTTGACGGCCATTTTTGTTCTAACTAACCTAGTTACAAATGTTTGAATTTATGGGTACAAAATGTGCACCTGTGTAAAACCGGCTTTACTTTCAACTCAGAACGCACATATAAACAGAGGATATCTGCAAACCATTTGAATTTTTTTTATCTCAATATGAACGTTTTTTTAACTTGCATTGTAAGCTGTAAACATCGGTCTTATTAAAGTGTGCCAGATTTAGAAGATGGCAAAAAACTGGAATACCCGAAGAAAGTCCACCGACATACGATCTTTACCGAGCAAGCCAGATGTGGATTACTAGTTATTCACTTCGGCCCATATTAACCACTCAGAAATCTCGACGTCGCATGCCAATTTCATCTTTAATATTCGATATGACATTTTAACATAATACGTGTATTTGGATCTGAGATTGATTCGTATTGGAAAAATCATGTGGCATCAAAATGAACACAAAATGGAGTCTCCACGAAAACGGCTTTAAAGACGCATTACTTTTCCGAAACAAAAAATTAAGGTTCCCGAAGAGCAATGATAATATATGAAAATCTCTATTGATGGCTGAAGATGAGGTTATAACACCAAACAAATGAAAGATCTCATGGATGATCTTTGTTAATTACAGTGACGATTCATTTCGCTGTTTCGCCGTCTGGCGCAGTGATAGTCAACAAATGTGCGGTAATTAAGACGACGGCGGGAAACGTAAAACGACCCGCGTTACGAAACTTAAAAATTGATTTGATTTAATTACATTGTTCAGAAGGTGGTGATCAGTGTAGTATTAGTAGTTAAACTAGTAGATTTTTCCTCTCTACACAATTTTATCAATCTCGTATTACATTTTTAAAATTTACAAAGGTAATGAGTCTTTAAAGTGCAAAAAACAAAATTGCCTCGAAGTCAAAAAACATAGTTAGAAATTAATATGGGACCAACGAATTAATACAAACCTGATTTTGGGTACGATAATACAAATGTATCATTGTCTCTAACTTCCATGTCTTCTATTGCCTGTAGATGATCTTTAACGTTTCCAATAAAATGGGAAACATAGTACCTCCCGCCATACACCTTAGTGTTAAAAACATTTCCCTCCTCATCTTTTTCATCTACCCATTCGGCCATTGTCCTTGTCTGACTGTTAGTTTTCTTTCTCAACACATTTATCTTATTTTATCTTGAATATTTTTCAAATCGAAAGCTCAGTAGGGCAGATAGATTTAGAATCTACCCTTATCGGGTATATACATATATTTAGGTTTTCATAATCTACATTTGTATATAATTAGCCTTGTCGTGAACTTTGACTTCTGAGATAATAGCTATAACATTGAGAGTCCGATAGTTTATTTCTATATTTAACTTATTCTACTTTATTTTCTTTTCTTTTTTAACTTTTCGAGTATATTTTTATTCATGCCGTGTTCATGTATATATATATTTATACATATACTATATAAAAGGACAACCGAATAGCTGAACGAATCATATCCCTATCTTAATGGAAGTTGAGGTTGTTTGTATCACTGTGACCTGCCTTCAAATGTCTAATGTAGTCAGTTGTTTGCAAATATGACGAAAATCTCTCTCGTCGCCATTACAAACTTGCAAAGGAAGTTACGTGTTGTAGGCTGAACCCATCCCGCTCTAGTGGAGTAAATTACCTTACTACTTTACATGATGGCTCTAACTAATATCTTATAAGAAAAGACGCTCATAAATGATGTTAAACTACACATGGGTGAAATACTTAATTAACAATATTTTACAATGAAGTGGAGGGGCCAGGGTATATGATACGGCGTACAGGGAAGAGAGTAGTAGATATTACAAGGTAGAGGGTAGAGGGCACACGGGTATATGATACGGCGTACAGGGAAGAGAGTAGTAGATATTACAAGGTAGAGGGTAGAGGGCACACGGGTATATGGTAAGGGTACAGAGTAGGAGTATGGGTTAGAAGGTAGAGGGGTAGAGGTAGATGGTAGAGGGTAAACGGGTACAGAGTAGGAGTATGGGTTAGAAGGTAGAGGGAAGATGGTACAGGTTAGGGGATGCAGAGTACAGGTTTATGGTAGAGGGTACGGGTAAAGGTTACAAGTTAGGGGGTAGGAGGTAACGGGTACAGGGCAAATGTAGAGGGGTAGAGGTAGATGGTAGAGGGTAAACGGGGGTACAGAGTAGGAGTATGGGTTAGAAGGTAGAGGGAAGATGGTACAGGTTAGGGGATGCAGAGTACAGGTTTATGGTAGAGGGTACGGGTAAAGGTTACAAGTTAGAGGGTAGGAGGTAACGGGTACAGGGCAAATGTAGAGGGGTAGAGGTAGATGGTAGAGGGTAAACGGGTACAGAGTAGGAGTATGGGTTAGAAGGTAGAGGGAAGATGGTACAGGTTAGGGGATGCAGAGTACAGGTTTATGGTAGAGGGTACGGGTAAAGGTTACAAGTTAGGGGGTAGGAGGTAACGGGTACAGGGCAAATGTAGAGGGGTAGAGGTAGATGGTAGAGGGTAAACGGGTACAGAGTAGGAGTATGGGTTAGAAGGTAGAGGGAAGATGGTACAGGTTAGGGGATGCAGAGTACAGGTTTATGGTAGAGGGTACGGGTAAAGGTTACAAGTTAGAGGGTAGGGGGTAACGGGTACAGGGCAAATGTAGAGGGGTAGAGGTAGATGGTAGAGGGTAAACGGGTACAGAGTAGGAGTATGGGTTAGAAGGTAGAGGGAAGATGGTACAGGTTAGGGGATGCAGAGTACAGGTTTATGGTAGAGGGTACGGGTAAAGGTTACAAGTTAGACGGTAGGGGGTAACGGGTACAGGGCAAATGTAGAGGGGTAGAGGTAGATGGTAGAGGGTAAACGGGTACAGAGTAGGAGTATGGGTTAGAAGGTAGAGGGAAGATGGTACAGGTTAGGGGATGCAGAGTACAGGTTTATGGTAGAGGGTACGGGTAAAGGTTACAAGTTAGACGGTAGGGGGTAACGGGTACAGGGCAAATGTAGAGGGGTAGAGGAGGTAGATGGTAGAGGGTAAACGGTAAGGTACAGAGTAGGAGTATGGGTTAGAAGGTAGAGGGAAGATGGTACAGGTTAGGGGATGCAGAGTACAGGTTTATGGTAGAGGGTACGGGTAAAGGTTACAAGTTAGACGGTAGGGGGTAACGGGTACAGGGCAAATGTAGAGGGGTAGAGGTAGATGGTAGAGGGTAAACGGGTACAGAGTAGGAGTATGGGTTAGAAGGTAGAGGGAAGATGGTACAGGTTAGGGGATGCAGAGTACAGGTTTATGGTAGAGGGTACGGGTAAAGGTTACAAGTTAGACGAGGGGTAACGGTACAGGCAAATGTAGAGGGGTAGAGGTAGATGGTAGAGGGTAAACGGGTACAGAGTTTATATGGTAGAAGGTAGAGGGAAGATGGTACAGGTTAGGGGATGCAGAGTACAGGTTTATGTAGAGGTACGGGTGAAGGTACAAGTTAGAGGTAGGGTAACGGGTACAGGGCAAATGTAGAGGGGTAGAGGTAGATGGTAGAGGGTAAACGGTAAGGTAGGAGTATGGGTTAGAAGGTAGAGGGAAGATGGTACAGGTTAGGGGATGCAGAGTACAGGTTTATGGTAGAGGGTAGGGTAAAGGTTACAAGTTAGACGGTAGGGGTAAACGGGTACAGGGCAAATGTAGAGGGGTAGGGTAGATGGTAGAGGGTAAACGGGTACAGAGTAGGAGTATGGGTTAGAAGGTAGAGGGAAGATGGTACAGGTTAGGGGATGCAGAGTACAGGTTTATGGTAGAGGGTACGGGTAAAGGTTACAAGTTAGAGGGTAGGGGGTAACGGGTACAGGGCAAATGTAGAGGGGTAGAGGTAGATGGTAGAGGGTAAACGGGTACAGAGTAGGAGTATGGGTTAGAAGGTAGAGGGAAGATGGTACAGGTTAGGGGATGCAGAGTACAGGTTTATGGTAGAGGGTACGGGTAAAGGTTACAAGTTAGAGGGTAGGAGGTAACGGGTACAGGGCAAATGTAGAGGGGTAGAGGTAGATGGTAGAGGGTAAACGGGTACAGAGTAGGAGTATGGGTTAGAAGGTAGAGGGAAGATGGTACAGGTTAGGGGATGCAGAGTACAGGTTTATGGTAGAGGGTACGGGTAAAGGTTACAAGTTAGACGGTAGGGGGTAACGGGTACAGGGCAAATGTAGAGGGGTAGAGGTAGATGGTAGAGGGTAAACGGGTACAGAGTAGGAGTATGGGTTAGAAGGTAGAGGGAAGATGGTACAGGTTAGGGGATGCAGAGTACAGGTTTATGGTAGAGGGTACGGGTAAAGGTTACAAGTTAGAGGGTAGGGGTAACGGGTACAGGGCAAATGTAGAGGGGTAGAGGTAGATGGTAGAGGGTAAACGGGTACAGAGTAGGAGTATGGGTTAGAAGGTAGAGGGAAGATGGTACAGGTTAGGGGATGCAGAGTACAGGTTTATGGTAGAGGGTACGGGTAAAGGTTACACAAGTTAGAGGTAGGGGAGGTAACGGGTACAGGGCAAATGTAGAGGGGTAGAGGTAGATGGTAGAGGGTAAACGGGTACAGAGTAGGAGTATGGGTTAGAAGGTAGAGGGAAATGGTACAGGTTAGGGGATGCAGAGTACAGGTTTATGGTAGAGGGTACGGGTAAAGGTTACAAGTTAGGGGGTAGGAGGTAACGGGTACAGGGCAAATGTAGAGGGGTAGAGGTAGATGGTAGAGGGTAAACGGGTACAGAGTAGGAGTATGGGTTAGAAGGTAGAGGGAAGATGGTACAGGTTAGGGGATGCAGAGTACAGGTTTATGGTAGAGGGTACGGGTAAAGGTTACAAGTTAGACGGTAGGGGGTAACGGGTACAGGGCAAATGTAGAGGGGTAGAGGTAGATGGTAGAGGGTAAACGGGTACAGAGTAGGAGTATGGGTTAGAAGGTAGAGGGAATATGGTACAGGTTAGGGGATGCAGAGTACAGGTTTATGGTAGAGGGTACGGGTAAAGGTTACAAGTTAGACGGTAGGGGGTAACGGGTACAGGGCAAATGTAGAGGGGTAGAGGTAGATGGTAGAGGGTAAACGGGTACAGAGTAGGAGTATGGGTTAGAAGGTAGAGGGTAGATGGTACAGGTTTGGGGATACAGACCACAGGGTAATAGTATATGGTACGGATAGAGGTTACAAGTTAGAGAGTAAGGGGTAACAGGCACAGGGTAGGGTGACTGTACAGGGTAGGGGTAGAAAATACGGGTAGAAGTTATAAAGAAGAGGGTAATGGGTAACGGGTACATGGCAAATGTAGAGGGTAGGGGTAGATGGTAGAGGATAAACGGGTACAGAGTAGGAGTAGAGTGTTAAGGGCAGGAGGTAGTGGGTAGAGGGCTGATAGAATGTAACGAGTAAGTTACATGGTAGTAGCGGTATTTATCTAGTTCAACTGAAGACCTTGTTTAAATGTGTGTGTGTGTGTGTGTGTAATTGATTTCAGGATATTATATTTGCTATACGTTACCGACAACGAATAAATCTCATGTAGCATGGTCGAAAAGCAAAGTAATGCTTGCTTACCATCAAGACGACCGCAGGTCGATTCCTCGTTCGGAATAAACATGGTGTCGCTTCTTGACAGCGTGAATTTTCCCAGGTTTTCCGACTTTCTACCTCATTAAGGTTTCTTTAATATTTGACCTTGAGGAGAATAAAATCAAACAAGATATCTACAAACCTGACTTGGGGTACGACATGACGAACGTATCGTCGTCTCGAACCTCCATTTCCTCTATCGCAGCTAGATGATCTTTGACGTTTCCGATGAAATGGGAAACAAAATATTCTCCGTTGTATTTCTTCGTCTGTAGCATATTGCCTGCCTCATCTCGTTCCTCAACCATTTCCGCCATTTTTGTAGATTTTGACTTTTTGTGTGACTGATCACAAATCTTCACCGATTCGTTTATGATCTATTACGTTGTTAATGCTATCATGTGAGATAAAACGCGAAGGATAGCTGTTCTACTAAACGATATTCCTATCTGAGAGAGCAAACATATTTTCCGTATATCACAACATGTCGTCCCGGGTTTAACTACATTTTGTGACTCTTGCGTAGAATATCCCTACCCTTCATATCTATATATGAAAGCGTCTTATAATATTATCTATCCATGCAATAAAATATACCAATGGATTTTTAGATATGTCTGCCATATGCATTTAGTTTGTGTCTATGAATTTAACATTGAGAGATGCTTCATCGCCTACGATTGATTTATTTTCCTATCAAAAATCGGAGAAGACGATTAAGTATTTTTCTTCGATTATAAAGGTTCCTTAGTTTACTTATTGGAAAGTGTGAGGTTCTTATTTTACTTCAAAGTAAAAATATTAAAAATAATTAATTGGCACAATGCGGTAAATGGAATAAAGAACTGACTGCGCATGTACCAAAATAAACTAAATTAGTTTATATGTATTTTAATTGTGTTAATAAGATACATACTTACACGATTAAACATCGGTTACTATTCAGATAATCAGTATCGTTTATGCTCTTTTGGCAGTGGAGCATCTTTAAAGTTGTATGGTCTATTATTTTCGCTCTTTTTGTCATAGTGAAAACTGTTTAAGTGTTATACATATTTTTCTCCATTTCTCTGAGTTTTAAACTTTCTAATTTTACCACTTTTTATAAAGCTGCAGCACTGTAAGTATTTTTAATTATAAAAGTAAAAAATCTTTTTAACGTGTCACGTGAAAAATAGGCTCGAAAGAGGCCGAATCATTCCGAACTCTTCCGAACATCGTCGCAACAATCTCGAAGTAACACGAGAGTTGTGAAACCAAGAGAAATGTCAACTGTATTTCGTAAACAAAACACGTGGTCGACCTCAGCAGACTGGATATACAAAGAAAATAATGCTCGCACATTACAATGTTTGATACACACATTATTGAATTACGGCAATGTGTGAATTAGATGTTTCAAGTACTCGCACTGTGGACATTTACCAGCACAATTTGCTCATATTAGCCAGAAGTAAAACGTAAACAAACACATGTGCGCTTACGCTAGTTACCTAGATCACAACGTGCAGGACGTGTAGACGTCAATCACGTGATACGATTCGGATATCCGACAAAACCCGAAGGCACTGAACATGGCGTTCATTTGAAGGCGTTTTATTCAAAACCAGGAATATATGATCCCTAGATTTCGGCTCTCTTATAGGCTGACATATGGTTTTGGAGAGCTAAATCATCAAGATACATGTCCATGTTCAAATATCAAATGTTAAAACTAGATATCGTTCCAGTGAAAATTACAAGCAATACAACTTTAAAGTGCAAAGTCATCATAGCCAGAGTTTGTGTTCGGAGAAGACCCATGTAAAACACTAAATGTTAAATTATGATAAGAAAATTTGCATGCATTACATCAGATGATGTAACAACAGACACGAACATATATGAGTTATCCCATTATTACGCTGTATGTATAAGAATGTCAATCGCAACAACTCGGGAGAAATGGCCACCATTCTACACACTGATCATATGTGAAAGTGCGTGTCTGATGGATAACGTGCTTGGCTAACAGTAAAATAGAATTCAGTGTTACTATTTCACAATATAAAGTCATGTGCGGCAATCTCATTTGAAATTTTCAGGAATTATGCCACGTGATGTATGACTAATCTGGCAAAATTTTTGTGCTAGTATTTTTAGCTCACATGGTTCTATAAGAACCAATGCCAAACACGTTGTACTATTATTATATAACCTATATTCAAGATAACCATGTATATAAATAAGTCAAATGTATATAAATAAGTCAAATTGAATTTTAAAGGGCCACTACCTTTCCGAAACGGCTTTTAATTTTTAAAATAGGAATGTGAAACGAGATCAATAATTTTGCAGAGTCGCTGAAGTTATTAACTATACGTTTACTAGCACACTTATCACCACCTTCAGAACTTTTTAATTAGATTAAATGAAATGTTAATTTTCATAACGCGGGTCGTTTTATGTTTCCCGTCGTCGTCCTAAATGCCGCGCGGTAGTTGACTATCACTGCGCCAGACGGCAAAACAGCGAAATGAATTTTCACTGTTATCGTACATTAGACAGGAAATCTTGCATATGTTTGGTGTTGTAACCTCATCTTAAGCCATCGATATATATCTTCTTTTGTTATTAATGTTTTTAAGAAACCTATAAATTTTGCTCCGGAAAGGTAGTGGCCCTTTAAAGCAATATTTAAAAACTAAGGATATATCAAAAACAGTTACATTAATTGTTTAATTATCTAAACTGAGCTACGGTGGCCGATCGGTTAAGATGTATCGACATATTACCACATGCACTCCACCTCTGGGTCGCGAGTTCGAATCCCATGTGTAACCGCTGATCAGTGGGTTTTCTCCGGGTACTCCGATTTTCTTCCACCAACATACCTGTCACGTCCTTAAATGACCTTGGCTGTTAATAGGACGCTAAACTAATCAAACCAAACCAAACTAAACTAAGCATACCTCCAACCCATTATGTTATTGATGTAGAATTTGCTTGTCGCAAGCTATCCTGTACCAGTCTGTATGTTTGTTTCTAAAATCACTACCAACTTTACTTTAGTTATCTAGATATGTTTGAGGAGTAGAGTGTTTAGTTTTACGTTCTATCAACAGTAAGGGTCATGTACGAACGTGCTAGGTTTGATAGCGGAGAAAAATCGGAGTACCTGCTATGTATCCGGAGAAAAACCACCGAACAGCGGTAGTTATCTGGCACTTGCCTCATATGGTATTCGAACTCCCGTCTAAGACTGAGATGTGGAGGACTTGTGGTAACTCGGCCATCGCAGCCCCGGCTATCTTTGAACAAAATTATTTATTGCAAACCAATCGAAAATGGTTTATCGTCGGTAAAGACTCAAATGTTTTACTTTTTATATATTTAAGCGTTTCTACATATGTCTTTCTTAAATATGATATTTATAAAACTATTAACATGCTTTTTGAATACATGATATCTATTTTGTGACATTTGAATGATTTAATGTGTTTTGAAGATTAACTTTAATTTTTCTATACCAAATATGCTTCTGATTATAGGTCTAACGTATGCTGGTTTATTATATTGGTTGAAAAAAAAAAAAAAAAAAAAAAAAAAAAAAAAAACATGCTGAGATTCATCGATAACGTCTTATTGCCTTCAAAATGGCCTTTCACATATTCCACTTCAAACAGTCAACTATAACCACCCTGTGCGACGGCACAAAGCATAATGGGCGATAATTTCTATCTTTATTCGTTGTAATTTAATTTCGATTCTGAAACAGTGATGTGTGACCATCGGAAACAAATTACACATCATTGAATACTATAAGTAGGATATGCATTTGCCATGTGCAATGTAGAAATATGTGTAGTTTAACTACAAAATTAAAACGGTTCATGATATCAGTATATCATTTATGTTTCATTCATATACAACCCTTAGTATCCTGGCGTTGATGTGAACATGTCTTGCGTCATACCTGTAATCAAAGAACAGTGGAATAAATAGTTTTTAGAAATTGATACGAATTAAATAATTCATAAATAATCACTCTGGTAAGATATTATTTGTTTTCTAATATTCCGAATTTGCATATTACAGAATTATCTGCACTTGCGGGTTGGTATTGATTGTGACGTCATATGTTTGCGAGCGTAACGTCATACGTTTTGGAGAAAACGACGTGAATTGCGCTCACAAAATAATGACGTAACAATCGATACCTACCCGCAAGGGAGCGAACTCTGTTATATGCAAAGACGGAATAGACGGACGACAGTAACTGATACAGGTTTTGTCATTAAAGAACACTGTCAGAATTATTCAGCACACGTTTTATCATACGGGTATTTCCCGTGTTACTTCACTCAAGCACAATACTACATAAGTGAACCTAACAATATTACTTCACTCAAGTAAGATATTATTTCAATCGAACGAACAGTAACCTCTGTCTGCATTGTTTGTAATGTGTCTTGTAAGATGGTCTGCTTATGCAATTTAAAGACTGCCTGAGTAAGTTCGCATTGTGTCTCCTTGTAAAAGTGAGAACAAAATTCTCCGTTTAAGTGCTATCTAATGAACATGTCAAGATCTTGACGTATCTGTGCTTTGCGGGTTGGTCAATTCTCTATATTGACAACGATAGTGTTTGGCAAATGGATCTCGCAACTCCTTCGATCACTTCCCCTCCTTTAACTCCCAACCCGTACCTCACAGTATCTCTCTCTTTTTCTTTTCTTTACTTAAAAACCCACTTCGAAATAATTGTGCTGACTTAGCGTCAAGCTACAGGTGTGGCGGTACATGCAGACCGTTTCATGATAGTAAAAAACTATCTTAAATTATGCATACTTTCTTTATATTGTTATATTGTACGGCTTTATTATTTGTTATGCGTTATCTTTTAGTTTTGAAGAAAATGCCGAAGACTTTCGAGAATTCATGCGTAATACTAAGCAACGTAACAATGACGTCAGCGTCACCGCTGTTTGTGGCACAATTATTTGCATATAACTGAGTTATCTGTCCTTCCGGGTAGGTAGTGATTGTGACGTTATGTGTTTAGGAGTGTAACGTCATACGTTTCGGGGAAATTGACGTCAATTGCGCTCACAAAATAATGACGTAACAATCGATACCTACCCGCAAGGGAGCTAACTCTGCAATATGCAAAGATGGAATAGCGACAGCAGACGGTAAATTCCATCGTGTTTGGGGTATCGGAATCGTTGAAAATTTAGATTATTGGGGAAAAAATGGGTTACTGTGCTCTAGTACCCGTGCCTTCAGCCTCGTACAATATAACACGTGTTGATACCACCACCTCGGGTTAAATAATATGAACTAGAGATCATTGATCCATGAAAAAATTGTATGATATGACACTAATACAATATGACCTTGATTTACTTTGGCTGTAAATCTAATATGACGTCATGACAGACACAGTAAAAAGACATCGTGGAAAATGACGCGACTTCAGGATTTCGAAGACAATGGGACAAAATAGTGATCTCCGCTGACTTTTTGCGATATAATTTGTCGTGACATTCTTCAAAATGTAGGTTGTTGTAGTTCTGTGAAAAAAAAATATCTAAAATTTGTGCGTGTTTATAAAACACGTCTCGAAATTTTAATTTTTGCTCACCGGGGCTTGCAAAAATTAAAAAAACAAACTTCTTAGACTCATTTCATAAAAAAATGCATATGAAACGAACACTCATTTAAGATCCTATATATATCCGCTGTGTCACAAATCGCACAATCTGATAGATTGTTTGCTATCGTAGAAAGTTTGTATTTCACCGCCTAATTCTAATTAGTGTGAATTTGAAGTAATATGTAGTCATTGGATAAGAAAACAGTATAGTTAGAGAAGACAGAAAGGTCATTCTATAATGTAACATTAATATATATGGAATCGTAACATTGATAATTGACATTGGTAATTGTTTATTTATTGGTTTATTAACTTATTTTTCATACAGGCCCCACTCGAATATCTTAGACAACTTATTTATTCCTTTTTTTCTCTCTTCTCATACCCTTATCCCCTACCCCTTTCCTCTTTCTCAGTCTTCTTTCTTTTTCTTTTCCTTCCCCCTTTCTGATAATAGAAAATAATGTAAGTTATCTATAATGTATGAGAGAGCAAAATGCCAGAATGGAAGGAGACTAAGCAATTAGCATGTATATGTGGCATTAATACATTCTGTGTTGAAACATTGTTTTAAAAATATTTTTTTTTAAATACATAAAAAATAAAAAAAAAACCCATTGTATTCGAATTAAGCATGGACAGTTGTTTAATGAATTTGATTACGTCACAGTCACTCAGAATTCAGATTTGGTTATTGTTTAAGTCAAATGTCTCTAAACATCTCTAATGAACAGTTTCAGACGGATAATGAAGGACAACTTACTATGATGTAGAGTGTAACAGTCGTCGTTCTCATTGCAGTTATTGGTGACACAGCATGCGGAACATATGGTTACTCTTTCATTATTGAAATTTCGTATGTCTGATGATAGGAATGCTGCGCATAGCTGAAATATGAAAATTAAAATGCATCGTGACGCTAAATTTGAACACCTTTTGAAGATAATTGTAAAAAAAAATTCTAATGTGTGCATGAATCCAAATTTTTCTCTTAAATTTCAACAAATAGATATTTTTAGTTTTTAATTTCATGATTTGTTTACTTGTCAGCATTGCATATTTTTTAAATAGAGAGCTTAAATCATGCCCGGTCTAGCCCCGTGTTTCAGCAGGTTCGAGTACCCAAAATGGAACACCTCCTAAATATAGTTTGATTAAAAAATGTATAGACCTCATTAATAATGTTTGAATTCATTTAAGGAAAGTTCAAACATTTTTTAGTTTATTTAAGTCACATATCTGTCAAAAACATCCCATTGTACATTTGTTTTTCTTGTTTTAAAATAAGGTGTTTTCAGGGTTGTCGTACGACGTCGTTTGCCGGATTTTTTTCTCACAATTTCATTGTTTTCGTTTTTAAATACAGGTAATAGGCAGCTGGAAAGAAAATAACATCTAAAAATTGTCACATTTACTATTCAACACCTGAATTTTGTTCAGGACAGTTATTGGTTGTTAAGATTGTAAACACAAAATTCTGTATCACATATTTTAAAAGTGTTTCATTTATAGTAGCGTTCCAATTTGGGTAGCGTCACGTTCGACGGATCGCCAGCTGTCAATCAAACCGCACGTGACTTTGCATTTTGTATTGTGTGTGCTACAATGTTTGCTCCGACATTGACTAGAAACACGTGCGTTTGTGAGCACGAGGCGTGGCTATATTACACCTGGCGATCGGTCAAATGTGATGCACACCGGAAGAACATAGACACGAATGATAATAAAAGAATATTAAGTCCGAACCAGTCGGCTATCGGTAGGTATTGATGATGAAGTCATGTATTAGCGAGCGTAACGTCATACTTTTCATAGAAAACAAAGCGAGTTTCGCCTACAATACAGTGACGTCACAATATATACCTTCCTGCAAGGGAGGTAACTCTGTATTATGCAAAGAGGGAATTGACAGATAAAGCACAAGTTTACCCGACAGTAGTTATCTGTCAGTATGTGGGACAGTTGCAGGATTAATACCCGGTACATGTATCTTGGTCAAGGAATTAATATCAAAGGTTGTTTTCTAGATAACACTATATCCTTATAAACGCATGTCTGTAGGATACGAATAACTAGCAGTAGTAAATATGGGACAAAGAAGTACTTCTAACTGTGGACAGAATATTGTCGAGTTTTCGGGGCGATCTGCTCGTTCAAAAGGAACAAATACAATTATATACTAAGGATAGTCACATATGTTCACAAAAATATAAACAATGAACACATATAGAACATACGGATAAACTATAGAGCCAATGACGATGAATAATGTCTGGATGATTCCTTTGGTCAGTCGCTATATATAGTTAGAAGGGTTATGAAGTTTATCTAATGAAAGGCATAATAAACTTTTGTTCAGTTTAAATTAAAAAATTGAATAGATATATATACTAGGTGATACTTACTGTTTGCAGTAGCATACAGTATATAAACGTTTGCCTCATTAATTTTAAAAATCTTCATTCCTATTTTGTGGAGGTCTGGTTGATTAGAAAATTGTCAATAAAAGCCTATAGTTACATGTTTCTGCTCGCATCCGTATTCGTACCGTATTACCCCTCCGATGACATGTATGGCAGTCTTACACGCCTTGCAAAATAATTAAGAAAATTAATTATTATTTCTGAACACAGCAAAGACAAGGTATGTGGGTCATCAGTGATAACGATATTCAGGCCTCAGACCACAATCCACTGCATTATATGTTATACTAAAGGAAAATGAAAATGACATATTTTTAAAATATTGCAATTCTGATTCAGATATGAATAAAAACAACTGTTTAAGTAGAACAATATAGTAAATTCAAGAATACCCCAAAACTTGGTCGTTTTCAATATATTTTCATTTTAATGAGACTACTATGCAAAGTTTAGGAAAATTCCGGAAAAACGCACTAAACATCACTACGCGAGCCTTCTAACTGACTGTGTCCTTACCACAAAAACGTAGGACATGTGTTAAAATGTCTATCAATATAATATGTACTGTTTTACATGCATATGCTAATAAAGCATATAATTGCAAAAGCTAAGACAGGGAATGTTTAGTAATATACCTAAACTTTCCTTGTGCACTACATTTGTTTACAGCGACCCGGAAGTGTTATTGTGGTCTGAGGCCTGTATAGAGATCGCAGAACCAAATATTTGGTATAGACGACAAATTTAACATTTGCCACTGTCCAGGTTAAATGAGGTTTTCATGTTAGGTCATTCATCACTAACTTTGAAGATGGCCATCTCACACAACTGTGAATAAAACATGTTAAAGAAGTACAATCTTGCTAGACTGTTATGTGGGGGATTCCATCTGTTGTCGAAATTCGCACTAAAATTTGACCAACATTTTCATAAAATTCCGATCTTGATTACCTCTCCTGTATGAAACAGACTTAAAAGAATTCCAAAATTTCTTAACACATTTTACATCTAAAATAAAGTAAACATTATTACCCGACCCACACATTAAACATTTGAAACTGATGCAATCATAATACCCAAATCAGCTGACTCCGAAACATTCACCTTACTATCAAATCTTATACCCAAAAAAGGATTTCCAGACATTTTTTTTATTGTGCGGTCGCTATGTCATAGAGTCAGATGTTAACTGTGTAGCACTTTAAATTCGATCAGCATTTCGCCCTTTTCTGAACGGAACATATTAATGGGGGTTGGATTTTGCGGTTCACCGATCCTCATACTTCTTCCATTAATACGATATTATTGTTCTTAGATACTCTTTCTGTATATTTCACCGTTGGTTCCATGTGGAATTTACAAATTGCGATGATAATGCGAATGTAGAGTAAATAATTAAACCATGCACGTAAGTAAAACACTACACAGTAAGGACAAATAAAATATATATGTCTGTTTAGGGTTAGCCGACCGACCCTATTTTTCCCTCACTTTTCTACGAAAAAAATAAAAGTCGGGATATCGATCTCAGACTCCAGTTCCGGCCATTACTTTAGAGTAAAAAAAACTGAAAAATATATAGCGGTCTACCAACCCTATATTTGCCAATGTAACACTACACAGACATATATTTTTTTTGGCCTAATAGATTTAATTTTGGAAACGTAAACAATAAACAATATATTTTCACCTTCTGAACTTTGACCTCGAGTGATATACATTGCGCAACTCTGATTCTTGATAATTAATCATTAATTAATTCATAACCGTCTTAACAATATCATCCTACTTAACGTATACTTTATTAAGCGACAATAATGTAAAAAATGTACTTCTGTTGGATCACAGGTTGTGTGAGTAGGACAGGAACTTAGGCCCGGGACAAGATAGTTACAATACCGGCAACTTAGAGTCGTATCGTCTGAAAAGCAAATTCAAACAGGTTTGATACTTACAAATACGCAAAGCTGCAATGAAAGTGTGAAATACAGTAGCTGGACAAACTCACTTGAACACTTCATATTTTTGCTATATATTTCTTGTGTTTATCCTTTTTTCCGCTTTGAATTGTCCTAATCTAATCTATAGTCGGATTTCAACTAAAGGTATACGTTAAGTGAATTGTTCTCACTTTCAGTTCATAATATTTTCATAATTTTACCTTATGTCTTTTTTGAGAAAACCTTGTCTTAGCACTTTTTTGTTGCCATTTTGGTAAGAACAAGGATTTATAAGTCCTTGGTGAGAGCAATGAAGGAAATGACGTCAAAATAATGAAGCGTTGCACAAAAAGATAATGTTTTGAAAACGGAACATCGGAAAATTATGATAATATTTTGAACAAAAAATGTTAATACTTTTCAATAAGTATGCCAAATTTGGTAAAAAATCGATCCATAGATGAAATAAAAAAAAAAGAGAGAAAAAAAACAAAAAAAACCCTCCCCCATCGTCGGAGACCCACGGGTGATCGCACTACACAACGCTACACTTATCACCCGTGGGCAAATGCTAATTCACATACTAGAAATGTCCAATTAGAATACTCGATACATAGTTCGGAACTCTTCAGAATGAAAGCTGGTTTATTAGCTTGAAGATAAACAAAAAAATGGCGGCGCCCATAAAAAATGTAAGTTTTGTATAAAACGATCAAGGTCAAATCATACAGATCTCTATCTTCCCAAACTAGTCAAGTGCAATATGGGGAAATATTTCGGTATTTATCATTGAGTCGGTGAACGAACATGTCTGGAACGTAACCAGTGTGTAAACAAACTGTACAAAATATATAAGCTGTATGGAGACATCCAATCCAAACTGCAAGGTCACACAGACCAGGCGTTATTGCGATAACATTGACGAAAATACCTTATACCTAATAACATTAAGACTATTAGTATAAAACACTCATATGACAATACCTATTTCTGCCCTAATAAAGCATATTATTATTACAGAAATACCTAATAAAGTCCTATACTGCTATGAACGAAGCTAACAACGCTTTTGTTCATAGTTTACCTGGCCCATACACACGTGTATACACCGCTCGTGTGCCCACAGTATCGCGTACCCAAACATTCGCCAGGTGCAAGTGTTGTCCACCTTTGTTGTACTGCCGTGTACTTTACATCACGCTTACTCTGATTGAATGAAATCCCGTCGCAAAAATGAAAAATTCTTCATGCATATAAATTGTCTACGATGATTTTACGAGGAGTTTGCCCACGGGTTATATGTGTAGCGTAGTGCAGTGCGATCACCTGTGGGTATCCGACGATGACACCTTCCCCCCCCCCCCCCCCCAAAAAAAAAAAACCCAAAAAACAAAACAAACAAACCAATGGAAAATTTGTATGAAACAGGGTAAACGCAGTATTAAAATGTTTTATCAAAACATTATTTAGAAACTCCAAAAAGATCCAAATATCGATATCTTAAATGTCTGTAATATTAAATGCAGCAAACATGTTTTAGACATTGACATCTATGAATCTTCACGAATTTACTACATATTGAAATTTCAGAGTGCATAGGCACAAGAAATGTCTGATTCATGCGTTTATCTTATCAAAATTATATTGCAGGAAGAGAAAAATAAAAAAAAACACATGCACAACTTGTAGCATTGCCTCAATTATTGAAAATCAACATAGTTATTGTGAAAACATCGAAAGAAAATTTACGCAATGAATATCTTAATTTATTTATGAATAGACTAGACGAATGATATACATGTGTTTGTTTTCAAATCATTCATTACATGAAAATCAACATTTTACATTTCATAACTGCTGACAATGATTTAGCGTGCGATCTTACATACTTCCCGAAAGTCCACATAGTTTTTGCTGACAATTTCGTCCAGTACAACATGCCCCGCACTGACCTCCGCTTCTACGGCCGACCGAGTGGGGTGTCACCAAACAAGCCTGCAATAGAAATAAGACCCATTTATCATAAACATGTTGTGTTAGATGTCATATAAGGTCATGTGTCAGACTAGATATGTCGATATCTTGTTGATTAATTGTGAAATTGATTTTAAATATGTTGAGGTAGAATTCAGGTGATCGATTACCAATTTTCCATCTTTTAATTTAACATATACACTGTACATACAACCGGAGGGTATATGAAAATAATGTCTAATGTCACCAAAATCGATTGCATTCTTGCCAAAGTAAACTCAACATAGACAGTAGCGTAGTCATAATCTGTATTTGTATCAGTGATCTGCTGTAAAAACTATAATACATACTATAGCTGTTTTGGACCTGCATCCTAGAGTGTATAGATTTTCTGCATGTCCGTTCACGAAACGTTCAACAAAACACACCTGCACATTAATGAAATAGTATTATATCGTTGTTTTATTATGCATTTACATATGTACCTGAGACGTAACGAAGCATTATAAATGTCCATCTTTCTAGACACACAGTCCAAATATTTATATTTGACTGTCCCTATAGGTAGAGTACAAGAGGTTGTAGGTAATAGATTAAAAATAACATTTATCATCATGTCTGTATAAAACTTCATATGAAAACAATTATCGTATAGACGATCTAGATTGATAAGCCTATTACTATCTCTCTCAACGTTAACACGTAAACATTTAGATAAGAATTGTTAATTGAAAATTGAATATGTGTTAGTGTCTTGGTTAGTGTAGCTAGTTTTTCATGTTTTCATTGTTCAAATACTTTGCGATTGATATATATATATATATACATATTTTTAAATTGAACATTGAATTTGTTTTAATGTATTGGTCAGTGTAGCTAGTTTGTAATGGAACAACAACATATAAACGCAAGAGAGGCGGATGGCAGGAGCAAAGCAAATAAACCTTAACACAATAGAGAAAGAGTACTCGGCGAAAAACCACAGCAAGAGAGCAGATGTCACTAAAGGACATGAATACCTCGAGAGCTCGCAAACTGAAAAAAATTTCTAATCCGAAATACGTTGAAACTGATTAATTATTTGAAAAATTACATATTTTAAATAATTACCTAATGAGATGTCCATTGAATAATAAGTGTAAATTAGCTAAAAATACCGAAACTGTAAAAACACTGTAAAAAAATCACATATCGTGCCTGGTTATACACTGTAAAAGATTGGGCGTTAAGTGCTAATATAATGTACAATATAAACAGTTTTTGGAGATAGCTCATGATTTTTTATCCACCAATTCCAACTTACTAATTGGCATAGAATAGACCAAAGATGGCCGTCACTTTCGTAGAGACGATGACCTGTATCGCAGGTGCATCTGCAAATTGACATTTGACATTTTTGTTTTTATATCAACAATATTTTAAATTTCATAAGTACGCAAACATTATTCTTTCATACGTATAAGCAATACCAGGAAGATCAACCAAATAAGCCGGATTTATTGCATTTCACTTTTTTTCAAAAGAGTACAAAAAATAGAATATAAATAGAATATAAAACCTCATTAGCACCGCACGTGACTGTTTGACATGTAGAAATGTCAGTCACAGCACTACACTGAAGACAGTGTTCCAAACCGTGCACTGAAAGAACAATATGGCAGAAATAATTTGTTTTTGTATAACAATACCATTTAATTCATCGGTTCGCTAAAAACTGAAGTTCATACGTTAAGGGGGAAATGTATAGCTTAATAATGGATATAATTTTGTTGTTTATTGAGGCATATATGTAACCAATGTTCATATTAATCAATAATGCTTCTATTTTATCAAGATTTCTTAGAATATCCAGTTTTATGTAAGATAATGACAATTTTTGTCGATTTCAGACAGCACATTAACTAAATACTTTGTGCTATCATGGATATCTTTTATATCAATTTTAGACAGAAAGGCTCATTTTTATTTATTCAGTGGAATATAAGAAAAACATTACCTGCATGTGATGCGCAAATGAAAAGGAGAATCTCTGCAAAAAAAAATTTCTAGATCCACACAATTAATTTAAGAACGGCCTTATCTTTGAGCGTCTCGCCGATAAGCAAGGAATGTTTTCTCTTGTGTAACACTTATCATGTTTTACCCTCATTCTAATTTAATCTATTGTCTGGTTATATTAAAATGTTGATCAAATTAGATTACGTACATCAATGCTACATGTACGTGTTTTCTCATATAACGTTAGATTTGAATTTGGATCATGGTTCCGTTACAGATAATTCATAATAGGAAAATAGCTATATAATTGTATGATACTAAGGTAATGTGAGGAATTAATCCTGTTTCAGTTTGTTCATTAAAAGTATATAAAAATAGTAGTTATAAAGAGAAAGACAAGTATTTGCCTTAGCAAATAATGGATATGTATCATAGCTGTAAATGAAGTATAAATCATAAAACAAATTGTTTTCAATGTATTTCTATCTATGGAACAGATTTGCATCCGTTTCCCAAATAAACTTGATATTATATTATGTACTCCAGGAGTTCCAATCATTTACGATCTCTACACCCTTGGACTCCCTCATAGTAAAACTGGAGGCAACAAAATAGAACAGGTAATTTAGTCCTTTGATATACATAAAAAGAGCTGTATAACGGTAAACTGTGGTTCACTCTGTTGAAGTTGGGCTTCGCTCTCTCTGTAGTCTTCAAAGGAAATAATTGGTTTAGACGTTTTCTGCTGAGCTGCCTTCAGTTTTACTATGAGATTGGGATGTAGAGATCGTAAGTGATCGGAACCCCTATAGTATCGAGCTTTTCAAGAATAGGGAGAATATAATTGCTGCGTATGGTTCTAACTTACATACATCATGCATATAAAATAATATATTTTTATCGAATAACATTGGAATTCAAATCTATAGTTTATATATATATATATTTGTTAAGAATGTATATATTCCAGGTAATTCTATAAAATAAGCGTTGGCTTCTTATGAATAACACAAGCATTTTATCAAAAAATGAAACTTACGAATAATCATTCCGCTTCCTCTGAATAGCTCTGACTTCAACCAAGATAAGATAGTGAAAGGTCGTGTTTTTGATGTAAACTCATTGGGCGTCTCTGTGCGCGGCGTCTTTTATTTAGCCATGTGCTTCTAAATCCAGAGTGAGGCTCATGCATAAGATATATGAAGAGCAGCGGAAACTAGTCGATAATTATCTCTAGATACTCGGGCCCTGACACTAGACTTAGACATTATGACATATAGATGTCTGGTGTGTAGGCGTCACCGGACACATATCTCATGAGCCTCACTCTGGATTTGAGAGCACATGGCTAAATGAAACTTTTTACAACCCCTTTCTTTTTAGTTATTTGAACATGGTATAAATCTACATATATTTTGGTTAACATTTAACAAACTGTATGTCAATAATAAATTAACTGCTAACTGCTCAACTCACAATAAAATAGAGACAATCTTTAAACATTAACAATCTTACTTTGAATTAAACCTCTGTCTACTTGATCATAACTGATTAAACTCATGAAATGTCATCTGTCCTCATCCTCGATTCATATTTTATTTTTGTTCTTTACTTATACTAACTAATGAATTCCTTGATATGGTGTCATGCGTGGGTGAAGTGTGAGTTGCGTAGTTTGAGAGACTGGTATATTCATTTTGTCTTGTATAGCGAACTTTTCCTGCCGCCAAAGACAACAAGCAACATATCCGACCCCATCCTCGATTCGCCAGGAGTTACTATCATTGACGCTGGACTATCTCATAGGGAAGGCAGTTCAGTAGAAGAAAATGACCTATCATAGGCTTCAGAGACTTCCTTTGAAGATAACAGATAGAGCGACGCCCGGCTTCAAAGCGACAAAATCAATCACGGTATACCATTATACAATTCATTTGATGAACATCCAATTATTAAATTGCATCTGTCTTCTGCTGCCTCCAGTTTTACTATGATATAGCCCAAGGGGCCGCGGTGGCCGAGTGGTTAAGATGTCCCGACATATTGCCACAAGTCCTCCACCTCTGGGATGCGGGTTCGAATCCAATGTGGGGCAGTTGCCAGGTACTGACCGCTGGCCGGTGGTTTTTCTCCGGGTAGTCCGACTTTCCTCCACCAACAAACCTGGCACGTCCTTACATGACCCTGGCTGTTAATAGGACGTAAACTAAACAAACCAAACCAAACCAATGGAATAGCCCAGGGGTTGATAGTGCGTCAGTGATAGTAACCCCTGTAGTATCGAGGATGACCCCATTCGGTCACATTATACTGACAATACTGAAATAGTCCAGGGGTTTAGAGATCATAAGTGATCGGAACCCCTGGATTATCGAGGACGTTTAATTGTGACACCAATCGTCATGTATTACGCATTTGTGTTTTATCTTTATGTTTGTTTACACAACACGATATTTTGTAGTCTTGGTGGTCTTTGATACATTAAAATGTATATATCTTAATAGCCAGTTTGTATTGTTTGGATAAGGATCATATAAAATTTGACATGAATTACATCAGATAATGCAAAAAAAAATAAGTACATGTATACGAGTTGTCACCCTTATTACGCTGAATAAATAAGAATGCCAATCGCAACATTTCGGAGATAATTTTCCGCCAGTCTTGGGGAAATAGATTGCTGGAGATATTGCGATTTTAAGCATGTTAAATGTTTGGTGTATATACAGAAAGCTGAAGTTGTATTGGTGGGCGAATCAAATGAAGATTTTATTTTTAGCTCTAGCTATAAATCGAATACGTCGGTTTCAAAGGAACATGCATTTAAATGCATAAATTACTGTGTATATTGTTATACCTTGATATGGTGTCATGCGTGGGTGAACTGGACTATCTCATAGGGAAGGCAGTTCAGTAGAAGAAAATGACCTATCATAGGCTTCAGAGACTTCCTTTGAAGATAACAGATAGAGCGACGCCCGGCTTCAAAGCGACAAAATCAATCACGGTATACCATTATACAATTCATTTGATGAACATCCAATTATTAAATTGCATCTGTCTTCTGCTGCCTCCAGTTTTACTCTGATATAGCCCAAGGGGCCGCGGTGGCCGAGTGGTTAAGATGTCCCGACATATTGCCACAAGTCCTCCACCTCTGGGATGCGGGTTCGAATCCAATGTGGGGCAGTTGCCAGGTACTGACCGCTGGCCGGTGGTTTTTCTCCGGGTAGTCCGACTTTCCTCCACCAACAAACCTGGCACGTCCTTACATGACCCTGGCTGTTAATAGGACGTAAACTAAACAAACCAATCCAAACCAATAGAATAGCCCAGGGGTTCATAGTGCGTCAGTGATAGTAACCCCTGTAGTATCGAGGATGACCCCATTCGGTCTCATTATACTGACAATACTGAAATAGTCCAGGGGTTTAGAGATCATAAGTGATCGGAACCCCTGGATTATCGAGGACGTTTAATTGTGACACCAATCGTCATGTATTACGCATTTGTGTTTTATCTTTAAGTTTGTTTACACAACACGATATTTTGTAGTCTTGGTGGTCTTTGATTCATTAAAATGTATATATCTTAATAGCCAGTTTGTATTGTTTGGATAAGGATCATATAAAATTTGACATGAATTACATCAGATAATGCAAAAAAAATAAGTACATGTATACGAGTTGTCACCCTTATTACGCTGAATAAATAAGAATGCCAATCGCAACATTTCGGAGATAATTTTCCGCCAGTCTTGGGGAAATAGATTGCTGGAGATATTGCGATTATAAGCATCTTAAATGTTTGGTGTATATACAGAAAACTGAAGTTGTATTGGTGGGCGAATCAAATGAAGATTTTATTTTTAGCTCTAGCTATAAATCGAATACGTCGGTTTCAAAGGAACATGCATTTAAATGCATAAATTACTGTGTATATTGTTATACCTATATAGGAAGATAACCGGGTTCATTATTTAGTTGTCTAAGCAACTGCTGGCCTTTTAATTTTCAATTTGCAGAGTGTCAAAAATACCCCATTGAAGATGTTTTAACTGATCGATAAAATACAACAAACTGTTGCGGTCGAAATTCAAAACTGTAAACTTCGATAAATCCAAAGGCAGTATTTTCCTGCCTGAAACAATAGCTAAAACTCCCGACTGATATTCGGAGGTCCCGGTTTCGAACTCTGACTGGCTACATTTTCTCTCAAATTACCTTCTTAACAAAAATTTAATTCAATTAGCCGTCATTGAGTAAATCAGTATTTGTTATAGAGATGATAATTGCCTTCTTTAATATTTTTTCGAGGTGTTACTGGGACATGGATTGCAATTGGCAATGCATAAGTTTGCCACTTTATCACAGAATCCGCATGGTATCCAGTCTTTTCTTCAGTATCATATTTATGCAATATATAACACTAGTGTAATATGACCTGGAGCGAGATGTTTTCATTGGCTAAGCCGGGCAGGAAATCCAACGTGACGTCATGACAGAAACAATACATTGACATCAGGAGAAATTTGTTTTCATTTCATGTGCGACTTTATGAAGCTCGTCTCGATTTATTAATTTTATTCTCCAAAAAATGTTATATGAAATAGGCAATCATTTTAATTTCTATATGTACATGTATGTTGTAATGTAATCGAATTCAAATGATCCATTTTGTTTTACGTTTTATCCGATTTAACTCCGAACGATTTGGTAATCTTTTGCCGGTCACTGTTTAATAATACTCTATAATCTCAGGTCAAGAGTGTTAGATATTTAACTCGGGTACATTTCACACCCACAGACCTGCCAGGTTTACCAAATATACCACATAATTATTACAATCACACAATAAAAGAAACATAAGTTAAGAAGCTTTCATGTAGATCGGTACATATTTTTTTACAATAATGCGACTACATGATTAAGATAGTTGACCCGATAGGGTCACCTGAAAGCGTTATGAAAATGTACTCTAAGTTTACCTGAACGAGTTGGATGCCAATCGGGGTAAGGTATTATCGAATTATTGTATTATTATTGTATGTTGATTTATATATGGACGTAATCCAATTCTTATAGGAATAGGCTTTAAAAATGTAATCCCGTCTATAAAAATATGTTACGACTAGTATTTGGTATAGTTTCACACAGTATTGGTAAAATATAAATAGGGTCATTTGATGTGTCCGCAATAAACAAGACAGAGAATAATTTACGAAAAGGCGGTCGTATTAAAATGCAGGAAAAAAACCCACACTGGATTTCAAAATTAAATCGACTAAACCGGAATTACGACTCAAGCGATTTTGAGATAGCGAGTTAAGACTGTGTTACAAATATTAATGTTATTGAATTTACTTGAAGTGTTTTATCTAGATAGCAAATTTTTCAGGAAATCAGTATACATTTTTTTTGTTTTATTATGAATTAAAAAAAGTAAACAATGTAACAGGTGATGATTGAATTTGTTAATATTTTCAACTAAAAATGTGACAGAAATATCTCGTTCTTGACTAACTCAATATATCTAAATCTATAATAAAACAACACTTTCTGTTGATTTTTCTCCATAACATTTTACATATCATTCTCCATTTTATTGGATTCGCTATGTTTAATTTAAAAAATAAACCTGAAAACGTCACATTAAGATATATATCGCCTGGATAAAAAAAGGCAAAAGCTTATGTATAGCGAACATTTTTATTATATTTCAAAACAACATTTAACATCATGACATTATGCTTCACAAATGTCATGGAGAATATCTTCCCAATTATTAATAGAATCATTGATTGTATTGAAATAAATCACAAATAGTATGCTACATGTATATACAAAAATGCGGTAAGCTCTATTTGTTATTATCTTATAATAAAAGTATTTCCACTATCACATTTTGCACCAACGACACCAATTCAGTTTTCTTAACAAATAAGAATTTTAGTAATAAATCTGTTTATAAGCAAAATTTTATTATTCAAATTCACTGGTATACCCTAATCAATGAAGTTATCATTATTGGGGACAAACACAATGTACATGTTATGGTTAAAGGATAAAATTATTCAACACAATGCACTTAATACGGTAACGTAAAAATGTAGATCGCACAATTTGTCACCAGAATATATACTGACCAGTCTAAAATAAGTATGACAATTAAAGACCCAATACCTTTGTGAAACAAACATTAAGTTATTAAAAAACACACACAAAAAAACCCCAAAAACCCCCAAAAAACAATCATGTTCCAAATTGATGGCGATAGCCTATGATGAAGTTATAATACCAAATAAATGTCAACTAACGCACGGAGCGACTGCGGGAAACATGATACCATCCGCGTTGTGAAAATAATTTTTAATATTTAAGATGGCTGTTCATTTTTTTCAGAAGCCATTGATAAGTGTAATATTACAGATAAACTAATAACTTTTTCAACTTTACATAATCATCAATCTCGTTTTTTTTCTCCATTTTTAGAATTTAAAAAACCGTCTCGGAAAGATATAGTAGGCCTTTAAAACCAATTTATCTTCAATAATACAAAATAACTTTATATGGTATATAACTTATAAATGGATAAGGTAACCACTGATTTCTATTGTCGAAACATCAATTTGTGATCAATTCATCGGAAATCTGGATATACAGTGTTCTTCAGTTTTAAGACGATAATGTCCCTCCAGGAAGAAAAGGGCGATGGTTTCAGTTGCGTCCGATTCAACTCATATCAATAGAAAAGACGCAGTGCAGAATACCAGGACACTTAACCATGTGGAAATCCGCAGGATGCCTAAAGAGAAGAGAAGAAATAACAATAACAAATATACAATTGAAAATTTCGAATGAGTGTAAAATAAATTCCTCATTTTGTTGACTAATATTCTGGACCATTTGTATCTTCTTGCATATTATAAAAGTTTCTACGTACACATTTTCTTAAAACTGAACTATAACATAAAATTCATACTGTTTGGATCTATTAAATCTATAAACATATATTTATTATTATCACATATATATGTATATTTATATTGATAATAGCTATACGAACATCACTAAATATCATAATAATGTTTTGAATGCATCTCCTTATTAGAATTAAAAATTGAATTCCCATTTCTCTGAAAATTATGACGTTGCGCTCGCAAACACATGACGTGTACTTACTTTCGGCACCGTTCCCACAAGCCTGTAGCAGGGCGGCGTTACATCCGGCGTAGCCTTGTGTTTCGTCACTTCCGTCGTCACAGTCATTCGCACAGTCACACATATAGGACCTGTCTATACACGTGATCTGGCCGCTTTCACAGGTAAACCAATTTGCAGGGCATAACTAAACGATAAACAGGTAATTACATTGTAGATAAAATTATATATGTCAGGCAAAGTAAGATGGTAAACATTAAAATAAAACAATGGTTTCGTTTAGTTTATTAAATTTACTTTTAAGGACTGACCATTGTGTGCATTGTGTTGCAGTGTACGAATGTACTATGCTTTGGCAGGCTGCGGTATACTCATTTTGTGTCTCCTTGTCATAAAGTATAATGATATTTGAGTTTCAAGTTTTCAAATATTCGTATCTTTTTTAGTTATAAAGTATTTACAACATTGACCCAAGATTTTAAAGAAATAGATAAAATTGTGAAACAAAACCATTCAAGGGTTCTTTTTGCTAATGTATCAAGACATACGAACTAGGTTTATTTAATTTTGTCGCGTTGCAATGTTATGTTTAGTCTTTGGCATTGATTTACGGTAACAATTCTAGCTTTAGGAGCGGTTGATCTTCAAGGTATGAAATGAATGGTTCGAACGGGATGTGGGATCGCTTTAATGGACGTCTCGGTACTCTAATATATTATTTTTGACGAAAGTTGTGGTCAAATCATATCTTAAACATTAAAATATCCAACGATTACGCTTCACTTTTTCACACTTTTGGTTGGGCTTATATGCAAGCTGTGTCAATTTATAAAGCAAAATGTTAACATCTATGCTGTTCAGAACGTACAACGAATTGTGATGAGTGTGTAAGCTACTCACATTTAATTTTTATTTGTAAACGTCCAATCTTACCTGTTGGTATACGCCAGCTTGCCGCACTGGACAGTCTTGTGTGTTACACTCGCTGAAATCACTGGACGTTCCCGGACATTGTTTTCCGCCATTGAGAGGGAGGGGATCAGAACAGCTCCTAATACGGGACCTGGTTCCATTTCCACAGGACACTGTGCACGTGCCCCAAGGATTCCACGCAGCCCATTCGCCATCGACTGGAAAGGTAAAGATGCATTTCAATACAAGATATTCTAATACCTTTAGAAATCAGTTTTATATATCAGCTATCACATTGTCAGAAGAGACCATTACTCTCGCAAAAGAACTTTATGGCGTCATCCTCGTTTAAGCAGGGATCTTCCCATTATTCTTATGATTCATATTTGATATTGTAGCTTGTTTTTACGGAGTCTAAATGGACCATTTCTCTTGAAAGAACTTATGACCTCATCATCGTTTTTACTTTGGCAAGGATAACCCTATTATGCTACTGATTCACATATCGTCTTTATCAATTCGTAGTTACTGATAATGTTCACGTTGGACTAATGATCAGTCAAAACTATCAATGAAATTCACCCCATGGATCAAGACAAATTATCCTATTAGCTAAGTGGTCTTTATACCCAGGTCTAACAATATCAGAAGCGGACGTAAATATTATAGTTTGTAAATTTTTTGTGAAATCTTTCAGAAATTAAGAAAACACCAACTTACTCTTACAAACATCCGGGTTACATCCTTTGGTATCTGTGTCATTACCGGAGCACGAGGCGCCGCCATATTGTGGAGCGGGATTTGTGCACGTGCGTTGCTTAGTAGAAGTTCCTCCCCCGCAGGTAACCGTACACGCACTCCACGCACTCCAACTTGTCCAGGCGCCGTCAACTTTAAAATTTATTCAGAGAGACAAACATCAGCCATTAACGTCAGCCATTGATAGTATTTCAACTAATTTGTTTCAGTAGAATACTACTTATGTCGGAAATATTGCATAGACATTGTCACTCTATAAGCAAATTAAGCAAAAAGGTAAAGATATGAAAAGATATATGCCCAATTCAGTGCCGTCTAAACAGGGTTATGCCGAGTTCGCTTTTAATATATTACCATTTAAAGACGCTCCCCCGCCGACAGAGCATAAATGATACCTATAATTTGAACAATAATTGGTGTTTGATCGTGTATATATATGTCACATTAACACAAAAATAATTCAATATAATTTATTGTGCTTTCGATGCATACGCAATCAGTACTGCATTCATTACGCAATGGAATTTTTGAGATGTAATTAATTATATTTAATATTTTTATCTTGAAGTAAAATTGAAAGCTCACAGGTTTAAATGGTTGTAATGGTGTAAAATAAGTAACTTTAGTAACTGAAGAAAAATACCAAACCGTATGCTTCTGTTTTTGATAGTGAAAAAAATGTCATTTGTCAGCGGTGGAGCATCTTTAAAATATTAACAAAAGACTTACGTACTTGTTTTCAATATAGCAACGGTATTGACTAATACAACCATTACATACTTGGACATGGTGATAGAGTGCACACTTGGCTATCAGCGGTACTCCCAGCGCAAGGCTGGCCGCCATATTGGGCAGGTGGGTTTGTGCATGTCCTCGACCTGTGTTGGATTCCACTGGCACAAGTCACAGAGCAGGTGTTCCAACCACTCCATGCTGCCCATACACCATTAACTAAAAACAATGAAGTGGCATACGTGTTATTGATGATGTCTAAATATTAAGATGCATTTAAAACAAAATTTAAGTCAGATTGGATTTAAGACTGGGAATTATTTTAAACTACGAAGTGTATGCATTTGGATGGTTGTCGATGTCTGACTAGCTTCCAAATTTTATTTTGGATTAAGAAAATAATCTTTTAAACTTGATAGACCAAAAATAATAAAAAAAATGTTCAAAATCATCCTCTTTGCAGCATAATTATTAACATGCCCACATAAATGACGCTTTTAAAGAACTAGAGACTCCATTAATAGATTTGATAACAAAATCGCTTTAATTAATGTAAGAATATAACAGGAAAAATAACAAAACCAGTTTGAAATAGGTAACATTAATCTGAACACAAGAATGGTTTATAAATGTATAAACAAAACCTAATGATCTGTCGCTTTAAGGACAGAAATGAGGCATGATTTGTCGAGACTACAACATTTGATGACGGAAGCCAATGATTTAGATTTATGCTACTCAGATTTGTAAAAGTACACAATGGACTTACTTGGACAGTAAGTGGAAGTTGTACAGGTTGCGACATCAGTGTCCGAGTTAGGACAGTTCGCCCCATTGTATTGCGGAGGGGGATTATCACAGGACCGGGTCCGTGTCTTAGTTCCGGTCTGAGATGTTCCGTAGTCCTTACAGGTCAGTGTACAAGAGGAATAACTCCCCCACGAACCCCAAACTCCATTAACTACGGATATAGATGAAATATAATATATAAAAAATGTATAAGTTTGATTTTTGTCACTAACTCCTCAATATGAAATAGTATTTTTACGAATCCATTAATGAAAGAGATTAAAACTATTTTTTCTCTTAACAAAGTATATTTTATTATTGGTAATATAGAATGTGTCAACAAAAACATACACAACATTAAAAGTATAAAATGCATGTTACTTGAAGCAATTCTCATATATTTCATTAAAGCTAAAATCCATTTCATTAGACATGACATGAATCTACAAATGAACACATGGAGAGAGATGTATGAACTCACTCGGACATGGGAATGTATTGCATGTTGTGCTGCTGGTATCAGAACTAGGGCATGCTGCACCTCCATATTGTGGAGCTGGGTTCGTACACGAACGCGTCCGGTATTTTACTCCTCCTGCGCATGTCACGGAACAGGAACCATAACTACCCCAGGAAGACCACTCTCCATCGACTACGAGACAAAACATTTTCATGAGTATTGCTTAGAAATACGTTACATTATAACTGCAATAACACTTACTCTTTGTTTATCAATACACAACGTAAGCCTCAAACGATTTCTGGTCAGTAGAAGCATAAATTATTTACCATACACTTTGACGATTCATTATACAAGTGTGATTACGATACATTTACTTTTGTTTTAAAGAATACATACTTGGACAAGGATGTGTGTTACAGCTACCACTACTGGTATCGTCGTTGCCACATGACGCTCCTCCGTGTTGTGGAGCTGGATTCGTACACGAACGCGTCCGAGACTTCACACCTCCTGCGCATGTTACGGAACAGGAACCATAGCTTCCCCAAGAGGACCAACCGCCGTCAACTGAAAGATGATATGATGTTTTTACTTTTTGTTTTTCTGTTCATTCGTTTAATGTTCTCTACACAGTGATTCAATCACTTACTCACACTTAATAATGCCGCTTACTCCGAAACGATTTTTAATTACAATTAACTGACAAACCTATAAAATCATTTTTAAATACTTCTTCTCAAATTATATATATATATTCCCCCTCTTCAGGACGATTGTTTGAAATGATTTCTTTTTAGTTATATAAAGTTCACGATTTCTTAATCTTTTTAAAATTTTGATTGTTTTCGACATCTAAGATGGTATTATAATTTGCTATATATCGGATGCTTTGAATATGTGTGTAAACCTTGGTACATATTTTATCATGGATTTGCTTACTTGGACAAGGATGGGTGTTGCAGGATTCTGAGTTCGAGGAAGATCCGGCACAATTTGCACCACCGTGTGCTGGTGATGGATTGTTACATTGCCTTGTTTGAGTACGTGACCCAGTCCCACAGCTCCTCGAACATGATCCCCAACTTCCGTATGAACTCCAGCCACCATCAACTGAAAAAAAATAAGAAATCAAGAATTCTTGAATTTCTCTACACGAACGCATTCAACAGGAGGTAAATAGAATAAAACCACTATAAAAACCATGATGTTCCACAAGCACATTAGGCATGCATAAGTTATACTTTTCTTTTCTTTACGTACTCGGGCAAGCGCTCAATGTGCAACTGGTAGTTTGTGTACCGGAACCGCTACAGGAACTTCCGCCATGCGCAGGAGTAGGATTGTTACATTGCCTCGTTTTCGACCTCGTACCACTGCCACAAGTAACGGAACAGGAGCCGTATGATCCCCAACTACCCCAGCCACCATTAACTGTTTAGAATTAGAAATATATTTTTTATGAAACTGAAAATATGCATGTCCTAAATCAGCATTAAAAAGCTCTATCTACACGACGGGAACTCACTATCAATGATAAAACAAACACTTCATCATTCTTAAATTTCACAATATGTATAATTTTTAATATAGCTATGGTTCAGCACAAATTGTACATTCCTTTAATTAAATGAAAAATATAATTTCTAGAAATACAAACAAATATTCATATACTATATGACATGATGTATTATAATCAAACTGATATCTCTTACTGAATTTTTGATACAAAGGAAAATATGAACATAAAATTGGATTTCAATATATGAATTTCTTTATGAATGCATTCAACATTTGTTTGTGATATTTCGTACCTGGACAATAGGTTGATGGAGTACAGGAAGCAGTGATGGTCGCACTTCCGGAACACTGTTTTCCATCATATTTAGGTTCAGGATTGTTACAATATCTGGTCTGAGTCTTTATTCCAGTAGTAGCGCCCCCTGTTGTTGATCGACACGAAAGCGAGCATGCGCCGTACGCACCATATGAACTCCATCCTCCATCAACTGTATTTAAAATCAATTTAAGGCATTAACCTGTCTATAAATATCACCCAAGTGACCAAGAAAAAATGTTCTCTATAGCTATAATGACTTTTTATCCTGCAACTGTCCCACATACTGACCGATAACTACTGCCGGATAAACTTGTGCATTATCCGTCAATACGATATGCTTTATCCGTCAATACGATCACGTGAATTTGTTCCATATCTGACGGAACTTTTTCTAACTTGACCCAGAACTTGAAACTTCCGGTGAATGAAACGTCATTCAGTCCCGCTAAAACGTGACGTCACATTCATCGAAATGACGTCATTTTTACGATATCGAAAATTTCGTAAGGCGGTGTCGTCTTTTTCTTGGCTCATGACAAAGGTATGTATTGTTAAGTAATTCTTTAATGGGTATTGGTTGTTATTTGAGTATTTTCCTTTCCTTTCAGTGATATATCACCCTGAATAGAATTACGGTTACTGTTTGTGAATGCGCTTATTTATTTCCCACGGCTGTAAAAAGGAGTACACTCTCATTCGGTTAAGTGAATGAATCTTTACCTCCGCATCAAAGAAGCGTCTCGCTTCGAGCGAAACAAAGTAAGGAACTGTCAATTTGCTTTCGTTTTGAAAGCCATAATGGTTGCAGGATAAACAGAATACACGGTTAGTATCTTACAATACAAGGATTATTTTGGTGCTCGACACGGAAAGCCGAGATGACTCGGCAAAGCCTCGTCATCTCGGCTTTCCTAAGTCTCGCACCAAAATAAACCTTGTATTGTAAGATACTAACCGTGTATTCTCTATATACACAGGACAAAGTTGGTTGAATTTTAACATTTCGGGGACCCTAAGGAAGTGTTCGTATTAAGCGAATATTCTGTATACAGAGGTGGTCGCTAAAGCAGGGTTGACTTTGATAAAAGTATCAGTGTTCGACTATTAACGTTGATAGAGAATGTCTTACATATGTTGACCCAGTTCAAACTCTTGATGATATTTAGCAATTGCAAACATCGTCAGACAATTTATACTTACTCGGGGGAGGAGTTGCACAATCCTCTTCTGCCTGACCATCTCCATCATCATCTAAAGGGAAATCGAAACAGATTGGGTAATGCCTTTTATGCTATCATAATGCATCGTCAATGTTTCAATAATTGAAACTCATTATATATTACTGTAGATATATATATATATATTCGCGAGTGGTTATTTTCGTGATGTTGTTGCACATATTAACGCTATACACAAGCCTTCGAGCGTCTGCCATCATATAGTTTCATGCATACACTAAATATGACGCGCGGATGAAATAACTGCGGTTAACAGGTTTCCGAGTAATCAGCGTAAATTTCCAGCTCGCGGAAATTACCACGTTTACAGCAAGTTACAGGAATAACACTGACCCCGTCCTTGGTTTTCTGTGGTACACAGTTCCTCATCAATCAGGCCGTCACAATCGTTGTCTACACCATCACCAACCACTGTGGGGGTCGGGATGCAAATCTGTGTAGGGATGATAGTATATTATTATAAATATATTAATGATTTTAATAATAAATATATTGATTAGGATAGTATTACATATATCAATTATGATAGTAATACATTTATTTACTATAATAATATGAAATATATCAATCATTATAGTAATTATAATATTTTAAATACATATTATAATGGTTATAATTATAAATATATTAATTATGATAGTATTACATATATCAATTATGATAGTAATACATTTATTTACAATTATAATATGAAATATATCAATCATTTTAGTAATTATTATATTTTAAATAAATATATTAATGATTATAATTATAAATATATTAATTATGATAGTAATACATTTATTTATTATTATAATATTAAATATATCAATCATTATAGTAATTGTTATATCAATTAAGAAAATAATAATTATATTAATTATTAAATTTATAATTTTATTGATTATTATAGTAAATATTATATCGATTATTATAGTAATAATTACATTGATTATCATTACAATATTTATATTGATAATTATTTTAATAAATATTTTTGTTATTATAGTAAAATAAAAAAATAGATTTATTATAATAGTTATAATTATATTAATTGGTATAGAATAATTTATTAATTTAATTACAGAAAATAGATTAATATTATTTATCATTTCAGTGCGTTTTCCCATAACGATCCTCCTCAAAACAGGAGAATATCTTGAACTCGAACGATAATGTGATGTACGGAAGGATTTGCTCTATATTATTAGTGATTAAAACTTCACATAACATATAAAATTTATAAACAGTGACAATGTCAGGATTGTTGATTTTATTCAGTTTTTACACTTAATTCACTCTTTTGTGACAACATTCATATAAATAATCGACATGTACATGTTGTGTAATATAATATAGAAAACGAGTTCCGGACAAATTATATCTGGATGGTAATTGTCGTTCTTGGTTTCACTTCTAGAAACCGAATCCTCTCTAAACCGGCCAAAATTCTATGCACCTATCATGATCGGTTTAGGGAAGTACGACAGTAATAATTATATTAATTACTATAGAATAATATAATCAATTTAATTGCTGAAAGTAGATTAATTTATATACACTTCATTGTTACTACTCATGTGAAAATATTAGTATTAGTTTTTTCTATAACTCTTACTTATATGTATACATTTTGTTAAACGAGTGTCTAGTCGGATGATCTATATACTCTTACCCAACTTTTTCTGTGATGCAACTAAGGTTAAAATTACAAATCTCGGCAAAAATGTTTCTGACAAAGTCACGGAATCACCTTACATTGGATTGTCAATGATCATGTTTGCCAAATAAAAAAACATTTATTTTGTTTGATACATTATGCGTGTGTTTTGAAATTATACGAAACTTACCGTATTGATTCCGGCCATACGCATGCCTGTGGTAAACCCGTAAGTCTCCCAATTAGCCTGTCCGTATAGATATCCACCAAAGATTGAGATTGGAGATGTGTGACGTACAGTGTGGGACCCCTCAGACACGCTGATGTAACCCCCTACATAATCGGTACCACTGATCCTGTTGTATCTTGTACTTGAGGGGAATGCATTGCCATCGACGCGAAGTCCTGATTTTTCTGATTCTTTGACAATGAACATAAAGTAGCTGTTGTAAGACCCAAGAGAGTACTTCGGTGTGGTGAAAGTGTAGTCGGCTCCGAACTGTTCCACTGGAGGAATGATCATCATCATAGGGTCAGATTGTTCATACGATGACTGCTGACTTAGACAGAATTGAACTAGTAATATCGGCTTGTCTGATTCCACAAGACAGTAAGCGGTGGAGGAAATCGTCTTCTGGACAACAGTTCCCGGACTACTCAGCGTAAAAGAAGTAGAATAACCACCACTTATTGTGACCCTTGTGTTACTCTCACTGGCTATGAACTTAAAGTAATCACCGACAGTTCTCAATGGTATAGGGACAGTAACGAAGCGCTTTCCCCAAGTGTCAACGTTCGTTAGATGTTCAACCAAGTGATCAGAACTGCCTCCTGAACCGATATTTGTCTTCCGATTTCCACTGAATACAGAGACAGGCTTTGATGATTCAATGTAGGTTCCAGACAGATCGCCGTATGTAACTAACTGGAATGTGTCAAATCTGTTCATCGTTACGGTCAGTGTATTTCCGCTATAGTAGTTCCTTCCTCCCCATGATATGTACCGACTGCCAATCGCTTCCCCAACTCTGATATTCACGGTTGTACTGTCGTTCACGCCAACAATCAGCAGCTCACATTGGTAGTACGGTGGGTAATATGTAATGGCGTAATATTCCGTACCAAGGACGTCAGTGGGCAGACCAAGGAAGGCGTCACAGGAGTAAGTCTCCTTGTTAACGCCATATATAACCACCTCATCATCAGCAGTGATCCAGACAGCTTTTGAGCTCATTTCGTTCCCAGCAAGACGTATAGATGGGGTAAAGAAGAGCTGTTTGACAGTTCCAGCCGTGACGGAGAAGGCTTCATTGATTCCAGCTGCGCTGTATCTCGGAGCGGTCACCTTAACATTGACTGTCGTCGTCCTCATCGTTGTGACGAAAAGTTCGACGTTCATAGAAACAGCGATGTTCTCCATGTATCCTATGATAAATTCCGTACCGCGATTGTCGGGCGCACCTTTTCAAGAAATTGTTTAAAATACATTTCGAGTAAGAACATTTAGTAATTAAAATATTGTTATATGATATCATTTTCCAATGGATAACTGAAAGATTATGTTTTCGCTTTTCTGGTTTTCCTTTTATTTCTTTTCTAAAATTCATCTTACTGGTCAATTTTACAAAAATACCAAACGGATATGATAAATGCATACATATCACGTCGCTGTTTTCATAATGAATGATATCTTTAATACCTATTGTCTAATGACTTAATTGCTTTGTTCAACTATTCTTTTTTAGCATAGTTCTTACCTTGAACGGAAGCTATGACACACAGTAGTGACACCAGCCGAAGAGCTACGGCCGCTGGATAAAAACGAAAATATTATTACCACTCGCGTGTCATAAAACATATTACTGCGGCATTCTGATCTATTGTTAGTTGGGTTTGAACTTTCTTTCGCAGCTACTAAATTTTGTGATTTAGCGAAGAATATCGTTCGAAGGTTTAAAATTTGAATAAAAATTCCTATCGATATAAATTATAAAGATGTTCAAACTAGGAGATAAACTTTCGCAAATTAACTTCGATCATTAAATTCACGAAAGCTAATCGCACACGAAAGTTGGTTTACAACACTGAAGATATGAAGGTATAATAAAAACTGACAAGATTCGTGTTCAAATTACAGATGATATCAATAATGAAAGAAATATACATTTCTTTCTTATAGGATTTAGTATGACAAGATAAGATGCTCCACCGCCAACAGATCATAAATGATATTCATCATAATTGATAATTGGTGTTTGATCGTGTCTATGCATGTCTAATTAACACACAAAAAATAATATAAATAAGTTATTTTTTCTTTGGTGCACGCGCATTCAGTACATCATTCTATATAGGATATAGTGCCATGGAATTTTTTCGGGATGCAAATAATTATTTTTCATATTTTAACTTGAAGTAAAATTAGAAGCTCAAACTTTTCAATGGTGGTAATGGTGTAAAGTAAGTAACTTTTGTAACTGAAGAAAAATACTAAATTGTCTGCTCCTGTTTTTGATAGTGAAAAACTACATTTGTCAATTAATACCTTATTACTCATTTTGTTGGAGTTAGAATATCTTAAGTTGAAATTTTAAAAATTTAAATCCCATCAAGTTCTAACATTCATATATCTTAACTCGTTATCGGTTTTCAAGTATATAAGAACTTTTACACTAAACGCAGTAACAAAACATGTAATACAAATAATAATATCATGAAATACAACATACCCATAGTGTGAATCTATAGAGCCCTGTGGTCGAAGCAGTGGACGACGCCAGGAACTCCTCCGAAATAAATAAGTTCACCTGTACTTCAGGTTTATAAGCATTAGTTTATCGTATACAAAGGGTAGTCCAATAACCAGTTCATTAATTCTTTAACTGATGTACAATTTAAAAGTGCATGATTGATTATACTTTTGAAATTTTTAATCGATCAAGAGGTCAAACATTCTGTACTTTTGAATATAATTAATAATGATATATAAAATCAAGTTTGTAATTTTGTAAGATATTTTCCTTATCGGATAATTATACGAAGATATATGTGTATTCAATGAAAATTTAATGCGGTTTTGAAAAATAAATTACTTCGTACGGATACATTACTGTTATTTAACCCGAATGTTTGAGCTTGTCTTTTGTGATTTTTTCCTGAAGAGTTTGTTTCCGTGTTTACTTTTATTGTTCATAACAAACATCCATTTTAATAATCAAAACCCAACTTGTAAATTGTCCTTTGTTGTATATGAACATTATGTTAAATACTGGACACCTAGGAGTTCATTATGTAACTCCGCTCGCTGTCCATTATTATGGGACCACTGTCCATTTCCCCAAAAATAATGGACAGTCGTGTGACAAAAATCTATTTTTAACAAATGATCTCCACTATGGAAAGCACAACTATATATTTAATTGACCAATCAATTTATACAATATCACAAGTTTTCTGATTAACGTCACATGCGGCGACTTGGTGTAATTTGCCAACGAATTATTCCACTCATTTGTTGTTGTTGTTCTTCTTCGTAGGTTTTCTTGTAAAGTCTAACTGCATTTCCCCTGCTTTCAACTTTTCATTGACACAACCATATCGCTGTTGTTGTCTTCAATGAATAATTTGTGTATTTTCCTACAAATCTGCTTCTTAATTGGAAGTTTATTTTGACGTAAAACAAAATGGATATAGCTTTAGGTTTAAACTCAAATATTCGTGTAATGCACGAAGCAAATTTCTTCCAAAACCGCAGTAATTCTTCATTTATTGTTTAAACACCTATATCTATGTTATCCGATAGGAAACATACAGTTGTGTGACCGCACAACGTTACATGATATGCTGTGTGCGGACGATGTGCGGACGATGTATGCACGATGTGCGGTCTGTGCGTAAGGAACGGTGTCTGAGCGATAGTTATCGTGGTTAATATAAATTTAGAATTCAACTTTATTGAGTAAACAAGCGAAACGATGATTGTGTTTTATTGCTACTGTTTTGGATAAACAATGAGTTTAATATATAGTCTTTGTAATATTAAAACAAACTAACCAAGACTCGGTAACACCATCCTGAGCGTTATCGACTTCCTTGTGCTTTGAATATAAGTCGTTCGATTTACTGTTATAGTTTGTCTAATCGTATAAGCAAGCCGTATTCTTTATCCTCTGTTGTTAACGCCGTACTAACTTTATGTTACGATATTTAGGTCAATGATCATCACCCAAGGAATTTAGTCATACAATCCTCACCGCATTACGTTACTTTTGAATGTATATTATGTTTGCTTACCATACAGCCAGTTGTTTTCGCGGAGATAATATTTTGGCGCTTTTGCGGTATATTGCTAACACCACGAAAGTTTGATCCGCACAGAGAGAACCATTTAAGACTCATTTCTTAAAATTTAAAATCACCTTAACACTAAACTGAAACGATTACATATGGAATATGCTGAAGTTTATCATTTTATTTTGTTATTGTTTTTGTTTATAAATCTTCATATAAGATCTGTTTTTAAATCAATGTATTGATGTTTGCATCGTTGATGTCCTTTGCGGAATTCCAGATGTTAAAAAATGGGAATTGGGTAAAGAAAAACGTAGCCTTACATTATTAAGTTGTTGTTGTTGGTTGTGATGGTAAAGACGTAATTATTATGGATAAAACGCGCGAACAAATACTTAATTTGATATAATTTGCGAAGGGGAAGATACTAATGCAAGACTAAAAAGACTTAAAGAATTCAAGTGAGACATTAGCACGATGATTTGATTTATATTTTTGTTATGTTCTAAGTTAGATTTTGTATGCAAAATGAACAAATAAATCAAATAACAAAAAAAAAACAAAAAAAAAGAAAAAATAGAAAAGAAAAAAAAGAAAAAAAAACGGTATTCTGGTGGTTGTGTTTGTAAGACAATGCGTAATTTGGGGATCGAACTGCTTCTTCTTTTTCAAGCGAAAAAAATCCTAAAATGGCTAATAGTCTTAACAAGGCGGAAATACATTTCGTAACTTGTCATAGTATGATACCCATTGACGAGAAACAATGTACCGTATTGCCGACTATTTTCGTGGGTATTAGATTTTCGCATTTTTCGTTTCCATCGCAATGAATGAATGATGAAACCGCAAAAATTGGAAATTTTCGTTTTTAATCTACAATGTTTTTAATATGATATCCTTGTCTGTGTTTAGTAATTACATCCTAACTCGTTTATCATATTTTAAGTCATGATATATGATATTAACGATGTTCCTTGGAGTGTTTGTTTAATTATGAACGCATTTTCATTTTTTAAGATTTTTTAACGAATTTGTATTAGTGTGAATAAAAAACAACTAATTAATTACGCAATGATACGTGACTTAAAAAAAGACAAGTCGTGAAAGTCACAAATACTTGCAGTGCAACATGAATAAATAACAATAAAGTACATAATTTAAAACAAAATAACACATCAGCATAACTTTATTTGTGATACAAATACAAAAACAAGAAATGGAGTATTTTAAGTACAACAGATCTGTATTATACATATACAAAATACTTTGATATCGTAGTTTTGTTGCGTCGAAATTTATACCACTAGTAGGTAAATGTAATAGGATACTTTATCAAAACAAAGATAATTGTGTGTTACAGTTCATAATTTCCAATTAAAATGGCATAACAATAAACATTCTCTTTGGTTTGTGTTTCATAGGCAATGCCAAACATTCCATAGTCATTAAAAGTATTATAAATTAGAGAATGAAAGCTAGAATCACTGTCCATTTGGAATATCCCAAGTCTTTGCGAGGATGATTTAGATACTGAGTGTCAGCAAAGAAATTAAAAGAGCATCATCGTCGTAGAAGCCAAAACAATGATATTCCCAATAAAACCAACCCATATGACATTCGGAGGATACCTGTTGTAAAAATGAAAAACAAAAAATCGTATAAATGATAGAGAAGGATTTTTATTCAGTATACATACTAAATACCTATTATGAATTTATTCAAACAGTATTTTTATTCAGTATACATACTAAATACCTATTATGAATTTATTCAAAGTGAAAAGCTACTCCCACAATTTGTATAAATTAAAAGGCTTTTAGCTATAATTATCCAATGATTATTATTTATCATCTTAATACCTCATATTTTTATTTTTATTCCGGATTTGCATATTACAGAGTTATCTACCCTTATGGGTAGGTACCGATTGTGACGTTATGTGTTTGCGAGCGTAACATCATACTTTTCAGCGAAAACGACGTAAATGTTTCCCATAAAACGATGACGTCACAATCGATACCTTCCCGCAAGGGAGGTAACGCTGTACTATGCAAAGACGAAATATACATTATTGGATGTCGCTATATGTCACCAGCGATTACTTACTCTCGGCACCGTTTCCACAGGAAGCCAGAAGATCAGCGCTACATCCAGCGTATCCCGTTGTTTCGTCACTTCCGTCGTCACAATCGTTTCCACAATCGCACACGAACGGGAATTGTATACAGGTAATCTGGCCACTCTCACAGGTAAACCAATTTGTGGGACAGAGCTGAAAAGAAGGAATATTCTCTATAAGTCCGAAAACAAATAAAGTTTTATAACATATAATCGTCTATGATTTTATTGTTTCCTAAGTTTTATGTTAAAGCCCCATTATTTTTTGGGGTGAAAAAAAATCTCGTCATAAAGTACCAAACTTTGCTGAATAGTAGAGCATATATCTTTATGAAAATATTCGCCAATAAAAAAATGCCCAACATTTCCATGTCTTTTCAAAAACGATAGAAAACCCCTCTTCGGAAATGGGGAAATCAGTAGTTCCGTCCCAGAGCCAAAACAATCTAGTACGCATGCGTAGGCACATAAAAAGTGGAATTTCCCTAACAAACTGCAACATCATGCATGGCGAATGCACTGAAGACTCGCCAAATACGTGTCGGCGAACACACATGGGTCCGTTGAAACGTGGTGAAGAGCGAGACCAATTCTTCAAACAACGGCAATTTATATATAATTAGCGGTCAAGTTGCTCGATCGCGATCGACTGCACGTTACGAACCCATGCATTCGACGCGTGGACCTTAAATACATGTTGTAAATGTATGTTTTATGTATTTACATGTAATTTCTATATAAAACTATTCAAAAAGTTTTATTCTTGAACGGAAAGACAAGTAATCATTTCGTTTAAAACATGTTTTAACGACATTTTTTTTGAGTAAGCATGTGTACAAAGACCACTTGGCTATGAAAACCACTTTTCTTTGCCTGTTGGGTTGGTTGTATAGACAGACTTAACTGTAGTTTGTTTTAATAAAAATAATTGGTTTATTACTATTAATACTACGCTTTCGTGCGAAGATTTGAAAACAAAATTTGATCATTTTTAAATAATCAATTTGTTTTAGTCATGTATTTGCTGAGAATTATTTGTATAAAAAAATTATAAAATATTTCAAAATTTACATATTGCTAGTTTACCTGATGGTAAACCCCGGCCTGACGGACGGGGCAGTCTTGTGTGTTACATTCGCTGAAATCACTAGACGCTCCGGGGCATTGGAGTCCGCCATTAAGAGGGAGAGGATCAGAACAGCTTCGGATTCTGGATCGAGTTCCATTTCCACAAGATAACGTACATGTACCCCATGCATTCCATGCAGCCCACTCCCCATCAACTGTTAATGTAAAATAAGTGATTACACATTGTTACTGAATAGCTATATACAAAATGTACAAAACCATACAACACATGCACATCGTTATCGCTATCACCTTTTTTTTTTTTTTTTTTTTTTTTTGCAAAATAAAAAAAAAATGTTTGTATTAACTTTGACAAACATTAGTTTGTACATTAGTTCACATTAACGATGTGCAAATATATTCAACTAATTACTGTTAGAAATTGAAGTGCACAAATACTGATCACCTGGAAAGGTTTTCCTCTGTGATACATGCATCATACAATTGTGTAACATTAATCCCGTAAAAAACAATAACTTACTTATACACACGGCAGTATTACATTCTATGGTAGCTGTGTCATTGCCTGCACACTGGGCACCGCCATGTGCTGGACTAGGATTAGTACAAGAGCGACTCCTGGTGGTAGTTCCGCCTCCGCACGTGACTGTGCACGTGCTCCACGCGTTCCAGTTCGACCATGCGCCGTCAACTAGAAACGAATTATCAAACATTGGCAATCAGCTTTTTCAATCATGATAATTGAGTTGTTGCATTGAATACGTTTTATTCTAGAAAATAATTATAATATCATGATGAAAATACATTTGATAATTTTGAACATATCCCTTTTTTAATAGGAATTAATAATGATTCTATATAACGTTATTTAGAAAAAAATATAATTAATTGAAAGAAATTACCGTTAAGTTACTTGTACTAAATGTCCATGACTTACACTGCTCAGAGAAAATACGAAAAATAAAATACAGTTTGCGACGAATGAAAATTCAACGAAAATGTGCTTGAAACCATGTTTATGAGTTTTCTTTTCAAATTACTATTTCAAAAGAAAATAAATAAATTATATATCTTTCTTCTTTTTACAAGTATATATTTTCGTTATGTAAAACATTTCGTTGATTTTTCTTGTTGCTATAGAACCACGAATAAAAAACAACGAAATGTGATTAATCCATGTTTTGTTACTTGTGCTGTTCCATCTGTAAACCACGAATATTTCTAGCCACGATATGATTCAAAAGCTGTTAACCACGAGAAAAAGTTCCCACGAATATTTGATATCAAACAGTATCAGTAAACACCATTATACGTACTTGGACAAGGACTCAATGTACAGCTGGTTGTGGACGTGTCACTTCCACTACAGTCGTTACCGTTGTATAGTGGGCTAGGGTTATTGCAGGACCGAGTCCTCGTCCTCGTGCCAGAGGCACAGGTCACGGAACAAGACCCATAGGAGCCCCAGGAACCCCATCCACCATGAACTAGAAATAGAAAATAACATTTAAAATAACACTTGAGAGAGTACACCATCAATATTTGGCCCAAAATGCAGTATGGCAATTATATGATCTCATTATTGAAGCGATACATTTGTATATCACAAAAATATCGAGGCAATTGAAATATATTTTGAATTAATAAATGAACAACAGATAACAATGTAAAAAAATATAGGTATCTTCTGTAAATTGAGATAAAAATATCGAAATACATTATAAACATTAACAAGGTATGCGAAAAATATATCTATTTCAAAATAAACATATCTCAATATAGTTTTGATATCGCTCTCACTCAATATAGATTATTTTATTTATAATGCGGTAAGCGATTGTTTCAAACGTTTTAAATTCAATGAAAGTTATTTTTTTAGTTTTAGAAGTATGAACGTAATGCATTTGTTTATGGGAACCATAGAGTTGAAAAATAAAAGTTGAGTGTAAACATCGCCATTAAGTTATGATAAATACCTACCTGGACAATAGGTTGATGGAGTACAGGAAGCAGTGTTTGTCGCACTTCCGGAACACTGTCTTCCGTCATATTTAGGTTCAGGATTGTTACAATATCTGGTCTGAGTCTTTATTCCAGTAGTAGCGCCCCCTGTTGTTGATCGACATGTTAGTGAGCATGCGCCGTATGCTCCATATGAACTCCAACCGCCATCAACTAAATTGATTAAAGGACAATACATGTAGTTGGATAAATATGAAGTGATAAAAAAATTAATAATTGAAAAAAAAATAATTTAATCATAAAATGTCCATGTTCTTATATGTCCAATACTATTACTAACATTGTTCGTTCTAGCTAAAATATTTTTTTCTGCATTTATCATTTTCCTTGAAAGGTTAGCTTATAGTGCGAGCTATTGTAAATTTCAAACCAAATATTAATTTCACAATATCCAGCAAGAGTTGAAATAATTGAACATGTTGCTTTATTTCACCGTAACATGACGTATTACGACTTATGTTGATATAACTTTACTTCTTTTGTTTCATCTCTAGTATATCTTTGTTCAATTTAAATTCATGTTCCCTTAATATATACGGTAAATGAGTTAAGACGCATAGCGAAAAAAGGCCTTTAAAATGTGGCTTTGCATACTTGGAGGAGGTGTTGCACAGTCCTCTTCTGCAGTTCCGTCACCATCGTCATCTACAAGAAGTACAAATTACAAATTTCAGCATTTTGGTTTATTATCCAGCCATTAGTAAAATTTTTGATGACTTGATTAATTTACAAATAAGTATAATAAGTAAGTGTAGACTATGCTAGCAATCGTTACAAATAACATCCATTTCAATAGTATTACGATTATTATCAGATATGATTAACTAATTGAAGGCCCGCTACCTTTGCGAAACAAAAATTAAAAGTTTCTTAAAAGGATTAATAATATACGAAAATGTATACCAATGGCCTAAGGGGATGTTTAACACCAACCAAATGGAAGATTCCTGCGTACAATATGTTAACAGTGAAGATTCATTTGGCTGTTTTGCCATCTGGCGCAGTGATAATCAACCGACTCGCCGTAATTAGGACAACGGCGAGAAACATAAGACGAAATGAAAATTAACATTTTATCTATTTAAATAAATTATTAAGAATGGGGTAGTAAGTGCTGAGTATCAACGGTAAGTGAATAACTTTTGTGACTATGAATATATCAATTTCGTTTTACATTCCCATTTTAAAGATTTAAACCTGTTCTTATTTATATCCGTCGAGTAGTTATTTAAACCGGATACTAATGTGTATATTTATTAGTATAAACACATATTTATCTAGCTTAAACGATGTATATTTACATTCTGAGTGTTTCGTCACTATATGAATCAACCAACTGACGAAAACAAATATTTGCCTATGATAACACTATGAATACGACGATTGTCGTGCACCGATCATCTGATTTCAAACAATACGCCAGATTCATATCAATAAAAATAATACCCCACAATATTTTAATGTGTAATGTCTAATGTGTTGTTTCTTGATATATAATCAACTAAAGGTTACTGTAATAAGCCAATCGAAACTTATTTTGACTATATTTCTTGTTTATCAATTGTCATTTACAAAAATAGTACGACCGGAAGGCGGAAACTTGAAAACGCGACGTTGAGGAACGACTTTGTCAGCCAGCGGTTCGATTAATCTCGTTTCTTGTCGTAAATGGGTGTCATGATTTTAAATATGATATAATAATATTTCAATAATTTTTGTTTTAACGAATAATTGTTATATTAATATTTGGATTGAATGTATTTTTCTAATTTTCATAGCGGCTATGAATAGCAGAAGCTATCTACATATCTTCCGAGGAGCGCTAACGCTAACGTGCTCCACGGAATATGTAGATAGTTTCTGCTTTTCATAGCCGCAAAGAAAATTAGAAAAATACATTCAATCCCTATATACAAATCACGATCTTTATGTCTACAACAACAACAAAAATTATTTTTGTTTGTTGTTACAAGAGTCTCGAAAATGGAAATAAGAACGATTATTAAATTGATGGTTGTTAGGATGAGAGCGGTCATCACATTTCAATGACATCATCATTTTTGTGATCCACTGGTCAAATGAATAGCACTCACCTCGTCCTTGGTTTTCTGTAGTACACAGTTCCTCATCAATCAGCCCATCACAGTCATTGTCTATACCATCACCAACCACAGTGGCAGTCGGTACGCAAATCTGTTGAAGCAAATACAAGATATTTTTAACATTTTCTGTTAAATGCCGTACTTAGCGTTCTATAGTTCTCGAATTTCAGAGTTTGTCATATTTCAATAGCAGAACATACGGCGACTGATGTGTGATTCTGAGACCACAAAATGGGAGTCTAATATTTGGAAAATATCAAACATTTATTGGCTGAATTATCCGAGAAAAAATGATCTCCGTATTTTGTCCTTTAATCTCCACAATAGTAATTTTATATCTTTCACTCCATCATTTATGTGCAGCTAGCTTAAGTGTCAGTTTAAACAAATTGCCAACTTAAGACATATACATCTTATTTTACATATACATGTACTCAGCAATAGACTCAAATAAGAAACTCAAACAAGTGAATTCTATGTTTCGTAGGACGATTGTTATGATAATGCTTGAATCACTAACCCTTGAAGACACATTTAGGCTCTTTTAAAAAAAAGATTAGACCAATCAATTAAGAAATATCATTGGTGAATTGGCTACAAAACAGTTTTAAAGTACACCGATATTCAGTCGTAAATATATTACACAAATTTATACTATGAATAAAAGAAATACTATTACACTTGACGTATTATGCTTCTTTCATTACTTTAAGTGTTGTTTTGAATATACTTGAAATCGTATAAAAGAGATGCATTTTTAAATGCAGTCTTATAATTATCCGATACAATATAGAAAAATGTAGATATTCAGCAATGATTACCGTGTTAATGCCGGCCATACGCATGCCTGTGGTAAACCCGTAGGTCTCGAAGTTGGCCTGCCCGTACAGATATCCACCAAAGATGGAGATAGGAGATGTGTGACGTACAGTGTGGGACCCCTCAGACACGCTGATGTAACCCCCTACATAATCGGTACCACTGATAGTATTGTATACAGTATTAGAGGGGAATGCATTGCCATCGACGCGAAGTCCTGATTTTTCTGATTCCTTGACGATGAACATGAAGTAGTTGCTATAAGACCCAAGAGAGTACTTTGGTGTGGTGAAAGTGTAGTCGGCTCCGAACTGTTCCACAGGAGGAATGATCATCATCATGGGATCAGATTGTTCATTCGATGACTGCTGACTTAGACAGAATTGAACAAGCAATATCGGCTTGTCTGCCTGTACAAGACAATAAGCACTGGATGAAATTGACTTCTGAACAACGGTTCCTGGACTTGCAAGTGTAAATGTATTGGAATATCCTCCGCTGATAGTTACAGTTGTGCTACTCTCACTGGCTATGAACTTGAAGTAATCACCGACAGTTCTCCTTGGTATAGGAACAGTAACGAAGCGCTTTCCCCAAGTGTCAACGTTCGTTAGATGTTCAACCAAGTGATCAGAACTGCCTCCTAAACCGATATTTGTCTTCCGATTTCCGCTGAATACAGAGACAGGCTTTGATGATTCAATGTAGGTTCCAGACAGATCGCCGTATGTAACTAACTGGAATGTGTCAAATCTGTTCATCGTGACGGTCAGTGTATTTCCGCTATAGTAGTTCCTTCCTCCCCATGATATGTACCGACTGCCAATAGCATCCCCAACTCTGATATTCACGGTTGTACTGTCGTTCACGCCAACAATCAGCAGCTCACATTGGTAGTACGGTGGGTAATATGTGATGGCGTAATATTCCGTACCAAGGACGTCAGTGGGTAGTCCAAGGAAGGCGTCACAGGAGTAAGTCTCCTTGTTAACGCCATATATAACCACCTCATCATCAGCAGTGATCCAGACAGCTTTAGAGCTCATTTCGTTCCCAGCAAGACGTATAGATGGGGTAAAGAAGAGCTGTTTGACAGTTCCAGCCGTGACGGAGAAGGCTTCATTGATTCCAGCTGCGCTGTACCTCGGAGCGGTCACCTTAACATTGACTGTCGTCGTCCTCATCGTTGTGACGAAAAGTTCGACGTTCATAGAAACAGCGATGTTCTCCATGTATCCTATGATAAATTCCGTACCGCGATTGTCGGGCGCACCTTTTCAAGAAATTGTTTAAAATACATTTTGAGTAAGAACATTTAGTAATTAAAATATTGATATATGATATCATTTCCATTGGATAACTGAAAGATTATGTTTTCGCTTTTCTGGTTTTCCTTTTATTTCTTTTCTAAAATTTATCTTATTGGTCAATTTTACAAAAATACCAAACGAATATGATAAATGCATACATATCACGTCGCTGTTTTCACAATGAATGGTATCTTTAATACCTATTGTCTAATAACTTAATTGCTTTGTTCAACTATTCTTTTTTAGCATAGTTCTTACCTTGAACGGAAGCTATGACACACAGTAGTGACACCAGCCGAATAGCTACGGCCGCTGGATAAAAACGAAAATATTATTACCACTCGCGTGTCATAAAACATATTACTGCGGCATTCTGATCTATTGTTAGTTGGATTTGAACTTTCTTTCGCAGCTACTAAATTTTGTGATTTAGCGAAGAATATCGTTCGAAGGTTTAAAATTTGAATAAAAATTCCTATCGATATAAATTATAACGATGTTCAAACTAGGAGATAAACTTTCGCGAATTAACTTCGATCATTACATTCACGAAAGCTAATCGCACACGAAAGTTGGTTTACAACACTGAAGATATGAAGGTATAATAAAAACTGACAAGATTCGTGTTCAAATTACAGATGATATCAATAATGAAAGAAATATACATTTCTTTCTTATAGGACTTAGTATGACAAGATAAGATGCCAACAGATCATAAATGATATTCATCATAATTGATAATTGGTGTTTGATCGTGTCTATGCATGTCTAATTAACACACAAAAAAAAATATAAATAAGTTATTTTTTCTTTGGTGCACGCGCATTCAGTACATCATTCTATATAGGATATAGTGCCATGGAATTTTTTCGGGATGCAAATAATTATTTTTCATATTTTAACTTGAAGTAAGATTTGAAGCTCAAACTTTTCAATGGTGGTAATGGTGTAAAGTAAGTAACTTTTGTAACTGAAGAAAAATACTAAATTGTCTGCTCCTGTTTTTGATAGTGAAAAACTACATTTGTCAATTAATACCTTATTACTCATTTTGTTGGAGTTAGAATATCTTAAGTTGAAATTTTAAAAATTTAAATCCCATCAAGTTCTAACATTCATATATCTTAACTCGTTATTGGTTTTCAAGTATATAAGAACTTTTACACTAAACGCAGTAACAAAACATGTAATACAAATAATAATATCATGAAATACAACATACCCATAGTGTGAATCTATAGAGCCCTGTGGTCGAAGCAGTGGACGACGCCAGGAACTCCTCCGAAATAAATAAGTTCACCTGTACTTCAGGTTTATAAGCATTAGTTTATCGTATACAAAGGGTAGTCCAATAACCAGTTCATTAATTCTTTAACTGATGTACAATTTAAAAGTGCATGATTGATTATACTTTTGAAATTTTTAATCGATCAAGAGGTCAAACATTCTGTACTTTTGAATATAATTAATAATGATATATAAAATCAAGTTTGTAATTTTGTAAGATATTTTCCTTATCGGATAATTATACGAAGATATATGTGTATTCAATGAAAATTTAATGCGGTTTTGAAAAATAAATTACTTCGTACGGATACATTACTGTTATTTAACCCGAATGTTTGAGCTTGTCTTTTGTGATTTTTTCCTGAAGAGTTTGTTTCCGTGTTTACTTTTATTGTTCATAACAAACATCCATTTTAATAATCAAAACCCAACTTGTAAATTGTCCTTTGTTGTATATGAACATTATGTTAAATACTGGACACCTAGGAGTTCATTATGTAACTCCGCTCGCTGTCCATTATTATGGGACCACTGTCCATTTCCCCAAAAATAATGGACAGTCGTGTGACAAAAATCTATTTTTAACAAATGATCTCCACTATGGAAAGCACAACTATATATTTGATTGACCAATCAATTTTATACAATATCACAAGTTTTCTGATTAACGTCACATGCGGCGACTTGGTGTAATTTGCCAACGAATTATTCCACTCATTTGTTGTTGTTGTTCTTCTTCGTAGGTTTTCTTGTAAAGTCTAACTGCATTTCCCCTGCTTTCAACTTTTCATTGACACAACCATATCGCTGTTGTTGTCTTCAATGAATAATTTGTGTATTTTCCTACAAATCTGCTTCTTAATTGGAAGTTTATTTTGACGTAAAACAAAATGGATATAGCTTTAGGTTTAAACTCAAATATTCGTGTAATGCACGAAGCAAATTTCTTCCAAAACCGCAGTAATTCTTCATTTATTGTTTAAACACCTATATCTATATTATCCGATAGGAAACATACAGTTGTGTGACCGCACAACGTTACATGATATGCTGTGTGCGGACGATGTGCGGACGATGTATGCACGATGTGCGGTCTGTGCGTAAGGAACGGTGTCTGAGCGATAGTTATCGTGGTTAATATAAATTTAGAATTCAACTTTATTGAGTAAACAAGCGAAACGATGATTGTGTTTTATTGCTACTGTTTTGGATAAACAATGAGTTTAATATATAGTCTTTGTAATATTAAAACAAACTAACCAAGACTCGGTAACACCATCCTGAGCGTTATCGACTTCCTTGTGCTTTGAATATAAGTCGTTCGATTTACTGTTATAGTTTGTCTAATCGTATAAGCAAGCCGTATTCTTTATCCTCTGTTGTTAACGCCGTACTAACTTTATGTTACGATATTTAGGTCAATGATCATCACCCAAGGAATTTAGTCATACAATCCTCACCGCATTACGTTACTTTTGAATGTATATTATGTTTGCTTACCATACAGCCAGTTGTTTTCGCGGAGATAATATTTTGGCGCTTTTGCGGTATATTGCTAACACCACGAAAGTTTGATCCGCACAGAGAGAACCATTTAAGACTCATTTCTTAAAATTTAAAATCACCTTAACACTAAACTGAAACGATTACATATGGAATATGCTGAAGTTTATCATTTTATTTTGTTATTGTTTTTGTTTATAAATCTTCATATAAGATCTGTTTTTAAATCAATGTATTGATGTTTGCATCGTTGATGTCCTTTGCGGAATTCCAGATGTTAAAAAATGGGAATTGGGTAAAGAAAAACGTAGCCTTACATTATTAAGTTGTTGTTGTTGGTTGTGATGGTAAAGACGTAATTATTATGGATAAAACGCGCGAACAAATACTTAATTTGATATAATTTGCGAAGGGGAAGATACTAATGCAAGACTAAAAAGACTAAAAGAATTCAAGTGAGACATTAGCACGATGATTTGATTTATATTTTTGTTATGTTCTAAGTTAGATTTTGTATGCAAAATGAACAAATAAATCAAATAACAAAAAAAAAAAAAAAAAAAAAAGAAAAAATAGAAAAGAAAAAAAAGAAAAAAAAACGGTATTCTGGTGGTTGTGTTTGTAAGACAATGCGTAATTTGGGGATCGAACTGCTTCTTCTTTTTCAAGCGAAAAAAAATCCTAAAATGGCTAATAGTCTTAACAAGGCGGAAATACATTTCGTAACTTGTCATAGTATGATACCCATTGACGAGAAACAATGTACCGTATTGCCGACTATTTTCGTGGGTATTAGATTTTCGCATTTTTCGTTTCCATCGCAATGAATGAATGATGAAACCGCAAAAATTGGAAATTTTCGTTTTTAATCTACAATGTTTTTAATATGATATCCTTGTCTGTGTTTAGTAATTACATCCTAACTCGTTTATCATATTTTAAGTCATGATATATGATATTAACGACGTTCCTTGGAGTGTTTGTTTAATTATGAACGCATTTTCATTTTTTAAGATTTTTTAACGAATTTGTATTAGTGTGAATAAAAAACAACTAATTAATTACGCAATGATACGTGACTTAAAAAAAGATAAATCGTGAAAGGCACAAATACTTGCAGTGCAACATGAATAAATAACAATAAAGTACATAATTTAAAACAAAATAACACATCAGCATAACTTTATTTGTGATACAAATACAAAAACAAGAAATGGAGTATTTTAAGTACAACAGATCTGTATTATACATATACAAAATACTTTGATATCGTAGTTTTGTTGCGTCGAAATTTATACCACTAGTAGGTAAATGTAATAGGATACTTTATCAAAACAAAGATAATTGTGTGTTACAGTTCATAATTTCCAATTAAAATGGCATAACAATAAACATTCTCTTTGCTTTGTGTTTCATAGGCAATGCCAAACATTCCATAGTCATTAAAAGTATTATAAATTAGAGAATGAAAGCTAGAATCACTGTCCATTTGGAATATCCCAAGTCTTTGCGAGGATGATTTAGATACTGAGTGTCAGCAAAGAAATTAAAAGAGCATCATCGTCGTAGAAGCCAAAACAATGATATTCCCAATAAAACCAACCCATATGACATTCGGAGGATACCTGTTGTAAAAATGAAAAACAAAAAATCGTATAAATGATAGAGAAGGATTTTTATTCAGTATACATACTAAATACCTATTATGAATTTATTCAAACAGTATTTTTATTCAGTATACATACTAAATACCTATTATGAATTTATTCAAACAGTATTTTTATTCAGTATACATACTAAATACCTATTATGAATTTATTCAAACAGTATTTTTATTCAGTATACATACTAAATACCTATTATGAATTTATTCAAACAGTATTTTTATTCAGTATACATACTAAATACCTATTATGAATTTATTCAAACAGTATTTTGATTCAGTATACATACTAAATACCTATTATGAATTTATTCAAACAGTATTTTTATTCAGTATACATACTAAATACCTATTATGAATTTATTCAAACAGTATTTTTATTCAGTATACATACTAAATACCTATTATGAATTTATTCAAACAGTATTTTTATTCAGTATACATACTAAATATCTATTATGAATTTATTCAAACAGTATTTTTATTCAGTATACATACTAAATACCTATTATGAATTTATTCAAAGTGAAAAGCTATTCCCACCATTTGTATAAATTAAAAGGCTTTTAGCTATAATTATCCAATGATTATTATTTATCATCTTAATACCTCATATTTTTATTTTTATTCCGGATTTGCATATTACAGAGTTATCTACCCTTATGGGTAGGTACCGATTGTGACGTTATGTGTTTGCGAGCGTAACATCATACTTTTCAGCGAAAACGACGTAAATGTTTCCCATAAAACGATGACGTCACAATCGATACCTTCCCGCAAGGGAGGTAACGCTTTAATATGCAAAGACGAAATATACATTATTGAATGTCACTATGTCACTAGCGATTACTTACTCTCGGCACCGTTTCCACAGGAAGCCAGAAGATCAGCGCTACATCCAGCGTATCCCGTTGTTTCGTCACTTCCGTCGTCACAATCGTTTCCACAATCGCACACGAACGGGAATTGTATACAGGTAATCTGGCCACTCTCACAGGTAAACCAATTTGTGGGACAGAGCTGAAAAGAAGGAATATTCTCTATAAGTCCGAAAACAAATAAAGTTTTATAACATATAATCGACGATGATTTTATTGTTTTCTAAGTTTTATGTTAAAGCCCCGTTATTTTTTGAGGTGAAAAAAATCTCGTCATAAAGTACCAAACTTTGCTGAATAGTAGAGCATTTATCCTTATGAAAATATTCGCCAATAAAAAAATGCCCAACATTTCCATGTCTTTTCAAAAACGATAGAAAACCCCTCTTCGGAAATGGGGAAATCAGTAGTTCCGTCCCAGAGCCAAAACAATCTAGTACGCATGCGTAGGCACATAAAAAGTGGAATTTCCCTAACAAACTGCAACATCATGCATGGCGAATGCACTGAAGACTCGCCAAATACGTGTCGGCGAACACACATGGGTCCGTTGAAACGTGGTGAAGAGCGAGACCAATTCTTCAAACAACGGCAATTTATATATAATTAGCGGTCAAGTTGCTCGATCGCGATCGACTGCACGTTACGAACCCATGCATTCGACGCGTGGACCTTAAATACATGTTGTAAATGTATGTTTTATGTATTTACATGTAATTTCTATATAAAACTATTCAAAAAGTTTTGTTCTTGAACGGAAAGACAAGTAATCATTTCGTTTAAAACATGTTTTAACGACATTTTTTTGAGTAAGCATGTGTACAAAGACCACTTGGCTATGAAAACCACTTTTCTTTGCCTGTTGGGTTGGTTGTATAGACAGACTTAACTGTAGTTTGTTTTAATAAAAATAATTGGTTTATTACTATTAATACTACGCTTTCGTGCGAAGATTTGAAAACAAAATTTGATCATTTTTAAATAATCAATTTGTTTTAGTCATGTATTTGCTGAGAATTATTTGTATAAAAAAATTATAAAATATTTCAAAATTTACATATTGCTAGTTTACCTGATGGTAAACCCCGGCCTGACGAACGGGGCAGTCTTGTGTGTTACATTCGCTGAAATCACTAGACGCTCCGGGGCATTGGAGTCCGCCATTAAGAGGGAGAGGATCAGAACAGCTTCGGATTCTGGATCGAGTTCCATTTCCACAAGATAACGTACATGTACCCCATGCATTCCATGCAGCCCACTCCCCATCAACTGTTAATGTAAAATAAGTGATTACACATTGTTGCTGAATAGCTATATACAAAATGTACAAAACCATACAACACATGCACATCGTTATCGCTATCACCTTTTTTTTTTTTTTTTTTTTTGCAAAATAAAAAAAAATGTTTGTATTAACTTTGACAAACATTAGTTTGTACATTAGTTCACATTAACGATGTGCAAATATATTCAACTAATTACTGTTAGAAATTGAAGTGCACAAATACTGATCACCAGGAAAGGTTTTCCTCTGTGATACATGCATCATACAATTGTGTAACATTAATCCCGCAAAAAAACAATAACTTACTTATACACACGGCAGTATTACATTCTATGGTAGCTGTGTCATTGCCTGCACACTGGGCACCGCCATGTGCTGGACTAGGATTAGTACAAGAGCGACTCCTGGTGGTAGTTCCGCCTCCGCACGTGACTGTGCACGTGCTCCACGCGTTCCAGTTCGACCATGCGCCGTCAACTAGAAACGAATTATCAAACATTGGCAATCAGCTTTTTCAATCATGATAATTGAGTTGTTGCATTGAATACGTTTTATTCTAGAAAATAATTATAATATCATGATGAAAATACATTTGATAATTTTGAACATATCCCTTTTTTAATAGGAATTAATAATGATTCTATATAACGTTATTTAGAAAAAAATATAATTAATTGAAAGAAATTACCGTTAAGTTACTTGTACTAAATGTCCATGACTTACACTGCTCAGAGAAAATACGAAAAATAAAATACAGTTTGCGACGAATGAAAATTCAACGAAAATGTGCTTGAAACCATGTTTATGAGTTTTCTTTTCAAATTACTGTTTCAAAAGAAAATAATAAATTCTATATCTTTCTTCTTTTTACAAGTATATATTTTCGTTATGTAAAACATTTCGTTGATTTTTCTTGTTGCTATAGAACCACGAATAAAAAACAACGAAATGTGATTAATCCGTGTTTTGTTACTTGTGCTGTTCCATCTGTAAACCACGAATATTTCTAGCCACGATATGATTCAAAAGCTGTTAACCACGAGAAAAAGTTCCCACGAATATTTGATATCAAACAGTATCAGTAAACACCATCATACGTACTTGGACAAGGACTCAATGTACAGCTGGTTGTGGACGTGTCACTTCCACTACAGTCGTTACCGTTGTATAGTGGGCTAGGGTTATTGCAGGACCGAGTCCTCGTCCTCGTGCCAGAGGCACAGGTCACGGAACAAGACCCATAGGAGCCCCAGGAACCCCATCCACCATGAACTAGAAATAGAAAATAATATTTAAAATAACACTTGAGAGAGTACACCATCAATATGCAGTATGGCAATTATATGATCTCATTATTGAAGCGATACATTTGTATATCACAAAAATATCGAGGCAATTGAAATATATTTTGAATTAATAAATGAAAAACAGATAACAATGTTAAAAATATAGGTATCTTCTGTGAATTGAGATAAAAATATCAAAATACATTATAAACATAAACCAGGTCTGCGAAAAATATATCTATTTCAAAATAAACATATCTCAATATAGTTTTGATATCGCTCTCACTCAATATAGATTATTTTATTTATAATGCGGTAAGCGATTGTTTCAAACGTTTTAAATTCAATGAAAGTTATTTATTTTTTTTAGTTTTAGAAGTATGAACGTAATATATTTGTTTATGGGAACCATAGAGTTGAAAAATAAAAGTTGAGTGTAAACATCGCCATTAAGTTATGATAAATACCTACCTGGACAATAGGTTGATGGAGTACAGGAAGCAGTGTTTGTCGCACTTCCGGAACACTGTCTTCCGTCATATTTAGGTTCAGGATTGTTACAATATCTGGTCTGAGTCTTTATTCCAGTAGTAGCGCCCCCTGTTGTTGATCGACATGTTAGTGAGCATGCGCCGTATGCTCCATATGAACTCCAACCGCCATCAACTAAATTGATTAAAGGACAATACATGTAGTTGGATAAATATGAAGTGATAAAAAATTAATAATTGAAAAAAAAAAAATTTAATCATAAAATGTCCATGTTCTTATATGTGCAATACTATTACTAACATTGTTCGTTCTAGCTAAAATATTTTTTTTTCTGCATTTATTATTTTCCTTGAAAGGTTAGCGTATAGTGCGAGCTATTGTAAATTTCAAACCAAATATTAATTTCACAATATCCAGCAAGAGTTGAAATAATTGAATATGTTGCTTTATTTCACCGTAACATGGCGTATTACGACTTATGTTGATATAACTTTACTTCTTTTGTTTCATCTCTAGTATATCTTTATTCAATTTAAATTCATGTTCCCTTAATATATACGGTAAATGAGGTAAGACGCATAGCGAAAAAAGGCCTTTAAAATGTGGCTTTGCATACTTGGAGGAGGTGTTGCACAGTCCTCTTCTGCAGTTCCGTCACCATCGTCATCTACAAGAATTACAAATTACAAATTTCAGCATTTTGGTTTATTATCCAGCCATTAGTAAAATCTTTGATGACTTGATTAATTTACAAATAAGTATAATAAGTAAGTGTAGACTATGTTAGCAATCGTCACAAATAACATCCATATCAATAGTATTACGATTATTATCAGATATGATTAACTAATTAAAGGCCCGCTACCTTTGCGAAACAAAAATTAAAAGTTTCTTAAAAGGATTAATAATATACGAAAATGTATACCAATGGCCTAAGGGGATGTTTAACACCAACCAAATGGAAGATTCCTGCGTACAATATGTTAACAATGAAGATTCATTTGGCTGTTTTGCCATCTGGCGCAGTGATAATCAACCGACTCGCCGTAATTAGGACAACGGCGAGAAACATAAGACGAAATGAAAATTAACATTTTATCTATTTAAATAAATTATTAAGAATGGGGTGGTAAGTGCTGAGTATCAACGGTAAGTGAATAACTTTTGTGACTATGAATATATCAATTTCGTTTTACATTCCCATTTTAAAGATTTAAACCTGTTCTTATTTATACTAATGTGTATATTTATTAGTATAAACACATATTTATCTAGCTTAAACAATGTATATTTACATTCTGAGTGTTTCGTCACTATATGAATCAACCAACTGACGAAAACAAATATTTGCCTATGATAACACTATGAATACGACGATTCCCCGCAATATTTTAATGTGTAATGTCTAATGTGTTGTTTCTTGATATATAATCAACTAAAGGTTACTGTAATAAGCCAATCGAAACTTATTTTGACTATATTTCTTGTTTATCAATTGTCATTTACAAAAATAGTACGACCGGAAGGCGGAAACTTGAAAACGCAACGTTGAGGAACGACTTTGTCAGCCAGCGGTTCGATTAATCTCGTTTCTTGTCGTAAATGGGTGTCATGATTTTAAATATAATAATATTTCAATATTTTTTTTTTAATAAATAATTGTTATATTAATATTTGGATTGAATGTATTTTTCTAATTTTCATAGCGGCTATGAATAGCAGAAGCTATCTACATATCTTCCGAGGAGCGCTAACGCTAACGTGCTCCACGGAATATGTAGATAGTTTCTGCTTTTCATAGCCGCAAAGAAAATAAGAAAAATACATTCAATCCCTATATACAAATCACGATCTTTATGTCTACAAAAAAAAAAAAAAAAATAAAATAAATTTGTTTGTTGTTACAAGAGTCTCGAAAATGGAAATTAGAACGATTATTAAATTGATGGTTGTTAGGATGAGAGCGGTCATCACATTTCAATGACATCATCATTTTTGTGATCCACTGGTCAAATGAATAGCACTCACCTCGTCCTTGGTTTTCTGTAGTACACAGTTCCTCATCAATCAGCCCATCACAGTCATTGTCTATACCATCACCAACCACAGTGGCAGTCGGTACGCAAATCTGTTGAAGCAAATACAAGATATTTTTAACATTTTATGTTAAATGCCGTACTTAGCGTTCTATAGTTCTCGAATTTCAGAGTTTGTCATATTTCAATAACAGAACATACGGCAACTGATGTGTGATTCTGAGACCACAAAATGGGAGTCTAATATTTGGAAAATATCAAACATTTATTGGCTGAATTATCCGAGAAAAAATGATCTCCGTATTTTGTCCTTTAATCTCTACAATAGTAATTTTATATCTTTCACTCCATCATTTATGTGCAGCTAGCTTAAGTGTCTGTTTAAACAAATTGCCAACTTAAGACATATACATCTTATTTTACATTTACTCAGCAATAGACTCAAATAAGAAACTCAAACAAGTGAATTCTATGTTTCGTAGGACGATTGTTATGATAATGCTTGAATCACTAACCCTTGAAGACACATTTAGGCTCTTTTAAAACAAAGATTAGACCAATCAATTAAGAAATATCATTGGTGAATTGGCTACAAAACAGTTTTAAAGTACACCGATATTCAGTCGTAAATATATTACACAAATTTATACTACGAATAAAAGAAATACTATTACACTTGACGTATTATGCTTCTGTCATTACTTTAAGTGTTGTTTTGAATATACTTGAAATCGTATAAAAGAGATGCATTTTAAAATGCAGTCTTATAATTATCCGATACAATATAGAAAAATGTAGATATTCAGCAATGATTACCGTGTTAATGCCGGCCATACGCATGCCTGTGGTAAACCCGTAGGTCTCGAAGTTGGCCTGCCCGTACAGATATCCACCAAAGATGGAGATAGGAGATGTGTGACGTACAGTGTGGGACCCCTCAGACACGCTGATGTAACCCCCTACATAATCGGTACCACTGATAGTATTGTATACAGTATTAGAGGGGAATGCATTGCCATCGACGCGAAGTCCTGATTTTTCTGATTCCTTGACGATGAACATGAAGTAGTTGCTATAAGACCCAAGAGAGTACTTCGGTGTGGTGAAAGTGTAGTCGGCTCCGAACTGTTCCACCGGAGGAATGATCATCATCATGGGATCAGATTGTTCATTCGATGACTGCTGACTTAGACAGAATTGAACAAGCAATATCGGCTTGTCTGCCTGTACAAGACAATAAGCACTGGATGAAATTGACTTTTGAACAACGGTTCCTGGACTTGCAAGTGTAAATGTATTGGAATATCCTCCGCTGATAGTTACAGTTGTGCTACTCTCACTGGCTATGAACTTGAAGTAATCACCGACAGTTCTCCTTGGTATAGGAACAGTAACGAAGCGCTTTCCCCAAGTGTCAACGTTCGTTAGATGTTCAACCAAGTGATCAGAACTGCCTCCTAAACCGATATTTGTCTTCCGATTTCCGCTGAATACAGAGACAGGCTTTGATGATTCAATGTAGGTTCCAGACAGATCGCCGTATGTAACTAACTGGAATGTGTCAAATCTGTTCATCGTGACGGTCAGTGTATTTCCGCTATAGTAGTTCCTTCCTCCCCATGATATGTACCGACTGCCAATAGCATCCCCAACTCTGATATTCACGGTCGTACTGTCGTTCACGCCAACAATCAGCAGCTCACATTGGTAGTACGGTGGGTAATATGTGATGGCGTAATATTCCGTACCAAGGACGTCAGTGGGTAGTCCAAGGAAGGCGTCACAGGAGTAAGTCTCCTTGTTAACGCCATATATAACCACCTCATCATCAGCAGTGATCCAGACAGCTTTAGAGCTCATTTCGTTTCCAGCAAGACGTATAGATGGGGTAAAGAAGAGCTGTTTGACAGTTCCAGCCGTGACGGAAAATGCTTCATTGATTCCAGCTGCGCTGTACCTCGGAGCGGTCACTTTAACATTGACTGTCGTCGTCCTCATCGTTGTGACGAAAAGTTCGACGTTCATAGAAACAGCGATGTTTTCCATGTATCCGATGATAAACTCTGTCCCTCGATTGTCGGGTGCACCTTTTCAAGAAGAAATGGTATTAGATATATTTCGAGTAAGAAAATTTGATAGTTTAAATTTTGATGTTAAAAAAAGATAAACTAACATTATATATATCTGAAAGTATTTCACTGTCTTTTTAATTGGATAATATCTTAAATTAAGGAGCATGCCATTCTTTATAAATTCTTATCAAGTGATGATTTTGATGTGTATACTTACCATGAATACATCCAAATTGGCTAAGCAGACACAAAAGTGTCCAAATTCCTGTAGGGGATAAAGAAATAAAAACAGATATCTTACACAATTGTAATTTATAATATAATATTCGTTCTAGATATATTATATTTCAATTTAGAGGTCGACTTCCAATATATGTTACGTCTATATTTGCTACAGAGGTTAGTGTCATATTATTTATTTATTGAATATTATAAGTCATATAAATACATTCGTCACATAATCCTAAATTGTATTTCAATACTTATCATCTAATTTATATCTATTCGTGAAAGTATAATAATTTGAACCTTTCTATCCTATTTGTACATGCATTAATCAGAACCCAGTTTTGCGGAATTTTCTTGAATTTAAGTAATCCCGTAACTTGAAATTATCTATAAAGAATGCATATTATATATTTTTATGAAATGTTTCTTATTAAAAAAAAAATCCTTCACCTCTGTAATGCTTTTAATTTTAAGTTGAGGAACGTTTGTGAAAGTAGACCCTATATAATCAAAATCATAAAGTGTTTTGAATATAGTAAGATGAGTTTTGTATCTGTTTTTAGGTTAAGATTAAACGATTTTTCTTCCCTTCATTTAATTTACATGGATGAAAATCAAAATCTATAACTGTAAAATTGTTTTCTGAAATATCTTATGTGAAGCGACACTTACATTTCCAGTTATATGTTACTTAAATTGTACAAAAAAATTAAATGAAATTGTTTCTGAAAAATGTTTTATCAAAAATAAAAGACGTTATTATTTTTTGATGATTTTTTTTTTATTTAGTTGTTTAAACCTATAAATTAAAAATTATTGTTTGAAAAACACAATTAGATACTCATTTCACTCATTTTGTTCCATATTTTTCTATATTCATATTATAAAATATTCCTACATTAATATCCCTTTATTGTCTTGTTTTAGAAATCCGTTAATATCATACATAATTATCTTAAAGAAACTCAATAGATTTAATTAGACTAGTTTGTATCATGATAAATAGTGTTTATATGGTGCCAAACCTCGGAATCAAACAAAATAAAAAAATGATTAATAACGCAATAATTAACAATAAAAATAAAACAGTATTACGATATCTAAATTGTGATTCATTTCAAAGAGATAATTTTTGAAGAAATAAATTAAGATATACAGTTTCGTATAATGATAAATACTGTTTACAAAAAAATCGAACCATTTCAAAATAGAAAATGATAGATAAAGGAATGCCTTTTAAAAATAAATTAAAATAATATTACTAATAATATAATAAACAGTAATATTGCACGTTACCTAAGGTGGAGCGCGCCATGGCTAGACGAATTGTGTATCTGTGTCAGTGTTACACGTTGTTTTAATTTGGATACATTCATTTAAACCTCTTAAAACGAATTATTATTATTATTAATCAGATATATATTTAATGTGCGCATTAACCAGACACGTGTCTATGGGTCATAATTTTTAAGACCAGTGTACCATATTCGACCTATTGTACTTAATCTACTTGGCTCTGAAGTTGAATCTTATTACGCATTTATCTAGAAACGATGTGAAACCCTTTGACGTTATCTAAAGATAATTCTTTTTATTTTTATGTTATTTTATCATTACAAATTGGTTCAAATTGGTTAAGTTTTAATTATAATAAGGCCATTTTTTGTTGTTGATTTAAGATCGTCAATTGCGTTTCAGGATACATACCAAATAATGACTCATATTAATCCTTCAGATCATATTACGTTTGAAATGCTTATAGCTGGTATTTAATTTTAAATATTAATCACAAATAGATCCTGGACTAATCATATGAGAGGACAATTTTGGTTGTTTCTGTGTTATTAGTTAAAAAATAAATAAATAAAAATACCAGCGGTCAATACTCCGCAATTATACACCAAATGGAGTGTTTGAACCCTTAACCCAAGTGAGAGTATGAGACAACACTAATAAAAAGGAAAGCAGTAGTTAAAATTTGAGAATTAAAATTAACAAAAAAGAGCTTATCAGCCAGCTACAGAAATGTTACGATCGAGAAAAGATATTTTACTAGGGAATTTTATTAAGACATTGAGGGACGTCAAATTTTTGATGAAGGAAATATGAAAAATTATAACATATACATTTCTATCATCTTTCGTGAAAACACTGAATAATTTTGAATTTACTCGAGTATCAAATATAGCTAGCATCTATAAAATGTGTATCAAAATAAAGAAATTTATTTTATCATTATTAAAAATTGATAGCAAACGATGCCGACAGTCGTATCTATTGTGAAAGGACAATACTTTTAATTTTTATTTCCTTCAAGTCGATATTATTGTTTACTCTTTTGAACAACATGAACGTGGTCGTAGACGCTGTTTATCTCTATAAGCTTTATTAAAACTGATTATCAAATAACAGTATGTGGTCTCTATCCAGTTACGCCCCTAGGCGACCGTGGTGTGTGTTTGGAGAATGTCCTGCTTTTAGGCTTCATTTGGAAATATTAATCCTCAGGATTTTCCGTAATCCGCCATAATGCCCTACTCTGTACCGGATTATTAATGCATGTCAAAATATGTGTCAGTAATTATTAATTTCATAACCCCATATTTAGTGTTATAACTATGTGTTGGAATTATTTGTTAAAACAATTAAGGAAAAGTTTGATTAACCACTCTAATTAAAATTAGACACATGTGACTAGCCAATCAGCGTCTCGCCTACGAAATCGAGGTGTTGTGTATTTCTTCAGAAGTATAAACGGTCTAAATTATGTCCCGAGATGTTCCAATTCTAGGCCAGGGGACATGCTGAGTTGACCCCGAACGGGGCGTTGTTAGATCTTGTATTGGAGCGTAACTTGGTGCATCGTAAAGGAGCGAAATTAAAGTCTAGTTTAATTAGCTTGTTGCATCAACTGAATATATTACCTTTATTGTTATCATTTCCGTTGGTCATTGGTCCTCGCCTTAATACATACGATAGTACCGTATCAATGATGATATTATGAAATTATATACAATTTTAAAAATTTGTACGCAATCGTTTGGGTCATTTCGCTCTACTAATAATATAGATCTTCATTCTTAATGAAGGATCTGATGGCTTCGCAAACGAGGTTCATGCTCTGTATGTTCGTCATTTGACCGTTGTATTTTAGACATTTGATAATCCAGGCTAGCCACAATGAAATAATTATTAAAGAGCGAATGAAAAAATGAATAAATGTAAGCTCAACTGAAGATTTGGAATCAGTAAAATGATTTATTATCGACAATAAACCTCTCAAATAATTTAGAAAGATCTGTGCTTTAAGTATTTTCTGGAAAACTCTGCAAAAATAGAGTTATTCCAAGGAATTAAACAAAAAATATGACAATATTTAATTTCGCTGCATCCGTCAAAACAGGTGACGCTTGAATTACGAATAACTTTCTAACTTTGCTTTACACGGCCAGAAGTAAAGTTAGACAGTTATTCGTGATTAGAATAACGAATAACGAATGACTGTCCAATTTTACCTTGCTTGTAAAATATATGATATAAACTCTGATTTTTGGCGCAGATTTACGTAAGCACATGACATTACAATATGTCCTTATTGGGTGTGAAAAGATAACATTATGTAGAAAAAGTTGTCTAACGGTGAATGTAAACAGCTAATGAAAATATACTGTTTAATTGATTTTGTTTTCCTTGTATTAAGGCTTAATACGCCAATTTCGGGATACAACAGTCAGTCAGTTTAGTCATGTGACTTTCATCACCACGTGACTTAATTTAGGGCACATTTGAAACAAAATGGCGGCATATGTAATGATTGAACACGGGTGGAAAATTACATATCATGATAGAACAATTAACATTAATTATCGGAACATATTGTATTAAATTTAATCTAAATATGCACGAAAATTGAATTAAGACACTTCATAAGGAAATGACATGTAAATTACGGCATCAAATAGAGCTGTCGCCTAGCAGTTGGAAATCAGCGGTATCTGACGTCTCACTCACAAATATTTTATAACTTACCTTGGTGCATTTTCCCAAAAATCAATAACAAATAAGAAACACAAAACATAACAGTTTACATATGTATCTTAGTTCCGTTATCGAGCAAGTATTACCGACTATGACCTTTACCCGGACATTGGTATTCTCTGCCTATAAGTGTCACCGCCATGACGGAAAAATGTGCCCTAAATTTTTCGCGGTCACATGACCAAATCAACGTTTTTCTACCTCCTACCCAGAAGAGTTCCTTGTATCCCGGAATCGGCGTATTAATTACTCCTTATATCAAAGGGGTTATATTACAAATGACCGATCGCCAGGTGTATTATAGCCAAGCCTTGTGCCTGTAAAGGCACGCGTTTCTTTTAAATGTCGGAGCAAACATCGTAGCATACACAATGCTATATTTGCATATTACAGAATTATCTCTCCTTGCGGGTAGGTATTGCTTATGACGTCATGTGTTTTCGAGTGTAACGTCATACGTTTCGGAGAAAACGACGTGAATTTGGCTACAAAATAATGACGTATTAATCGATACCTACCCGCAAGGGGAGCTAACTCTGTAATATGCAAAGACGAATATAAAAATTGTGCAGTTTGATTGACAGCTGACGATCCGTCAAATATCTTTGCTTTCTGTGAAACCACAGAAATTCATCATTACATAACAACATACTTAACGCATAAACATTTCGTTTAATAATTTTAAATGCTGTAAATATTGTGACGGAGGCGATAAATAGGACAGCTGAATACAGATAGAAAAGAGCTGCTTCAATGACAGAGACGGGTGCTTTTGATAGAAAATGAGAAATGAAATTTCTTTTATACGGCTGTATAGAGTTGTCCCATTGATAAGAAATATTATCTTAAATCTCTACCTCTTTTGAAAACTTGTTCGGGTGAGCACCGTAGGTCGATCTTTTTTCTCCAGATATTCCGGCTTTCCTGCGCTATCTAAACCTTACTGCCCTTTGGTAATATTTTAGATTTAACAAGATAGAAAAATAAACCTATCACGCCTTGATTGAATCCAATACATTGTCCTTACAGACTTAAAGTGCATACATGTACATATATTTGCATTGGAAAGGTTCCGGCTTTGTTAAATGTTGAAAGTATATTTAACATGGGCATGTTTTATGGGTACCGAATCAAATAAATCCTACTCATTCGATTTATTTTTCTTAAACAATTCTGTTATGCAATCCCCTTTGTCATGAAATGGATTTAATTATCAAGTCTGTACAATGAGAAACCAATGATTCTACACAAAAAACCTAACTTGGGCTTAACAGATGGCTTTGTTGTAACATCTACCATCTATGTCATAGTCATTTTTATTATCAGTGTAAGTTTTGTTGGCAATATTGTTTATCATTGCATGGGAAACCGCGAAACATGATTGCAAAATTGACTCCACCGATTGGGTACCTGTAAATTGTGAATCAAAAGCAAAATGTAACGAAACGATACGAAATCTAACGTTTCGGTCCATTATAACGTTAGTTTTTGTTTCCATTTAGCACTTTACAGGTGCCCCAGCTGTTCAAGTTGATAGTCTAAGGACGAAATGTCTGTGCGATTGCATAATGTATTCCGTCTTTGCATATTACAGAGTTAGCTCTCTTGTGGGTAGGTATCGACAAGCGATAATAAAGATGATCAAGTGAAATGGAATTAACAGAAATGAACATGAAACAAGTATAGCCTACTCACCGCGTGGTAATGACCCCGGAACTAGGTACCCCCTGAAGCGAGAGTGAGAAAATCAGGATTTAAACAGAGCTAAGTTTGTCGCGTTTATCTGCATTTTGAGATGATTTTGGATACTGACGTTTAGTACACGTGATTCCGAATTGATCAGCCACACAATGATATATAAATGGTTTTCGAGAAGTGTCGCAAAAAAGCTTGCCAGATGTAATCATGCCACCACACCAAGGGAGGTACCGACGTAAATCGCCTGTCGTTAGAACAGATACTGGAAAAGAACTTTCCATCGACCATATATACATAATTTAATACTACATTACTCTATTATGATTTATAAGGTAGATTCACAAGAAAAAATAATCTCAGCCTCATCTATATACATATGTATGTTAGGGGAGCAATATAAAATCTCGGTGGTGTACGGCTCATAGCTGATAATTTGATTGGATATTGTACGGCTCATTGCAAATGAGGTGTACGGCTTATAGTGATATCGATATCGGTAATTATCATAAAGATAATAAGTAAGGTGTAAAATTATAAGATGATGTTTGTTTTTATGTATATACATATATTTTTCAGTCAAATGACGTGTAACGTCAGCGAATTTAGAACAAATTTTCCGACACTACGTACATCTATATACAGATACGTCGCCATCTGGATGGTAAAATTTAGAATGTTAAAAACTTGAAAAGTTTTAATTTACACATATTTCATTGTCAATTCAAAAGACAAAGGGATCAGGCAAAAGTTATTTGAACTTTGAAAAGCCTTCTCGTAACATATAATGACAAAACAGGAGACAATAGACATGGGTGATATTAATAACATTAATTACATTTTTTGCTGGACTTTTTTAATTGATGCACACGTCTGAAAATAATTTGGTTTTTATGATCAGTACTTTCAAATTTATATAAACATTCAAGTTTCTTAAGTTATCTAATGAAATAATTCTGCCATTGATAGGCACTCTCACACTTATGAACACAGATACAATTTAGGCTATTGGTGACGTTTGCACGAAACAAGTTAAACTGACTGCATCGATGTTTTAACTTTGCATACACAATATTCGTATTCGTGTCACCAAAATTGTAATAGGCTGGATCTTATTCATCAGCTTTACATGAATCAGATATATTTTTCTTAAAGTTTCTAATGAAGGTGATGATCTAATCGCTTCAACCAAGTTATTCCACATACATGCAGAGAAGAATGTATAAAAGAGTTAAAGAAAGTCTGCGAAGAAGAATTTTATAATTGTCATTAGTTCTTAAAGCATAGTTATTAGTATGATTGACTTTTGGAGATAGTTTGGTGCTAAATTATTCTCGATTTTGCAGACTTATCTGTAAGTTTTCTCATTTGCGTCTCTTAGAAAATGTCTCAATGCCAGATTCGTGTGGCCTAGTGGTTATGATGTCCCTAAATATTTCCACAAACCCTCCACCTCTGGGATGTGGGTTCGAATCCCATGCGGGGCAGTTGCAAGTTACAGACAGCTGATCGGTGGTTTTTCTCTGGGTACTCCAGCTTTCATCCAACAACAAACCATGCACGTCCTTTGATGACCCTGGCTGTTAATAGGACGTTAAAATAATACAACCAAAATCAAACGTTTCCTAATATTAAGCTTAAATATTTACATATGAGAGTAAACGAGTAATAATTCTTGCGACTTAAATTTTATAATTTATTGTTATTTCTTTTTCATGTGCAATATACTACACCTAGCTAAATAGTTTCATTCTTATTCACATTCAGTATCGCTATCACACTCATTCTCAAACATCTTACTCATATCATCATCCTAAATCTTCATCATTATTATGACAACCATCATCTATATCATCACCATCATTCCATGATTTTCATCATCGTAATCATTTTATTTCTAAATTTGACCATGGATTAGCATCTCGACAATTTCGTGGATATTGAATATAATTGGATCTACAAACGATAACCTAATTAGTGAGTGGGAACGAAATTAGTGTGTTTTGTACGTGTCAACAAACCAACTCCAATGTTATGCATGATTGTAAAGTGTTAGTAAGACTTATAATTTAATAATGAAACATATCAGGCATTTTAAGTCTTAAATAGTTATCCTTTTTGTTTTCACCATCCCATAACTGAAAAGATATGTAATAGTAACTATAAGCCGTACAACTTCCCATATAGATATAAAGTGACTATGTGCCGTACACCTCCTTCGCTATGTGCCGTATACCTAGTTCCGGTGTCATTTCCACACAGTGTTACTAGGTAGCGGCACCTAAATGTTGTCTCCAAAACGAAGTTGTGGACTTGTTAACCCCGTGTATTCTTCTTGTTCTTCTTCTTTCTTGTTCTTCTTTCTAAAAAGGAAACGGATGTGAATAAAATTTACTGCAAATTTTCGTCATGTTAAGAAGATGTGCACTCGACCCTTACGTTTCAAAATGAACACAACTCAATGATTTCTGATTGACCAGAATTGAGATATTCCAGTTTATTGAACATTGGTATAGAAGGGTTTTTTGAGGGAGGCCAGGCGGAAAATTATTAGAATACTTGCGTTGTTATGGTAACGAAATAGAAATTTCTGAAGAAAGTATATCATTCCGGTGAAAAGTGATATACACTGCAAATTTTCTTTCATTCACGATTTTCTTCGCGATTTTTGTGATTGCAATTATTTTACAGTTCATATTCGCGAATTATTATTTAATTTAATGAGAGTAAAGATACTTAAAATGAGGATTTTTAATCAGAAAAGCTGATTATCCACGAAAATTTGAAAATAAATACTCGAATGTTAGAATGCGCGAAAATTTTAGGGTCACTGGATAAAATGGAACGACTGGGGGTATTTTTCGGTCATTTGGGGGTGTGTTTATGTAATGGTAACCAATGACATTTAACACTTGTTTTCTTTTTGTTATATAGCCTACCAAATTGTTCAGAATAAAAAAAGACAAGCCGAAACAACAGTAATTCACTTATGTACTTAGTATTGTTTAAACACCTATATCCTAGCACAATTTCCCGAAAGGAAACAAAACTTACAAGCAAACTATACAATTAATTTTATAATTTATGTGAAATGTATTCAAAGTTACAGAACGTTTGACCGTTTTTAATATACCTACATCTTGGACATCAGCTAAAGAATTATTGAACTGGTTATTGGACTTCTCTTTGTATTGGTTAAATCACCGGGTTTAATAATGCCCCTTCAACCTTTTGGCCAATGCTTATAAACTCTAAGTACAGGTGTACTTATTTATTTCGGATGAGTTTCTGGCGTCGTCAACTGCTTCGACCGCAGGGCTCTAGAGATTCGCACTATGGGTATGAAGTACAGTGTCAAATATTGCATGATATTATTATTTGCATTAGTACTTTTTATCACTGTGTTTATTGTGAACGTTTTTGTTTACCTGGATATTGATAACGAGTTAATATTTATTAATGTGAGATCTGAATGAAAATATTTTATTTCACCTAACAATATCACAGGGTGTGAAATCTTAATGGAAATGTTCCGTTTCACTTCACAATATCACAAGCATGTTAAATCTTGATGAAAATGTTTTATCTTAATTAGAGATATTCCGAAAAAGGAGCAAACCAGTATAAACTATGCTTTAGACTATCAGAAACAAATATAAATTTGAATACCTGATTTAACCTTTACCTAACTTAAGTTATAAAAGATACGAATATATTTATTCTGTTTAATGGTTTCAACAGTTTTCCGAGAACGTAAATTGTGAAACTACCTCAAAATTCAAAACTCATTCACAATCAATCGATTATTAATTGATTAAAGATGCTTCACCGCTGACAAATGGTATTTTTTTCTCTATCAAAAACAGCAGCAGACGATTTAGTAGTTTTCTTCAGTCACAAAAGTTACTTATTTACACCATTACCACAATTGAAAAGTTTTGAGCTTTTAATTTGACTTAAAGTTAAAAGAAATGAAAGATAATTAATTGCATCCCGAAAAAGATTCCGTGGCACTATATCTTATATGGAATGAAGTAATGATTGCGCATGCAACAAAGGCGAAATAAATTATTTTGTGTTATTTTTTGTGTTAATTAGGCATATATATGCACAATTAAACACCAATTATTGTTCAAATGATGAATATAATTTATGCTCTGTCGGCGATGGAGCATCTTTAAGAATTCGCAGTATATTAGTAAATAATTTTAGCAGTTGTTCAAACTTATAATACCTTGATTTTTTTTCAGCTTAATTTATCTTTATTTTTTAACAATGCAGGTGTTTACGTGCAAGCTAAAAATTTAACCTGTAGTTTAACAGATAATTAGTTTTTGTTTAAAGTAATATATTTTCATGTATGTTCCAAGCATTTTCCTTTTATATGACTATGGAATTAGAGTTTTGACTAATTTGAAGAGAAGGCAACCGCATTCCTTACCAAGGGTAACAGTTTCGCTATCTAAGTCAACCCAGACTGGTTTCCAATTGAGATCTTTTAATCTACCTTTAGCTAATGGTCGCTACTATGAAGCACAACAAAACACAACATGCGATCCCAATCGCTATATGAATAACAACGTGGCCTATGTTTGTCTTTTCATACTAAACTTGCAACATGAAGGTAAATCAATATTTGTTTCATTATTGATATAAATTTCAACATAGAAAAACATCATTTCGGATTTATACTTACCTATCTTAAAAAAATCAAACCCTAGTATCTATGATATGTTTAACGATACATGAGTGATGTAATAATATTTTTTATTTTATCCAGCGGCCGTAGCTATATGGCTGGTGTCACTGTGTGCCCTAGCTTCCGTACAGGGTAAGAACTATGCAATTTAATTAACATGTAGAATTAACAGTTTATTAATGTTTGTCTTCCGACAAAACGAAGTTAATATAAGATCCATTTAAGAAAAACAGCGACACATATTTTGTGGATGTGGCGCAGTGGTAGTAGGCGCAGGTATGTTTGGCTAGGCGATTTGGTGCCGTAGATCGTGAGTTCGAGGCCCAGATAGGGCACGAGTAAATAAATTGTCATGCTTTGTTAAATTGTTTATTTGATATTTAACGTTAAATATATGTATATATAATAAGCCCCATTGTTGTAACATTGGCAATTCAAAGAAGCGTAACACCTTTTCCATTAGCAATAGGAAAATGATGGTAACATACCCAACAGACAACCTCAATATTTACAACGTTTATTTGGTTTTTCTTACTTGAAATATATCTAATACCATTTCTTCTTGAAAAGGTGCACCCGACAATCGAGGGACAGAGTTTATCATCGGATACATGGAAAACATCGCTGTTTCTATGAACGTCGAACTTTTCGTCACAACGATGAGGACGACGACAGTCAATGTTAAGGTGACCGCTCCGAGGTACAGCGCAGCTGGAATCAATGAAGCATTTTCCGTCACGGCTGGAACTGTCAAACAGCTCTTCTTTACCCCATCTATACGTCTTGCTGGGAACGAAATGAGCTCTAAAGCTGTCTGGATCACTGCTGATGATGAGGTGGTTATATATGGCGTTAACAAGGAGACTTACTCCTGTGACGCCTTCCTAGGGCTACCCACTGACGTCCTTGGTACGGAATATTACGCCATCACATATTACCCACCATACTACCAATGTGAGCTGCTGATTGTTGGCGTGAACGACAGTACAACCGTGAATATCAGAGTTGGGGAAGCGATTGGCAGTCGGTACATATCATGGGGAGGAAGGAACTACTACAGCGGAAATACACTGACCGTAACGATGAACAGATTTGACACATTCCAGTTAGTTACATACGGCGATCTGTCTGGAACCTACATTGAATCATCAAAGCCTGTCTCTGTATTCAGCGGAAATCGGAAGACAAATATCGGTTTAGGAGGCAGTTCTGATCACTTGGTTGAACATCTAACGAACGTTGACACTTGGGGAAAGCGCTTCGTTACTGTTCCTATACCATTGCGAACTGTCGGTGATTACTTTAAGTTTATAGCCAGTGAGAGTAAAACAAGGGTCACAATAAGTGGTGGTTATTCTACTTCTTTTACGCTGAGTAGTCCAGGAACTGTTGTCCAGAAGACGATTTCCTCCAGCGCTTATTGTCTTGTGGAATCAGACAAGCCGATATTACTTGTTCAATTCTGTCTAAGTCAGCAGTCATCGTATGAACAATCTGATCCTATGATGATGATCATTCCTCCAGTGGAACAGTTCGGAGCCGACTACACATTCACCACACCGAAGTACTCTCTTGGTTCTTACAACAGCTACTTTATGTTCATTGTCAAAGAATCAGAAAAATCAGGACTTCGCGTCGATGGCAATGCATTCCCCTCAAGTACAAGATACAACAGGATAAGTGGTACCGAATATGTAGGGGGTTACATCAGCGTGTCTGAGGGGTCCCACACTGTACGTCACACATCTCCAATCTCAATCTTTGGTGGATATCTGTACGGACAGGCTAACTGGGAGACTTACGGGTTTACCACAGGCATGCGTATGGCCGGAATCAATACGGTAACTGTTCAAATCTATAGAAATTATTATTTGAAATCCGTTTATTTTTTTTTTAAATTTGCATAAAGCATAAATACAATTGAAGTGAAACTTGTTTCCTTTTAGCCGCAATGCACCGTTGATGATTTGTCGAAATACCCTTAATAAATACTTATTGAGAAAGAAAAGTAATGGAAACGTCCCATTAAAGAAATGTAGATGAATACTCAATGTTTTTATTTTTGAACATTTTTAAATTGACATTTTGAAAAAAAATTGAAGGTATGCGTACCGACTGCCACAGTAGTTGGTGATGGTATTGACAATGACTGTGACGGTTTGATTGATGAGGAACTCTGTACCACTGAAAACCAAGGACGAGGTAGGATGATGTTTAAACAATATTTTTCTTAGATTTAGGAAAAAACCAGTATAATTTCATGTATTTTATAGAATATTGTGTTGAAAAACAGCAATAAAAAATTGGATCACCCATGGGCATTAATGTTAAACGCAGTCATGGATTAAAAATGAGAGAAAAATACATATTAGATCTTTCATTATGATTTATACAAATTGCTCACAAATATTTTGAAATATGACTCCAAAATGACAAAACCATTTTTATATAGCAAGAAACAAACAAATAATGTCACATGATGTTATAGTCATAAATAATGTAGATAACATTAGTCTTGAGATTTAACACATGCTGATACTATTTAATGTCACCTTACAATCTTTGTTTGCTTTGCAAAAACCGCTGATGTTGACATTAACATAATATTGTTGATACTATTTGCAGGAGTTTTTATTTAGCTAAATTCGCGGATCTTTCCAAAATCGCGAATTTGAACTCCTCGCATTTTTGTTCCTTCAAAATTATGGGTTTACGTATTATAACGTGTTTTAAGAATGACGTTTTCAAAGGCTACTTAGGAGATTCGGAAAAATAAATCCCCACAAATAAGTTTCAATCAGTAAATAGAGAATTTTTACATTCGCAAAACTTAACAACTATTAAGTCATATATTTTTTTATGAATCCCTATTTTCTTCACCCATGTACGTTATTTCATATACTACTAATACCAGTCTCTGCGTGTATTCATAATTAGGATAATATGCGACAAACTGAATTTACATTAAAAAAAAGTATGTTTATAGAATTTCTTTCAGAAATTCGACAAGAAAATCGAAGTCGTTTATGATAGTTTTTTATTGCTTATAGATGATGACGGGGATGGACAAGCTGAAGAAGACTGTGCCACTCCTCCTCCTAGTAAGTAGAAAAATAAAGAATTTTGGCAAACCACAAACCCATGATCAGTATAGCCCACTCGTATACGAACCCGAATAGCCGATAATAATCGTGATTTCATCAATGTTTTCCGGAATTTTGATCCGTGAAATGATATAAATTGGTTGAAGAACATTGAAGCCAAATGGCAAATATTGTAATAGCTATTTTTTTCTATTTTAATAATATTTGGCTAAAATTATTAAAATTTGGACACATGCAAATTCATTTTTTCGAGTTTTTTTTTTTATTAAAATCAAGAAAAATGTGACCCGTGGAATTGACCAGTCTGAATCCAAGAAAGAGCAGTTATCCGTAATAGGAAGCATTTCATCTACAATCTGCACGAAATATAACTATTTGATTTATGACATGTCTGTGCGATTTATTTAATTTTGGTTCATTTTTAGAGGAATTAGACTAAGCTACATTTCCTATTACACATTAGAGAAAACTTTATGATTTCAGTTGATGGTGTGTGGGCGTCATGGGGATCATGGGCAACTTGCTCTGTGTCATGTAAGTCATCGACAGGCGGCGCTTCCAGCGGCACAACTACCAGAACGAGGTTGTGTAATAATCCCGCTCCAAAGTATGACGGAAAACAATGTGCTGGTACTGGAACACTGAGCAAATCATGTACACCATCTAACTATTGTCCAGGTAAGCGGGTTTTACGATAATTCAAATTAGCGTGTATTGAACATTCCCATTGGCTTACAAAGGTACGTTATCAGACCATAAAGAAAATATTGATGCACCTGTTTGAAAAATCGCTCCCGTTTGGCTGATATAACGACGTAACAATTTCGTAGAAAAATATAAATTTGGAGTTTTGGAGAGATCTTCAATAGTAGATTGAATTATATGGATTAACGTGAATAATTTCGTTATGTGATGAATATATAAAACATTACTCATCATAAACCACTTCGGGACATATTAGGAGGACACTAATTTTTTGTGTGTAATATCTTCATAGCATATATTCAAGTTACTTTTAAACATATTTTCATATAAGTAAAAAGGGCTAATTCACGTACCACGTGATATCCGAATACGTTTGTGCTGGGCTAGTATCTCCAGTTGTGATGCAACGTAACTAATTGTAATCTTCACGCTGAAATGACGTAATTACATCACTTATAGAAAGGATTGCCCCGCACAAACGTTATCGGGTATCACATGGTACGTGAATTATTCACATTGGATAAATGATTGAGATGTATAGCAGAAAACAAATGTAATACATGTAAGTTGATAAATTACATTGAGGAAATAATCCATAATTACATAAATAACACAGTGTTCCAAATTAACAGTTCACGGTGGATACTCAAGCTGGGGAAGCTGGGGCGGATGTTCCGTCACGTGTGCCAGTGGAACTCAAACCAGAACTCGTTCCTGCAACAATCCAACACCCCAATATGGCGGAAACAGTTGTTCCGGAAATAGCTCCGACACCAAAAGCTGTACAAGAAGCGCATGCCCAAGTATGTATAAATAATTGAAACGAGAAAAAGAACTTCACCTGTAATAATTTCTAGAATGGAAAACAAAACTCGACAAAGTTGTATGGATATATTAGCTAAAGTCAATGAATCACATCCACATGTAGCAGATTGCCGTAATTATGTCAAGCATATTTTGCCATAATCGTCAAAATTAAAATAACTGGAACTTCTACAAAGACACAATTGCAATTTTGAACATAGGTAATTGTTTGATACTTTAAAAAAATATTTTTCTTTAAAGATAATATATCTGATATTAAAACAATAAATGGTATTTAATTGTTGTTAATAATCAGTGTTGCATTATCTGAGAAATCATTAAGAAATCGTTTTAGGTTTACGTTGTGTATTGACACACAAAGAGTAATTGTTATTGTAGTTATAATGTAATGTATTTCTAAGCAATACTTACAAAAATCCCCCTATTTCATAGTCAATGGAGGATGGTCTTCCTGGGGGAGTTATGGTTCCTGCTCCGTGACATGCGCAGGAGGACTAAAGTACCGGACGCGTTCGTGCACGAACCCTGCTCCACAGCATGGAGGGGCATCATGCCCTAGCTCTGATACAAGTAGCACATCCTGCAATACATTTCCATGTCCGAGTAAGTATAGAAATCTCTTACCATGCGTTTATTATGCAGATTTCGCAGATTTCTTATGCTTCGATTTCAAAAACTAGTTATTTTCTCTCTGTAGAGAATTACGGATATAAAAGCAATACCTAATGCCTTCAAATGCATGTAATAAGTCAAAATTCAACTTATGTAAATACCTCTTGTTGATATACAAGTATATTAGTATGTCTCGGCGATAAACGAATTACATTGGGTGAGCCATTTTGTACCAATGTGGTACAATTCATGAAAAGCGCGTTCATTACAAACATCGCATAATCGTGCCGGTACAATACGGAGGTTTCGCGATCCCAAAACGACATGGGTAAACTACGATTTACCGTCGATTACTCCCACCTTCCGGTGATTATGACGTCGCGAAACTCACGTCAAATGATGACGTCATAATCATCGGATAGTGTGACTAATCGACGGTAAATTGTACTTTCCCCACGTCGTTTTGGGATCTCGAAACCCCCGTATTGGTACGCACACGGAAATGGAACGCGATACTAATCATAAAGGGGCCAGTATACATCTACAGTAAAAATGATAGGTTCAATTCAAATGATGCAGAGGTTTTTCTCTGAAATTATTTTTCAACCTTATTACAATGTATCAACTAAGATATCTGCATAGCATCGATGAAATCTAAAACAATTTTTCAAGTAACAGGTAACTTGTTTTAAAAGTTCTGTCTTTCCAATAACAATATGTTGGAGGACAGGAGTTAATATATGATAAACTTTGTGTATTATTTTTTTCTAAAATGGATATTCGTGATAATACTCTTTTATATTTAGGAAATGTGATCAAAATTTGTATTGAGTATTCTTTCTACATCCGTAGTTGATGGAGTTTGGGGCTCGTGGGGGAGTTATTCATCTTGTTCACTGACATGTAAGGACTACGGAACGTCCCAGACTGGAAGTAAGAGCCGGACCCGGTCCTGTAACAACCCTGCCCCACAACACAATGGCGCTAATTGCCCAGGATCATCCTCCTCGTCCGCCTCCTGTACTACCTCTACGTATTGTCCAAGTAGGTGTATTGACTTAGTCCTCATATGCAACAAAATATAAACGTGTTTGTATGAAAGGATTCTGTGTAGCGCTTACTAATTGTGGGTAGTTTATTGTCGCTATATTCACGTCTTCTCTGCAATCCGCAATTTATAAATACCACCGAAATATACAGAAATGCATTGACGTACATAAGAACAAAAACATGGATAAATCTATTGAATCGCGAATTCAACATCCGCAAAAATAGCTAGTATTGAAAACCGAGAAATAAGACACCGCGAATTTCAAGCTCTCTACAGTATAAAAAATGTGTTATCGCATGAATATCCACTTTGATTGCAGCTCTGTTAATGCATGAAACATAAGGGTAGCAGTGTTAGTGCATGATATATGATGGTAGCAGTGTTAGTGCATGATATATGATGGTAGCAGTGTTAGTGCATGATATATGATGGTAGCAGTGTTAGTGCATGATATATGATGGTAGCAGTGTTAGTGCATGATATATGATGGTAGCAGTGTTAGTGCATGAAACATAATGGTAGCAGTGTTAGTGCATGAAACATAATGGTAGCAGTGTTAGTGCATGAAACGTTTAAGATGATGATAGGTGTGTAAGTGCATGAAACAGCTACTATGCTGGTAGCTTTTAGCTATATTTATATAATTGTCTTTTTCACTCTTTGAACACTGAATTTTGAATTAATTAAAAAAAATTGGAATTAATAAAATTACAAACGTTGGCGTCACAATTATGCGACAAATTATCAAGTGAGGAAGCAAACGTTTTTATTATCGCCACTATTGTTCGTTACCCTTCTATTGTTGTTGCGTCTAGTAAATGGTGGGTTCACAAGTTGGACTACTTGGACCACGTGTTCCGTGACTTGTGCCAGTGGAACACAACAGAGGAGTCGTTCCTGCACCGATCCAGCACCACAATTTGGCGGAACAAGCTGTTCCGGAGCCACGAGCGGAACTAAAGGGTGCACATTGTCGCCATGTCCAAGTAAGTCAAATTACGTATTATTTAAGGATTACATTGAAAATATTTGTTACATTGTTAATGTATAACACAAAAATCTGAATTTACGCGGGTAGCTAATGGATACATAGTGTCACCCTGTCCATGTAAGCTAATACACTACACATATTATATACAGTACATTTTCACAAATACGCAATTGATTATGCTTTGGTTTTACTTTAAAAAAGAGCGATTTCTCATTGCCTGCGAAATATACTCCCACGTGAAAATGATTTTTTCGCTATTATATTGTAAAGGATCTATTTTGGCGTTGTGCAAATGCGGAAATACCAGATATACTCTTTTACCAAATTGAGCAAGTACATAAAGAAGCGCTAATTAAAAAATAAAACTACTGCAAAAATAAATACGCTTACTGTATACTCCTTCAAAATGTTATCAATTCACTAAATTAAATGAGGATACATTTGAACTGTTCTAACTCCAATATGGGTTGAGTTCCATATACTATCTGAAGTGTGTCTGAAAGATTTTTCTATTGTATTTGTATTTCAATGAGTAAGGATTTGAGTAAGGATTTGAGGTATTTTTTATTACGTAAATGCATATATAGAATTTTTTGTGTGTAAAGCGATATTGTTCCGTGTTAAGAATGCTCTGATTTTGAGAATAGTGGGTATTCAGAAATTAGCGATATACCAGTATAACAAATATAAACATAGTTATATTAATGTATATTAAATATTTATAATGCAGTCTCATGTTTTATTTTCAGTTGATGGCGCCTGGGCAAACTGGGGTAGTTGGGGCTCATGCACTGTCACGTGCGGTGGTGGATCATCAACTAGAACCCGCACGTGCACAAATCCGTCCCCTAGATATGGCGGCGCTAACTGTCCAAACTCAGGCACAGAGAGGAAAGATTGTAACACACAATCCTGTATAAGTAAGAAACCTCTTTCATTATACTTTATATTACTTCATATAATCATGTGATATGTTTTTAATGTAGTGCTAGTTTTGCCACATTGGCCAGCTATGTGTATAAGTTCGTAATATTTTCATGTAATAACATTATTGTATTCGACCAAATAAGCGCTTCCGTTCCTATGAGTGCCCTTCCACCTTATGGCCTTAAATTAGGGACATAGAGTTAATTGCGGTCTGAAAATATAAAAACCTAAATTTTTCTAAATTTATTTCTTTTCGTTAATTGATTCATGGCTTACTCTGTGTATAATCTGTGTGTAATTTTATGAAAGACAAATCCTTAGTTGGTTCTATTACATGTAAGCGCCCATTATATTAAGGTCCAATGACGCTTATTGGGATGAATACGGTATGAAAGTATAAGAAAGCATCCAGGTTATTATTATTGACAAAGAGTACAATTCCTTTTTGAAAATTACGTTTGTGCATTATTTTTTTATTAATGCTATATTTTTTGCGGTGTTTTACGTCATGATAGGCTGTTTTGCTCGGTTTGTTTATTTATATGAAGTTTTTAAAATCTGAATTGGGATTTATTCTACATAATAATTGTTGCTTCTTCTTCAGTTGACGGAGAGTGGGGTGCATGGGGAAGTTGGAGTATGTGTACTTTGACCTGTGGTGGCGGGAAAAGGTCAAGGTCAAGACAGTGTGATGATCCCCGTCCTGCCAACGGTGGTCTCCCATGTTCTGGTGACTCTGGCGATCTTGGTGATTGTAACGTAAATTCGTGCCCCGCTCCAATGGCCGGCGTCTACCAACAGGTACTGATTGAATCATAGATGACGGTTACTATTACGCTGTCTCTGATTCAATTGCTATCATATGGTATATCTCTATGATATATACGATATCTAAAATAAAAACTAACCACATTAAATTATTCATAACATTATATTAACAAGCTATGACGAACATAAACTTAATCCTAATAATTTAAAATACAAATGTATTTACTTAAAGATAAGGAGGTTTTTGTTAATGAGTCAGAAACATTCCAGCAAAGCAAAGGTAGTCATTTTCAAGCAAAAATGAAATCTGACGTCGCGTATTATAACGTATAAATTCATTTCCGACAGCGCCAATTAAAAACATTGAAAGTTATAGGGAATATATGTTAATTATCAATGTATATGTCTACTGTTGTGGCCGTTATACCGTCACAATGTATCGCCAACCCCGCATACCGCCACACTTTTGGTTGGGAAAACGGATTTCCTCTCTATTAGATTCGTCGTCAATACATGTACCACTTAGCCCGCATACCGCCAGCCACCAACCCCTTTCAGGATAATCTACGTTTCCTGCCTGAGGTATGATTATTACCACTTTTGTTCGATGGAAGTAAGTGTTTATACTTTTTTTATCTTCAGCTCTGCCCAAGCGGATGGTTTACATGCGAGTCTGGGGCCATGAAGTGCATCAACAAGGAGTTCCAATGCGATTGCGCGAATGATTGTGATGACGGAAGTGACGAAACATCCGGTTATGCCGGATGTAGCGCTGCTCTGTTGTCGACTTGTCAGAGTGGAGCTGAAGGTACATATATACACTGTATTATGCGTAATAATGATCTTATTATAATTCGATAAGTGTCTTGCTGTTTGTTTTTCCGCAGCATAAGTAATAATTAATAAATCAAGAGATTTTACTAGTTATCGTAATTAACACACTTTCAAATATAACGAAACAAAATGAGTAGTACGTGAACTTTTATCAAATGCCTATATTGCTTGCATACAGTAGTGAATTGCACAGTTTTATGAAAACATGTAAGCATGTTCGTAATTGAACAATAAACAAGAAATCATAAACAAAGACCTTATTTTTTTCAAAGAATTGAATTCCGAGAAAGAAAGTAAAAATATCATAGCATTGATACGTTTTCCGGAATTTTCGCTAAACTCAAGTGTATTTTGTATAATTCAGGCATACCGAGGACAGGACTATTGGGCCTTTTCATTGCTGTCGCTATCTTACTGTTCAATTGAGGATTCTTGTGAATAACAAAAAGAACATTATTCAATGGATTGTGAAGTAGCCTAATTACGATCATCATGTTACTGTTGCTTTCTATGCTGTTTGTTGTTTCATTGGTGTTTCATTTCAAAGAACTAGATGGATTTTTCTAAGTGTATCTATTGTGGTTTTCCAAGTGCGGGATTTATAAAGTTTTTGCATGAAAAGCAAAGTTTTGTTAAATGGAAGGTTTGTATTAAAATTTAAAGTGTAAAACGATCGATGGCCATTTTGGACGGCGTTGATAGTGTACACATGGGCATTTACGCCATGGAGGTATTCACTAATTACGCGATGGACTTTTAACAATAATTCACTTGGTTGTATGGTTTAGATATTTATATATGTTTCAAAACGTATATGAGTGTATGTATCGCAAAAACAATAACATCATTGAGAAATGGTTACGCATTTAAACCTCGAAATTAAAAACTCTTAAAGAAGTAGATTAGATTTCCACTGTAAAGCCTGCTTGATTCATTTTGTTATTGTCAGCACTGGCCAACTTTAAGTACATGTACATAGCCTCATTCATTTCTGTTTTCTAACTGTATTTGTTGTTATCTTCTTCACATTTCGTGACAAAATGATAGCTTAAATATTATCAACGCTGGTTATTTTGCATTTACTGGGAAATAAAGAATAGCTTTTCCTTAATGTTTGTTTTATCTTCTTAGACGTTACATTTTTTAGAATTCTAACAGTTGCCGCTTTCTAGAATGGGGGAATATACTGTCTTAAAAGCTTCTTTGCTGCTTAGCGAGAACAAAGTCCCTATAAAACATAAATAATTACGGAGTATAACACAATATACGTGTAGTTATATCGTGTGTCAAACACTCCTGAGAGTAGACATATCTCATAAAGGGAGAGAACTGAAATGTAAATAAAATATTTTTTTTTCAAAGTAAATTATCCGTCAAAATCAAATTTCTGAGTGAATTAGTGACCCTAATTTTGTTTATTTTATTCAAAATTACGGAAAGCCTGATCTATTGATCGATATAGAATTAAAAAAAAAGACTTTTTAAATACGCTCCTACAAAGTTGACACCAGTAAAATAATAAATGAACTGGTTATTATACTAACCGTTGTATAAGTTAAATCACTAGACTTAATAATGCCCCTTCAACCTTTTTGCAAATGCTTATAAACCCAAAGTACATTTGACCTTATTTATATCGGAGGAGTTTCTTGCGTCGTCAATTGCTTCGACCGCGGGGTTCTAGAGATTCACACTATGGGTATGTTGTATATTGTCAACTATTTTATGATATTATAATTTGTGTTATTAGTTTAAATGGCTGCGTTTATTGTTACGGTTCTTGTTTACTTTAATAACGATAATGAGTAAATATTTATGAAAGAGATATCTAATTGGAATGTTTTATTTCACCCCAAAATGTCACGTGGATGTGAGATTTTGAAGGATGTTTTTATTTCGACTATAGGATAAATCTGAAAAGAATGGGCAATTTGGTATTAACATTGCTTTATAATTTATGATATTCAACTACAATCTTGAGTATATGACCAAATAATTAACCAAAGATCGTCTTAGTATCAAAGGAACTTTTATATTTTTCATTTCTTATAAATAGTTTCAAAGGTTTTCCGAAAAACGTAAATTGTGAAACTAACTCAAAATGCAAAATTTATTGACATTCAATGATTATTGATTTATAAAGTGTTCAAAGATAAGTCATATATACATTAATGAATAGGTTTAGTAGTTGTACAAAAATTATTACACTTTTAATTTTTTTGTCGATTTAAAAAATAAAGTTATCATCACTTCGGATTTATACTTTACTATCTTATAACTTTACACTCTCGTATCAAGAATATGTTTTACAATAAATAATTGATGTAATAATATTTTTGTTGTTCTTTTTTTTTGTAAAGCGGCCGTAGCTATACGGCTGGTGTCACTGCTGTGTGCCCTAGCTTCCGTACAGGGTAAGAACTATGGAAAACGTTATTCAATTATGCAATTAAGATACTAAGTAAAGATAGCACTTCATTAATGCTTTTCTTCCGACAAAACAAAGTAAAAAATATTATACAATTAAGAAAACAGCGACATACTTTCAGAACATGAAATACATATATATATAGATTATGTTAGTTTGTCATTGATGTAACATTAACAATTAAGGTCAATTTCAGAAAATGAATAAAAGAAAAAAAATCAGAGAAGCGTTTACCATTTTTTAGTTAGTCATAGGAAAATGATGATATAATATTTCACATGCCACATCAGTAGAATATTATGGTGACCGCTCCGAGGTACAGCGCAGCTGGAACAATGAAGCATTTTCCATCACGGCTGGAACTGTCAAACAGCTCTTCTTTACCCCATCTATACGTCTTGCTGGGAACGAAATGAGCTCTAAAGCTGTCTGGATCACTGCTGATGATGAGGTGGTTATATATGGCGTTAACAAGGAGACTTACTCCTGTGACGCCTTCCTTGGACTACCCACTGACGTCCTTGGTACGGAATATTACGCCATCACATATTACCCACCGTACTACCAATGTGAGCTGCTGATTGTTGGCGTGAACGACAGTACAACCGTGAATATCAGAGTTGGGGATGCTATTGGCAGTCGGTACATATCATGGGGAGGAAGGAACTACTATAGCGGAAATACACTGACCGTCACGATGAACAGATTTGACACATTCCAGTTAGTTACATACGGCGATCTGTCTGGAACCTACATTGAATCATCAATGCCTGTCTCTGTATTCAGCGGAAATCGGAAAACAAATATCGGTAGAGGTGGCAGTTCGGATCACTTAGTTGAACATCTAACGAACGTTGACACTTGGGGAAAGCGCTTCGTTACTGTCCCTATACCATTGAGAACTGTCGGTGATTACTTTAAGTTCATAGCCAGTGAGAGTAACACAAGGGTCACAATAAGTGGTGGTTATTCTACTTCCTTTCCACTGAGTAGTCCGGGAACTGTTATCCAGAAGACGATTTCCTCCAGCGCTTATTGTCGTGTGGAATCGGACAAGCCGATATTGCTAGTCCAATTCTGTCTAAGTCAGCAGTCATCGAATGAACAATCTGATCCCATGATGATGATCATTCCTCCTGTGGAACAGTTCGGAGCCGACTACACTTTCACCACACCGAAGTACTCTCTTGGGTCTTATAGCAACTACTACATGTTCATCGTCAAGGAATCAGAAAAATCAGGACTTCGCGTCGATGGCAATGCATTCCCCTCCAGCACCAGTTACACTGCTATCAGTTGTACCGATTATGTAGGAGGTTACATCAGCGTGTCTGAGGGGTCCCACACTGTACGTCACACATCTCCTATCTCTATATTTGTTGGATATTTGTACGGACATACTAACTACGAGACTTACGGGTTTACCACAGGTATGCGTATGGCCGGAATCAACACGGTAATGTTTAAAATCAAATTATCAAATTCTTTAACTGCTATGTTTTGGAAGATTTTCGTAATAAGAAATACCAAAGTGTATAATTAAAAAAACCACTAAATTCAGCTTCATGAACATAACGTTGATTATCTGTCGAAATTAACTCTAGTTGTTCTTTAGGAAATATCTAAAGGTGATAAAAACAGAAGGGACACGGGCAATGAGATAATTCGCTAGAAACATTCATATGTCCTATTAAAGCATATATCAGTTTGATATTTGCTTACATTTTGTCTCAAAATAGTAAAATTAATGAAAGCAATCTTCACATCTTTTTGAAGACACATTTTTTTCTATGACTTACCTCCCTTAAGTTCCGATGAGTTGTGACGTCATCTCAGATATTCAACTACCGGAAGCCGGTGTACCGATCGCGGAACTGTCAACATGCATGTTGATTTTAACCACAGGTCTAAGTACTTACGGAAATACACACGGAGAAAATTATGTTATATTTTGACTTATTGGGTATCGTGATTTATCCCCTACATAATGGCACATTATTAACGTCATAGCCTATAAAATGACGTCACTATATGTAAATGATGATGTCATTTAAAATGTCGAGTACAATACATATATCATGGGGAGTATCATGTTGGGGGTTAAACATAAGGTCATTTTTCACGTATGAATAAGTATTACTTTCCTATTCAGACCACCCTTTAGTAATACGACTGTGCATGTATGTAATATATAGTTTACACATAAAATTAACCGGGGAGTTTTGATATACATACCGGTAATTTTTTGTCGAAAATAAGATCGTAGTGAAAATGGACAATTATTGCGGCCCACCTCTTTAAACCTACATGTATTATTACAACACCGTAGTGCTATTATTACATTAGAAAGAAGAATTTTTATTGCAACATTTGTACTATAGTGCTATTATTACAACATTGGCATTGTGATGCAATTTACAAAGACAACAGCAGATAACTCTAAATTGTGATATATATGTTAATCTACAGTCGATGGAGTGTGGGGATCGTGGAACAGCTACACATCCTGTTCACTGACCTGTAAGGACTACGGAACGTCCCAGACCGGAACTAAGACCCGGACCCGGACCCGGTCCTGTAACAACCCTGCCCCACAACACAATGGCGCTAATTGCCCAGGATCATCCTCCTCGTCCGCCTCCTGTACTACCTCTACGTATTGTCCAAGTATGTATTGACTTTATCGTCTTAAATAAGAAAGAGTAACGTATATTCTCGGTATGTATTTGCATCTTAACTGTCTACGAATCATACACAAATGCATTGATGTACATAAAACCAAAAGTTCACGGATTTCTAGAAAACCACAAATTTAACATCCGCAAATACACAATATGTAGCTCGTATTAAAAAACACCAGCTATTAAACCCGGGAATAAAAGACGCTATACAGTATCTTATGATAATTATAAGTAAGTGTAATTAACATCTACTATGCTGGTAACTTTAGATATAATTAAGCAGGGTTTTTTCTGTTTGAAGACTGGCTTTTGAATAAATTAAAATGTTTCTTGTAATGAATAAAATAACAAATGTTGTCATCACACGCAAAAGTTATTAAAATACATTTATTTCATTTGGGCGACAAGTTATCTAGCGGAAGCAGATGTTGTAAACATCGCCACTCTTGTTCGTTACTAACTTTGTTCTCGTGTTGTTGCGTTCAGTAAATGGCAGGTTCACAAGTTGGACTACTTGGACCACGTGTTCCGTGACTTGTGCCAGTGGAACACAACAGAGGAGTCGTTCCTGCACAAATCCAGCACCTCAATTTGGCGGAACAAGCTGTTCCGGAGCTACAAGTGGAACGAAGGGGTGCAAATTGTCACCATGTCCAAGTAAGTTTTACTTGTGATTTACCGCAAATCAACTAACTTTCATAGCGATTCTATTCGCTTTCACGTATTTTGCAATCAATAGCTCTTTTGTTCTCATTTACTTGTTTTGAAAAAAAATGTATTACCCATGGAACGTTATCCAACCTTTAAATATATTTCTGTACAATATAATACTGTAATTTTTTTATCGTAGTCAAATCTTTGTGCAAAAGCGCAGATAACAAGAAATACTTGTTTGCAAACTTGCAAAAAGCGCTAAAATAAAACTACCGCTGTGATAAGTACGCTTATGGTATATTTATCCGAAAAAGATTTGTTCCATTTTATTTTGAAATTTATAGAGTTAGTATTTGAGTAAAGATTTGAGGCATTTTATAATACAGAAATGTATAATGACTTTATTCAATCCATTTTTGATAGCAACTTTATTAAATTCACCAATACCGATATATCACATAACCAAATGTTTACACCTTTTTATATAAGTTGATGGTGCTTGGACAAACTGGGGCAGCTGGAGCTCGTGCACTGTCACGTGCGGTGGTGGATCATCAACTAGGACCCGCTCGTGCACAAATCCGTCCCCTAGATACGGCGGCGCTAACTATCCAAATTCAGGCACAGAGACGAGAGATTGTAACACACAATCCTGTATAAGTATGAAACATTTTTGATATTATTTTATTGTACTTCATGCTTCTGTGTAATATCTTTTTATTATTTTGTTATTATCTTGTTTTATGTAGTGTTAGTTTCGCCACATTGGCCAGACATGTTAACATCATTGTATTGGACCAAATAGCGCTCCCATCCTCAAAAGTGCCCCTCCACCTTATTGAGACCTCAAATTTCGTGACCTATTACTAAACGCATCCGAAACATATGAAAAGAAATCTTCTGACTTTTTGTAAATTGATTCATGGTTACTTTGTGCAATACCTTATAAAGGCTACTCCAATTTGGTTCTATTACATGTAAGCGTCCCTTAGCTTTAAGAGCCCAGATTGAATACGGTTAATAAGGTAATTGTTATTGACAAAATTTATAATTACATTTCAATTATTACGCTTGCGTACTATATATATATTTAATGTATAACATTTTATGAATTTATTTAATGACAGACTGTTTTGCTTTGCTTATTTATTTGTATAAGGTTTTCAAAATCTTAATTATGATTTATTGTACACAATGTTTATTACGTCTTCCAGTTGACGGAGAGTGGGATGCATGGGGAAGTTGGAGTATGTGTACCTTGACCTGTGGCGGCGGGAAAAGGTCAAGGTCAAGGCAATGTGGCGATCCCCGACCTGTCAACGGTCTCCCCTGTTCTGGTGACTCAGGCCATCTTGGTGATTGTAACGTAAATTCGTGCCCTGCTCCAATGGCCGGCGTTTATCAACAGGTACTTATCTTACTAAATTTAAGAGGACGGTTACCATTATGTAACCCCTGGTTCCAATACAGTAACTATCATATGCTATTTGTAGTATCCGTTCAATTCTAAATTTAGTTATCCATTTTTGATAGCAACTATATTGTGAGTTTTTTATATATGCTCCTTGGTGTTAAATTTACCTCTTAACTTTTGAGGACCGTTTCTGGTATTCAATATGGATTTATATTTATATTGATTGTGTTTTATTGTTATCTTATTTACCTTTATTCATTATAATTAAGTGTTTATACATTTTTACCCTCAGCTCTGCCCAACCGGATGGTTTACATACGAGTCTGGGGCCATGAAGTGCATCAACAAAGAGTTCAAATGCGATTGCGCGAACGACTGTGATGACGGAAGTGACGAAACATCCGGTTATGCCGGATGTAGCGCCGCTCTGTTGTCGACTTGTCAGAGTGGAGCTGAAGGTACATTTATCTTATGCCTAATAAAAGTCTTAATATAATTTGATTAATGACCTGCTTTTGCAACATACGAAACATAGTCAATAATATAGTAATTAAGGTATTTTACTGGCTATCTTAATTATTATAAGTTTTCATATGACGACACACTATAATCATTATAATCATTTATTTACATACATATCAACAAAATAAATAATGAAATGATTAGTTCATTCTTTTGATTATTATTATCTACACATATTGCTATCATGCAGTATTAAACTCTGGAGTTTTATGAAAACATGAAATAATACTCGTTATCAAACGATAAACAAGAAATTTTCAAAGAATTGAATCCCAAGAAGGAAAGCAAGGAAATCAATACAATGATACGTTTTCAGGAATTTTCACTACACTTGAGTGTACCCCGTGGCTACTTTATATATTTCAGGTATACCTAAGTCAGGACTATTGGGCCTTTTTATTGGTGCCGCTTTATTACTGTTGAATGGAGGATTTTTGTGAATAACAAAAAGAACAGTATTCAACGGGATATGAAGTATCCTTATTGCGATCATAATGTGACTGTTACTTTAGCTACCGTTTGTGGTTTCATTGATGTTTCCATTTCAATGAACTTTTGGATTTTCCTAAGTGTATTCATTATGGTTTTCCACGTGCGAGATGTATTAATAATCTATGGATAATTCAAGTTTGGCAAGTCAAGTCTATCTGAAATGGATACAAATATCTTATGCATATTTTTGAAGATTTTGCATTGAAGAAAAATTTGAATGGAAGACATTGGACGTATTTATTGAACTTACTGATCGTATATATTGTAGAAATGGATATTTAGATGCGATGTTTGTTATTGACCTATAAAAAGACAAATGGAGATGGAATATTTACGATCGATGGACATTTGTGACGTCAGTGAATACTGTACACCTGGACATTAATGCGAGGGAGATTAACGCTTATTACTCTATGAACTTTATTAAGAAAAAATTCCATGATTATTTGGTTTATGGTTTTATAAATCTATGTTGGAAAACGTTAACAAGTGATATTGTCTCAAAAATATTAACATCATCGAGACATATGTACGCATGCAAATCGCTAAAATTAAAAACTCTGAAAGAAGTACATTTTGTATCCCTGTAAAGTCTGCCTGATTCATTTTCTTATCTTCTGCATTGGTCAATTTGAAGTACATATTAATCTCATTCAGCACATATTTTTGTTTTCTAACTTGATATTTGTTATTATCTTCTTCACGATTGGTGACAAAATGATAGCTTAACTAATATCAATGCCAGTTCTTTAATATTTACTAGTTAATAAAGAATAGCTTTTTCTTCATGTTTATTATATTTTATGAGGCATTATAATCCTGACAAATGCCGCTGGTAAGAATGGAAATTTTACTTACAAGCATCCTTGCTGCTTAGCGAGAGCCGAATTTCTCTAAAACCTAAATAATTACGCAGTTTATATGATAATGTTTTATCAGGCTGATAACACAATAACGTTATGTTTCTACGGAGGACGTATAACACAACTTGAGATAACATTCAAAGATGGAAAGGACATACGAAAATAATATTGTTATGTTGTTATTGGCCGCTGAGTTATATTTGCGGTCAAAGTAATTTACATGCACTTATTATAATAAAAACATGTGAATAAAATGAAATAGTTGACAAAAGCGCAATTTTTTGTTTAAATTATCATCAACTTAATTTTCTAATTTTGAAGTAACTTTGTTTTTTCTGATTCTCTTGACCATGTAAACATATGATTGAAAGGAATTAAATAATTACAAACTAGTTGCGATATAATATCTTGCATGCCATTGCACCAACCGAACGAATATCAAGCAATGCCAATTTCACAAGAGTTCGACATATAATCTCAACGCTGGTCCGATTTTCTTGACCCTAAGGTATTAATCCAAGTGAACAATAGAGATCAGTTTCAAAATAGAAAAGAATAACCTAATCAGTTTAAACAGTGTTACCGAATTAACGGTGATTAATCTCTTAAACGAGATTATCAAAATAACCACTGTGTTACCTATTTGACAGTAATACATGTGTCCTTCCAAGTGTAATATTAATATATAACGTATATATTACTTAGGTCACACACGTAAGCTCGGTCAAATGCTAGACGGGATTTTACATCCTATTTGTTTTAATCACAATTATTCTAGACAACAGAGTAAACTTATGGTTTCCTTTTTGTTTGTGTTGTTCGGTTTTTTTGGGGTTTTTTTTCTTCGATTTTTAAAATATTTTCAAATCCAAATCTCGTTAAATTTATCATTTGGTATTACATGCATACATTTTATTCAAATCAAATCGAAAATCTGTCCGAAACTGCCCTTTCCTTTAAATACAGTGACATAATTAATATCTTCATACAATTATAGATTATCACTTAAAGATATTTTTATTTAACAGTGGTAAAATTAAAATTGACATCCAAGATATAAACATAGGACGTATTAAAAGCAAAAGCAAAGCATGGTAAAACTTCCATCGAACATATACAAAACGCAATACAAGTTGGATTTTTGAATCCTATAAACAGAAAATGTCCACTAAGTACCGGAATTAGATGAAATCCGGAGTACCCGGAGAATCATCATCGACCTGCTGACAGTTCCTTTAATCAGAAAGCGTGGATTTCTACTCCGAGAGGTGGAAGGCTAGTATACATGGATATCTAATCTTACTGAACACTATTAATTCCGTCAATAGTGAATATTTAGACGATTGCTTTTAGCGGTTTACACAACACAGTAGGAAACGACTACCGTTTTCCCATTGAAGTACAACAAAAGCATATAAGGTAATCTGAATACACACACGTTCGCATATTTCTTGTAGGAAAACTAAACAGATAAATGGAAAATAAAGGCTAATATAAGGTTTATTTTGGTGAAAGATTAAAGAAAGTCGAAATGAAGATTTAACGTGCCGAGCGGTAAAATAAAACTTGTATTGGAAGAAAAAAGTATTCTGTCTGCATAGCTCTTAAATATTTTTCTTATTCAAAACAAAAGCAAATTGCCTGTTATTTCCGGGCATGAATAGCGTTTCAATAGCCGGAAGGATATCGTTCGGGAACACGCTAAAAAAATTTCGTCAGATGTTTAAAAAATTCCAGTAAATCATATGGACGGATTAAATTTTTGTTTTGACAGAAAAAGTTTATCAGTAAACATCAGTCAGATAATGTTAATATACAATTATCGGCGGCAGCTGTATGACATAAAGCCTATTGTTTTGTAAACAATAATAACATATGACGTAAAAATTGATCTATAAATGAAAATGTCGCCAGGGACCTGGTTCTTTCATACTGAGCCTGACCGATTCAGGATGGATAGTGTTCACATCCTTCAAATATGATACAAGATCACACGCGAAGAAATACTGTGGAGTAAAACCGAAACATACAGGGAAACCTTCAGAACGAAAACATTTTCGAATCCATGACAATTTGAATGGTTGTTCGATTAACAGCTATTGTTAGTTTAGGACAAATAAGATTTAAAATTACCATAGACCTATGGTTAGTACCGGATAACTGTTCCGCTTGGTTTCTTATCCGAAGCCCGGATTATGACGGCTAGTCATAGTATGTCTTTACCTCTCGGAATCATCGCAAGAAAACTTGGTCAACTTTAGATTCGACATTAATTACAGTGTTATTATTTTGAACGGATTAAAAGAAACATGTTAAGTTGCTTTATCATAATTTAAAGTAGTTATATTCAAAACACGATCAAAAACGTGTGTTTATACATTTCCTAAACGAAAACACCACGCTTGACTCGCAGAACTCGCATTATATAAATCTAGGTCATTTCAAGAACTGTGTCAATACATTCCTATTTTCAAATGTTAATTATTATTATTTTCAACATCAATGTAAACATATCTCATACTTCAAAATCGATTTGATCCAATATACTTTTGTTTTTGAACATATTGCTATTTCATTGCATTAAGAGCAAAATATAAAGAAAATGTAATATTTACGTTTTGGAAACGAAAAGCGATTTCCATCAACTTAACAAAAGCCTATTTTAATGGATGATATCATCATTCCATCGTACAATCGAACTTTTTTCCGTCTTGAAAGTCTCTGACCTAGATTTAGATTTAATTTCATAATCTCTGCTCCAATTATGCATCCGCTTACGATAATCGCTATTGTACGAACAGAAAGGTGTGCCAAATTGGTATATTAGGTTGTGGGATAAAGAACCAGTGAAATCCATAGTAGCCACATTTTTACTGAGCCCAAGGACCATTAACCTACTGCCGCCATGGGTTTGTATAAAATTATTAAATTATTAACATTAATGTTCTCTTCTTTTTTAAATTAATTAGAAGTGTTCTCTTTAAGTAAAATATATTTAATATATTCATCGTTTTGTCATACGGAAACACCAACAGTTAAATTGTTTATTATGAGATTCTAATCCATTCGAGTTTGTCATTTTGCGTCGTATCGTGTGTGCGCTTTTTATTTATTTTAGTGTATGTTTTTTTTAATGGGATTAAATATAATTTGATGAAACAATACTGTAAATATTTATATTTGCGAGTGTGATTATCTATGTTAAGATCACTTTCGAACTGTTCAATTTGTGACTGTTTGTATATATATACAGTTTCATTAGTCGAAAATTTCAAAATTCGACGATGATGATATGTTCGATGAAAGCGAAATAAGATTATCAGGCTACGAATAATTTCTCTTTTCAACATCATATTGTTCTTTTTAGAACGTGGGGCCGTAGTGCTGTTGGCCCTAGCTTGCTCACTTGCCCCAGTTGTGAATGGTAAGTTTAGTTAAAAAAAAACAAACAAACAAAAACCACACATTTTGATTCAAGATGAGTTATGTATATTTGCACTAGAAATTTTCGTTTTACTCAGTTTTTTTTCTTTCTTTTCTTTCTTACTCATATAAGTTATTGTTTTAGACGTAACCAAGTAAACAATTTATATGTGTCATTTCATAACTATGTAATATCGATGAAAAACTTGTAAGAAAGATAACAATATTTTAGCTACTTAAACTACTTATAAATTTGACAATATATCTAGTAAGCTCAAAACCAACTGAAAAATGTACGTATCGTGTCAATCGAGAAATCATTCTTAAGATTTATAAATATTATGAAAAAAATAAAGACAGTAAGCCTAGAAGAAGCTTTACCTGTAATTTTCTATCCAGTCTTTTATTAGATCATATAATGACATTCTCATAAAAAAATACCAATCAGAGTAAAAGGTAGAAAAAAGTAGTTTAAGCTCATATTATTCAATATCCATTCTTGTATTTTTTTTACGAAAACAGGGGCACCGGACAATCGTGGTACCGAATTCATTATCGGGTTTATGGAGAACATCGCCGAATCTATGAACGTCGAACTTTTCGTTACAACAATGAGGACAACTACTGTCAATGTTCGGGTGACCGCTCCGAGGTACAGCGCAGCTGGAATCAATGAAGCCTTCTCCATAACTGCTGGAACTGTCAAACAACTCTTCTTCCATCCCCGTATTCGTCTGAGGGGCAATGAGAAGAGCTCCAAAGCCGTTTTGGTCACAGCTGACGATGAAGTTGTCATTTACGGTGTGAACAAAGAGACATATTCCTGCGATGCTTTCCTTGGTTTACCCACTGACGTGCTGGGTACTGAATACCATGCTGTTACATACTATCCCCCATCCAGGCAGTGCGAACTGTTGGTTGTCGGCGTAAATGACAGTACTACCGTGAGCATTACTCCAGGGGATGCTATCGGCAGTCGATACATATCATATGGAGGGAGAAACTATAAAAATGGAAACACCCTTACTGTTACCCTTAATAGGTTCGACACCCTTCAGCTCGTCACATACGGAGATCTTACCGGTACCTACATTGAATCCTCAAAGCCTGTCTCGGTCTTTAGCGGAAACATGAAAACAAATATCGGCAGGGGAGGCAGTTCTGATCACTTGGTAGAACATCTAACACCAGTGGCCACTTGGGGAAAGCGTTTTGTTACCGTACCTGTGCCACTAAGAACAGTTGGCGACTATTTCAAGTTCATTGCCAGTGAAAGTAACACCAGAGTTACAATAAGTGGGGGTTATTCGAATTCGTTCACTCTCAGCAAGGCCGGATCGATGGTTCAGAAGACGATAAGCTCATCAGCGTACTGTCTCGTTGAATCTGATAAACCAATTCTTGTTGTTCAGTTCTGTCTGAGTCAGCAGTCTTCGCGTGAAAAATCTGATCCTATGATGATGATCATTCCTCCAGTAGAACAGTTCGGAGCCGACTACACTTTCGCCACACCGAAGTACTCTCGGGGTTCGTATAGCAACTACTTCATGTTCATCGTCAAGGAATCAGAAAAATCTGGACTTCGCGTTGATGGTAATCCTTTCCCCTCAAGTACAAGATACAACAGGATCAGCGGTACCGATTATGTAGGGGGTTACATCAGCGTGTCTGAGGGGTCCCACACTGTACGTCACACATCTCCAATCTCAATCTTTGGTGGATATCTGTACGGGCAGGCCAACTACGAGACCTACGGGTTTACCACAGGCATGCGTATGGCCGGCATCAACACGGTAAAATATTTTTAATCTCAAATACTAATATTTCAAACCAAACTTTATGAGTCGTTAATATTATACGTCGTAAAATATAAGTTTTTTGCGTGGAATTGACGTTATATTATTTTCTTTTTACAACCTCTTTATTATTTAGAAAATAATGCAACTTCACAATTAGCAATAAAACAATTACAAATGCGTAATATACAGTTGATGTATCAACGAAACGTATTTCAATTTCTGTTTAGATTTGCATTCCCACCCCGACGGTGGTAGGAGATGGCATTGACAACGATTGTGACGGCTTGATTGATGAAGAATTATGTACTGTTGAAAACAGACGTCAAGGTAAACTTGCCTGAAATGATTCACCGAACAAAACTAATTTGACTCTTCATGTGATATACTTTATAATTGACTTAAAATAAGATAAAATATAATTTTGCAATCCCAAATTACAACGATTCATCGAATAAGCTATTTTGACTCAATTTTGTTCTTAATTATTAGTTTAAATTATATATCTGGAACTCCTTATTCCCCAATCCCTCAAAAAAAATCTACTTCTAATCTTTCTCAATTTTGTATGTTTGCTTAAGCGTATGCTGTGCTAATACTGGAGCCCAGGATCATGGAACAGTCTTAGACTAAAGTTTAGACATGACTAATCATTTATGACTTAATGTTAGTGATTGGCTAAGTTTAAAAACAATATTTTTGACCTTATGCTATTATTCATACAATTTACATTTTAACGTCACTAATGCGACTCCTGCTGAACATGAGATTCCATAAACCAATAGTGTAAAAGCTAATAGTTTCGCCCGAATGTGTAATAGTTCTTAACTTTGCGATATATTAACGTAAAGATTTCTCGGCAGTGTTATTCTATCAATGCCTATGATTTAGGACATTTGGTATCATAGTTTACATATTTACACAACTTTACGCGTAGTGGAAATGTTCGTGTATTTAGCGAAAATTCCCCTTTTACGTAAGTCTCCGTATTTGCAGTAACTTCGTTAGATGTCGTATGTACTTTAATGTGTATTATAATATCCTTCATGACTTTAATGATTCCTATCAGTTGCTATTGAATCATTGTAGATGATGATGGCGATGGACAGGTGGAAGAAGACTGTGCCAAACCTCCACCAAGTATGTAGTATTTCGATAATTCATAATATAGAAAAATAGTACAAGAGGGATTTTCCTCTTTAATATGTACATAAAAACGTATTTAGCCTTTGACGAAAAAACGATTCACAGTTTACTACTCAAATCGCTATCTTTTTATTAGATTAAACAACAGTTTGATAACTCTCATACATACATATACAAAACATTTGAAGCTAGTATAGCTTTAGATGCAAAACAGGCTTCGTATAGCTTATATCATTTTTTCACTATCTTTGCTGTTCAAATTCAAGCAGTAATGCTAATTACTTGAGAAGTGAGTTGAGTATTAACCTTTTTTGGTATATTGGTGCGGGATATTTAAGCACGCAAAAACATGTATGTAAAGGAATAGTTAGTTCATTTAATTTGTAGAGTAAATCGTTTTGTAAAATTTCCCAGTTGAGTTTTATTAAGTAATTTTTTTGCGCTTTCTATAAAAAGTCATGATGTATATTATCAATTTATTGTAATTTTCAAAATCAATCCGTATCGTATCCATACTACTTCATCATTAAGCATTGATTGAAATGAAACAATAATTCGTTTATTTCAAATTTATTGAATGAAATTGATTGCATACTAATGGTTTTTGTTTCTTCAGTTGACGGAGCTTGGGCATCATGGGAATCATGGGCAACTTGTTCTGTGTCCTGTAAATCCGCATCAGGGGGCGCTACCAGTGGAACAACCACCAGAACGAGACCGTGTAGCAATCCCGCACCAAAGTATGACGGAAAACAATGTCCTGGTAGCGGATCAGAGAGTAAATCATGTACACCTTCTAACTATTGCCCAAGTAAGTTTCGGTTATATATCAATATTGCTTCTAACAAGCTATTTCATTTGTTATATTTTTTTTAATTTTCTTTCTTAAGTTGGTATCTACGGCGGCGTATTAGGACCACTACAAAATTTTATTTATCTTGTACGTACAAGTTATTATCTTGTACGTAAAAGTTATTATCTTGTACGTACAAAATAGTATCATGTACGTACAACTTAGTATCTTGTACGTACAACTTGGTACCTTGTACGTACAACTTGGTATCTTGTACGTACAAGTTAGTATTTTGTTCGTACAACTTAGTTTTTTTGTACGTACAAGTTAGTATCTTGTACGTACAACTTAGTATCTTGTACGTACAAGTTAGTATCTTGTACGTACAAGATAGTATCTTGTACGTACAAGTTACTTATCTTGTACGTACAAGTTATATCTTGTACGTCTTCTTGTACGTACAACTTATAGTATCTTGTACGTACAAGATACATCTTGTACGTACATCTTGTACGTACAACTTATAGTACTTGTACGTACAAGGTAGTATCTTGTACGTACAAGGTAGTATCTTGTACGTACAACTTAGTGTCTTGAACATACAAGTTGAGTTGAACTGCTGTTCATCACCGCAGAATTACGGCGGCGTATTAACTTGTACGTACAAGATACTATGTTGTACGTACAAGATACTAAGTTGTACGTACAAGATACTATGTTGTACGTACAAGATACTATGTTGTACGTACAAGATACTAAGTTGTACGTACAAGATACTAACTTGTACGTACAAGATACTAAGTTGTACGTACAAGATATTAACTTGTACGTACAAGATACTAACTTTTACGTACAAGATACTAAGTTGTACGTACAAGATACTAAGTTGTACGTACAAGATATTAACTTGTACGTACAAGATACTAATTTGTACGTACAAGATAAAAAAAATATGTAGTGGCCCTAATACGCCGCCGTAGGTATCTCCTGATTGACAAAAATAATATAAATTGCTTCTCAGAAAAATCTACTGATTTTTTTTCTCAACTCTTTGTGTGGATTTTTTTTTCTAAAAAGTGTGTTCTGTTTATTGATTTATCATAAAAACGTGGATTTATTTTAATATTTTTGAGTTTAATGTGTTAATTAACATATATATTACCACTGACAGTTATTGGTTTAAAATGTCTGTGGAATATATATTTACCGAAATATTTCACCTTATGATGTTACTAATTTGCATATAATTTGAATATTTTCCAATATGAAAGACAAATAACGTGTGCTCTTACACTGTGTTCATATCAATTCATAGATTTATTGGAATGCTTACAAACATAGTCAATAATTTGATTTGAATTAAGAATGATTATGATATATATTTGTATAATATCAATATACATATTGCTCATTAAAAAGTTTAATAGAAAATGGTAATTGGATTTTGAAATCATGTCTTTGGTTATAGCATTTACTCCTGCACATTAATATTAATATTCATTTGTTGATGAAAGAAAAAGAAAACAATTTAAGACACAAATAGTAGTTAAATGACAATATAATATTATTATATTGTAATAATAATTTAATATTATTATATTGTTAATATGGTATTATATTCTTGATATTATTATATTTTTAACATTATAACAGTTCACGGTGGATACTCAAGCTGGGGAAGGTGGGGTGGATGTTCCGTTACGTGCGCCAGTGGAACTCAAACCAGAACTCGTTCCTGCAATAGCCCAACACCCCAATATGGCGGAAACAGTTGTTCCGGAAGTAGTTCTGACACAAAGTCTTGTACGATGAGCGCATGCCCGAGTAAGTAAATTCACATACAATGAGAAAGAAGATTTAACGCTAGAAAAAAGTGAATGATTTTAGTTTCAAAATAGGGCTGAACGAAAGAGAACGTTTTCGCCGATAAACCAATTATTTGTCTTCTATATGATGCAAATAGATAACTAGCACGGCTTTATAATTGTGCTGCCAATTAGCTATATAAATAAATGAATGAATTAATTATTTCTTTAAATGGGTTTTCACATCTTATATTAAATACTGCAACTCTATTTTAGCTGAAGTTTTATTTTTGATTTTTTCGAAAGCACTAAATCTTGTACAGCGCAAGTTTTGAAGGGTATTTCTCGAATGGAAACATGGAATGGCGCTAACTCATATCGTTGAAGATAAAATACCGTTAATCCATATATCATTTCGTATCTTATTTTATATTATATTATTTATTTATTTATTTATTATCATTATTTTTTCGCGTTTGCGATTAAATACATGTATGTACGTTTACAGTATAAACGCATTATTTTTGTGCAGTCGATGGCAACTGGGCGAACTGGGGATCTTGGACATCTTGTACTAGAACGTGTGGAGGAGGCACAAAAAGTAGGTCAAGGTCGTGCAGCAATCCAGCCAGGGCACATGGAGGCAGAGACTGCGCCGGAAGTGGCAGCGATTCAACAGCTTGTAATACTCAAAGTTGTGCAGGTAAATCAACTCCGTATATACTTTCTCTCCGGAAAACAATATGAATATTCATTCAGGAACGAATTGGATTTGCCAATAGCAAAAACGGTAACCTATAAGCCGAAAGCTTCGTAAGTCAGTCTAATATTTCGGTTACGAAGGACATTTAAGAAATTTCAATTTCAACGAATAAGGAAAACAAAATATTATATTACATATTTAAAATTTAAGTTGTAATAATTATTTATTTTAATCTTGATTTTTTTCCTTGTAATGACGGACGTATATCGAGTTCGGTATGATCAAATATATGTGTCTTATGTATTGAATTGTGAATCTACTATTTTAGTTCACGGACAATGGGCTAGTTGGGGAGGTTATGGTGGCTGTTCACGAACGTGTGGAGGTGGCGAGAAGGTGAGGACCCGAACATGTACAAACCCCGCACCAGCCCATGGCGGAAATGACTGTCCAAACTCTAACAGAGACAGCGCGTCTTGCAACACCAATGCCTGTCCAAGTAAGTCTCACTCATAGAACCTATAATCTATCATCAGTTTTATGTGAAGCCATTTATTTTTGAGAGTAAGATATTTTCGGGATTTTATGAGCATTGCTATGATAGCGAAAATTAGATACACAAAAAAATAGATATGGTTGAATTACACCCTTAAAGAAAGATAGTGAAAATTTAAGATTGCTGAAATATTGTTTTCTCGTTTTTGTTCCTTCGAAAAAAAAAAAAAAAGATCCGTCAAAATGACCTTTGTTTCGGGAAATGGAAGCCTGTTTTTTATTTTATGAATTCTTTCTCAACACCTGGTTTTCACAGCCGATTGAAACTGATATTGTTCTAGGATAGAATACATTGTTATGACAGATACTACGAATGATACTACAGACTGCTTCCTGTTTTGGGACACCAAAGTCTATTTTTCTAGCAGTTTTTTCGTCGAATCATTAATTCTTGTTATAAATAATCAATCAAGGAGATTTTGGCATACTTTTGTATCTAAAGACCGTTTTAAAACAAAATATAGTTGATGGATCGTGGTCAAGCTGGGGAAGCTATGGGACTTGCTCAGTGACATGTGGAGGCGGTACCATGTCTAGATCCCGTTCATGTACCAATCCTCGTCCACAATATGGAGGTGCCTCATGTGGTTCCGCCGATACCAGCAGCGCAACATGCAACACTCACAACTGTCCAAGTAAGGGACTAGGGTTAGGTTAACAGGCGGAGGCACCTGTTCGTCATAAATACATTGCGAGCGTCATAAATAAATTAAGAAGTCAGAGATATTTGGCGTATACCTCATAATGAACATTTTATATGTTATTGTGCTATAACGAGAAAATAATAGTATAATCTTATTAGAGTTCATACTTGTATTTGCATAACAAATATCTTCAAAAAATATCATATATGTTCAGGTAAATCTTCATCATTCAATCTAATTCCATGAAATCTATGAAATCATTACGCCGTTTTTTACATAGTCAATCAATGACGATCTGACAACCGTCGACTTCATTTTTTATATAATTACATTTTCCCACATATATTGAGCCAATGAAAATGCTCGTTAAAAGCAAACTTCAAAGTGCGTTGTGATATTTTATTTAGTTGATGGATCGTGGGCAAGCTGGGGAAGCTATGGGTCTTGCTCTGTGACTTGTGGAGGAGGTACCATGTCTAGATCCCGTTCATGTACCAACCCCCGCCCACAATATGGAGGAGCCTCATGTGGATCCGCCGATACCAGCAGCACCACCTGTAACACTCACAATTGTCCAAGTAAGGGCTAGGGTTAGGGTAATCAGTGAAGACACCTGTTCGTCATAAATACATTGCAAGGTCAGAGATATTTGTCGTCTACCTCAGGATTATATGTTATGGAGCTAGAACACGAAAATCACAGTATACTCTAAATAATTCGCAAAGCGGTTTATGATTAGAGTTCACACTTATATTTGCATTACACATATCTCCATACCATAAAATATTATGGTATATTTTTATCGTTCAATCTAATTCTAAGAAATCTATGAAACCATTACGTCGTTTTTTTCCACAGTCAATCATTGACGATTTGTCTACCGTCGATGTAATTTTTATAATTACGTTTTATACAGATATTGAGCCAATCAAAATGCTCGTTACAAGATAATTTTAAAGTTCGTTGTTATATTTTGTCTAGTTGATGGATCTTGGTCAAGCTGGGGAAACTATGGGTCTTGTCCCGTAAGCTGTGGAGGTGGCGTTAAATATAGGTCACGTTCCTGTACCAACCCTCGTCCACAATATGGAGGGGCCTCATGTGGATCCGCCGATACCAGCAGCACCACATGTAACACTCACCATTGTCCAAGTAAGTATGATATATCACTACCAGTGTCTCTAGTTAGTCACTTCTTCAACTGTTATTGATGTCTCTGATTATGCTTCTTCTGCTCAAATACGGAAATGAATAACTAAACATATCTTAATAGCACATTCTTTATTAAAATAAACATTTTTGTTGTTTTGAATTTTGATATTATTTTCTCGTAAAGTAACAATTTAGATTGTCCATTGTAATATAGACTGAAATTCTCTGCACCAACGGCGCAAATATTTCATAGAAACGAGTCCCTCAAAGAATCTACCGCGTTTAGATTGAATTACATGTATAAGAATTATTAATTTGAATTATATTTTATTGCTATAGATTTTTTCTGCAATGCTTCACGTTTTATTTCAAGAACAGCTATGTGCGTAATATTTACATAACATACCAATTCTATTCATTTAATGTTTATCTTTTACTTGGAATCTTTTAAATAATATTTTTATTATCAAGAACTACGTTTTAAACCCTCGTACACGAGCATAAGATGAAGAAGATTTTGAAAGCAGTTATTTGATATACACAGTCTTTGTTCGAATGAATTACATTTAACACATGATCTCTTTGATTAATGAAGTAAATGTTTCCCTAAATATCTTAATTTCTTTTCGTGTTGGTCACGGTAACTGGCCTTCACACGAATGTCTCTGTAAAGTAATCGTTTTCATATATAACAAAACAAGCTTACATAAAATATAACATTTCCGTTATTTTTGTTACTAGTCGATGGATCATGGACAAGCTGGGGTAACTATGGCACATGCTCAGTGACCTGTGGAGGTGGCGTTAAATATAGAACCCGTTCATGTACCAACCCTCGTCCACAATATGGAGGAGCCTCATGTGGATCCGCCGATACCAGCAGCACCACCTGTAACACTCACCATTGTCCAAGTATGTATACGTCATCATTTTTTCCATAACATTATTTTATAACATCTGTTAATGTAGCCTTGATATATTGGCTTACCATTTTAGTAAAACTCAATTTCTACATGAATGCAATAATTCAATTTTTTAGCTGGAAATGTTAATTATTTCAAAATTCTAAATCCGTAACTGTTTGAAATAAATGATATGAATGGAAATATGCATTTTACAGTTCATATATGCTGTCACATATAAGTATTTACATTTCAAACTGTCAGTATTGTCCTTGTATTTAATGCTGAGTGGTCAAGCAGGGTTATTACATTAGGATGAGCACAAATCAAAACTGTTAATATATTTCTTGTATTTGATGATGAGTGGTCAAGTTAGGATTCTTTTTAATAGGATAAGCCCAATTTAAAAAAATGAGATGTTTCTTGTGGTTTATTGTGAGTAGTAAAGTTGCTGCGTAATTAGGAGAAGGCAAATTCAAAAATGTTGATATGTTTCTTGTAGCTGATGATGAGTGTTGAATTCATGGTTCATTTTTATTAAGATAAGCCCAATTCAAAATTGTAAATATGTTTCTTGTAGTTAGCGATGAGTGTTGAGTTCATAGTTCATTGTATAAGGATAAGCCCAAATCAAAACTGTAAATATGTTTCTTGTAGCTGATGATGAGTATTGAGTTCATGGTTCATTTTATTAGGATAAGCCCAAATCAAAATTGTTAATATGTTTCTTGTAGTTGATGGCGAATGGTCTAGCTGGGGTAACTGTTGATATGTTTCTTGTAGTTGATGGCGAATGGTCAAGCTGGGGAAGCTATGGCACCTGCTCAGTAACCTGTGGAGGTGGCGTCCAATACAGAACTCGTACTTGTACAAACCCACGTCCACAATATGGTGGCGCTTCCTGTGGATCTGCGGATACCAGTAGCAGAGACTGTAACACACATCATTGTCCAAGTGAGTTATGACCACATCGTCAGCACAATTACTGTATAATTGCTAATATTCACGCGGGTTTATAAATTGTCAATAGTAAATCGCGAAATTTTACACGCACGAAAATAAACAACAATACAGTAAGACGTTTGATGTTCTTGTTACTTAGATACAGTCGAACAGTTATAATAAACGTAACGACAACTTCAAATTATCCGTTTTCTTCATATCAAGAAATAAAAAATAATGAATTAAATGGACTAGGTTTTCAATAAACAATATTTCAATATATATTAAAAATGCTATAAAGGGAGTTCCATTGCTGGACTTATAAGTACGTATCGTATAAACCGGTTACGTTTGCTCGTTAAACAGCATCGCAATATTGACCTCAAAATATTGTCAATGGAACTAAAGTTCGTCATCTAGGTACAATTAGATACACGAATTTCAGTATGCATATATATATATATAACTCGCGAAGGGTTTTCACCTACCAAAACAACAACCCGCGAAATCGCAAAATGCCCTTCCGTAAACTTTCGTAAAGATGTGTTTAAAAATCTATCTGTCCCAAACGAAATATTTGAGCTTAAAAACAAAACTTTCAATTTCAGTTGACGGTGAGTGGGCGACATGGTCAAGCTGGGGAACCTGCACAGTGACCTGCGGTGGTGGTATTTCTACACGAACCCGTACCTGTACCAACCCACCGCCACAATACGGCGGAGCCAACTGCCCCAGTGTAAACTCGGAGACCAAGGACTGTAACACCCAAGTTTGTATCAGTAAGTACAAAAAATTGTAGAGAACATTGCGGATAATTTAACATGAAATAACTTCATTTAAGGTCCCATAACGTTTCCGAAATGATTTTTGATGTTTAAATTGTAAATATAGAACAGTTTGATAATTGTGTAGAGTACTCGAAGTTATTAAATTAGTAAATCTAGTTTCTTTGACACGTTGTGTATTTCCCGCCGTTGTCGGCAGTAATTAACTAATAGCGGGAAAGGCCTTATTTTCAACTCTAGTGAAACCTACCTTAATGACCACCTCTGTATACAGACCACTTGCTGATTAGATAAGACCGCTTTCTTAGAGTCCCAAATGGTCATGTTAACCCAATTTTACTCGTTTATAAAGACCATTTGGCTAGAGATACCATTTTCCTAAGCCCCTTTATAGACAGGTGTGAGTGTATATGCCCCAAATTTCATGACCAGGGGTTATATCAGTATATAACAGACTAACCGGATGTTTTCTTTCCTTTGACAGTTGATGGAGCGTGGGGTGCCTGGAACTCCTGGAGTATGTGTACAGTGACCTGTGGCGGAGGTAAACGTTCTCGATCAAGGGTTTGTGACGACCCAATGCCAGCCAATGGTGGCCTCCCTTGTAGCGGAGATTCCTCTGTACTGGGTGACTGTAATGTCAGATCATGTCCTGTGGCAGCAGCCGGTGTCTACCAACAGGTACGTATCTTCTATCTAAAGAGCATTTCTGATTCACAGGCAAAATGATAGAAAATCTCAATGTACAGACTAGTCATTTTATAGTTCAAAAATATATATCGTCTTTTATTATAACAAAATTATTCTGTATTTGCAAATTACAGAGTTATCTAACCCTTCTCAGGGGCGTAGCTTGAGAGTTGGTATTGATTGTGACGTCATGTATTTGAGATAGCATAGTCATATTTGCAGCGAAAACGTTGTGAGTTTCACAAAATTATGACGTCACAATCGATACCTTCCCACAAGGGAGATAATTCTTTGTCTTCTAAGTGTCTATTATCACGTCCATAGTGTGGCCGAAATTAATACAAGATATGATTCTTCGTGGTTTCTTTCTATGCTGGAACATAGAGTATATATGATCCTTTTATTGTGCAATATGATACGTCCAGCCTTTGACTTAGAGAGATTCTTGTAACGTCAGTCATGTGATATAATGTATATTTACTAAAGTTTTAGGAATATTATCTTCATCCTAGTTTCCACAGGTTTAAAATATTACTTTACTGAAATCGGAGCCGAATTGTATTAACTGAAAAAGAAATAATTTTCAAATAATTTTGCTTTTATCATCCAAAACAAAAATAATGCATGAACAAAACGCTTTCAGTCGTGCCAATCTACTCTGCTTCAACTTACATAATACCCGTGGCGAGTTAACTCGTTTTGTGTTTTATACCTATCAATGAATTTTTGTAAGCGTCGTCATCTATGTTTTTATATAACAATTAAAGTTAAATGAATGTAGTTATTTTGTTTTATAGCTCTGTCCAAATGGTTGGTTCACTTGTGAGTCCGGATCAATGAAGTGCATTGCCAAACAATTCCAGTGCGACTGTTCCAACGATTGTGATGACGGAAGTGACGAAACTGCCGGTTATGCCGGATGTAGCGCCGCTCTCCTATCGACGTGCGGAAGTGGTGCAGAAGGTAATTATCTTGATGGTACAAAACGTCAGTACATAATTTGTGGTATTGATATTTCAAGGTCTACAAGTTGGGTAAAGATAAAAACACTATTCTTATCACTTCGTACCATGAAAAGTATATATGAACGATAATGGATGATTCAATTATGTTTAGAATGTCGTAACAAGAAATATTGATTGAAATTAAGTAGTATTTCAGTTAAAGTTTTATTTCTTTGTTTTGTTTACAGGTCTCGCCCACATTGGAACAATGACAATTTTACTGTGTGTACTGACGTCAATTGCAGCAATGTTCCATCGCTATATATAGACATTGCCACAAGACTTTGAAACTCTATAATTTTGCTTTTAACAGTAACTCCTTTTCTCAATATTCACTATTATTTTCGGATCAAACGATTTTGTTTTGAAATAAAATGATTTTTGCATCAACCAAATATACCTCCTAATGTCATGATATACATGCAACATCGTAGTATTCCTTATGTGCCAATCGGTTTTGGATCATGTAATCAAAATTTGATTTACCCTGCCAGTATACATACATTGAGATCACGGTTTGTTATGCAACTTTTTTTACAAACATTTTAATCATTTTACAATAATTTGTATGTGCACTGTCTTAACCTATATGCGCATGTCTGTCATACTGATTCATTGTAGTTTGATCGTGTGTTATAAAATAAAAAACGGAATTTATTCCACATATTTTGCATTATTTGTATGTAATTCGATTTTGCCTGTAAAGAGCATTTCTATAGGCTAAACATTTACTAAGCACATAAAGGCAAAAATCGTGTTTACTTTTGCAATGTCGTTTCTGATTGGCTGAAAAGGCAGCATAACAATTTCATAGAAAAAAAAATAAAAAAAGAAATTTGAATATGAAGAGATTATCTTTAGTAAACTTAATTAGAAGGATCAACTTGGATAAATATGTTTACGTTATGAAAAAATATCACAAAGTCTCTCACTCGTATCATAAACCGCTTCGCGGTTTTATTAAGAGTACAATCGACTGATATGTGAACTTCTTAATTGCTGCAAAACTTGTGATTACATTTGCACTGAAATCAGCAAGCAGGTAAAGAATAAAGTTCCGAATACTCAACGGAAATAGTTTTATTTTAATTTGAAAATGATTGTGACACTGTGGTTACCCTAATCACCTTTAAACATATGGGCCCTGGCTGTATATAAAAAATACACAATTTACATTTATATCAAATAATAAGATATGCGATTACTAGAATGACCGTTTTATTAACGATATAAACAGTCGAATGAAGAGAAAAAACCGAAACATATCTACCGATGAATATTGAATAAAATAAAAGTCAAACATATATGACGTTACACGTAAAAATATTTCAAACGCGTAATTACGTTATTTGCTTTGAGCAAAATTTAATACTATATGGTTATACCATTACCACAATGTCTATAAATCGCAAGCCAATACGGTAACAACATAGGCTTGGAGGATAACTGACATCATAAACATGGGAACCACAGCCATATCTGAAAAAAAGACAAACTCATTATTGTTTTAACTGCACTTATTTAAGCGTAAGTGTAGGATATTTCAAAGCTAAAATCTACTTCTATGTTGAAAGCCTATAAGCATATTAAAGGTATACAATTACATATTAAGGACGGTGACGAATGATCACAAAGGCATAAACAATGAACACATATAATATACGGATGACCTAAAGGAACAATGGCGATGCGCATTGTATTCCAAGTTATATGTGCTCTAACTTGGTGAAAATTTTATAATGACATTTTTTCATTAGTAATGCATTGAAAGCCATAAGTTTGATGAACTAAGCTGTGAAAATTCGTATTATGATTCTCAAAATGTTGCTAACTTTTGGTGGTGATTAACATTTGAAAAGCTCTTTTTGATTCATCAGTATGGAAAGTATGGTGCATATCACGGGGTAAAATACTTATAATAAAAAAAACAATAATAAACAACAATCAAGCAAACAGGAGACAAAAAAACGAACCATTGCCCCCATTTTGACAAGCTGCCACCACTTCCGCACTGCATCCGCCATATTCGGTTGTTTCATCACTTCCGTCGTCACAGTCATTTGAACAATCACAATGGAAGGCCTCGTCGATACAGCTCATCGAACCAGACGCACATGTAAACCAGTTAGTTGGGCAAAGCTATAACATAAAAAAGGATAAGACTATAATAGGTGATGTGTAAGGTGTTTTGCCTGCTATGAAAGAAACATAATACATACCATCATCCATTTCTGGTTTCTATGCTTGTGCGTGGTGGGGCGAGCAAAGCAAAATCAAACGCTAAAAATGCCACAGAAACGCACTGAAACTGTTCAGTAATATTTTGAAAATAGTGCTTTACTTTGTGATGTGTGTGGTCAAAACAGTGACATTCCGGTAAAACCATAATGTGCGTCAAAATAGCTTTATTTGATTCACAATATTTCAAAATCAAGCGCATCACCATGCTATTTGTATTCCAGTTTTTTGGTATTAATTCCTATTTCCAAAAATCTACTGTCATTGGGAAAATGGACTTCTCAGAAAAGGAAATCCTAAAGATATATTTTATTATCTTTTTTTCTTCTTTACTTCTGACAATAACACATTTAGTATCAGAAATAAGATTACCTGCTGATATACTCCAGCTGCAGCTACACCACACGATTTTGTATTACAATAAATAGTCTCTGCAGAATCGCTGGGACAGGAAAGTCCTCCATTAGCCGGAACAGGATTGTCACATGATCTTATCCGGGCCTTTCTCCCGCCCCCACAGGTAACGGTGCACGGGCTCCACGCGGTCCAATCACCCCACGCGCCATCAACTGAACAAAGCATTGAATTAGTGAAAACATGTCTTTTGTGTTTGCCTTCTTAGTACATTTATCTTGCATCAAAAGTTGTGTTAATGCTGGTATGGCAAAGATAATCTAATGAAATGATTTGAATGAAAAGATAATATTATTAGATTTTTTGCTTCAACATCTTCAAAATTTGATATAGTTATATAATCAAATATTGGGGAATTTTCACGAGTTAACAACTTTTGTTAGCATTAAACATGGATAATCCTGTATTACATTACATATTATCTAAATTTATGATAAAAAATGCAACGATGTACATGTATATTTGCACGTTGCCTACAGTTCACCTATTTCATACAAATATAACTACCAGAATACATATACATACTGATACAAGTTTGTGTGTTGCAGTCTTTAGTCTCAGACGCCGCGCCTGTACAATCAATCCCGCCATATTGGGGAGCGGGATTAGTACAAGTACGTGATCTACCGGAAGTACCTCCACCGCAAGTTACGGTGCACGTGCTCCAATTTTCCCAATTTGTCCATGCTCCATCAACTATCAAAATAGAAATATCAAATTAATTTAAACATAAGAGTAGTAACATTTTACTCAAAAGAAGCAAGTCTATAAGAAAATTACAAAAACAATGGACCCCAGTGAATGTTTAATGAGTAATGTTGAAATATCATTCAATTTGAAATGAATCATAATCCTTGTTCACAAATTTACATTGTTTTTCTGCTTGGTTAAATTGAAATCTGAATGATTGGAAGATATTTCCAATTACCAAGGACCTCAATATAATGGGTTTTATTGTATATTCAATCTATGTGTGTTATAATGTACTTACTCGGACATGGGCTCAATGTGCAGGTCTGAGTTTCACTTGTGTCACCGGAACAAGGAAGTCCGCCATATTGAGCAGACGGACTGTCACATGCCCTGCTTCGGGTTTGCACACCATTTGCACAGGTCACTGAGCATGCGCCCCAAGACCCCCAAGCGGAAAACCCCCCATCAACTGTAGGAATGATTTTATACTCTTTAAGTTTTAACCGAACAATAAAATAAAAATATATCTAGTTATCAATATGACACAGTTTCAATGAACAGCCGTGTGTAAGTCATTTCTATATTAAGAAGAATGGACATTTTTTGTAACACTTCATTCCAGCATTAAACTAATAATTAATGCAAAAAACGACTTCAAATATTGCGTTCAAGAAAATGACCAAATGAAAAATTCATATTATTCAAAATATTACTGTCACTAGCTTCTTTACTTGGACAATACGATGATATTTACTGCGACATTGAGCACGTGTTGGGCATATAAACCGTCTGACGATCCAGTTTCGAATGTACTTACTCGGACATGGACTTAACGTGCAGGTCTGGGTTTCACTTGTATCACCGGAACAAGGCAGTCCGCCATATTGAGCAGAAGGATTGTCACATGCCCTGCTTCGACTTTGCACACCATTACCACAAGTCACAGAGCATGCGCCCCATGACCCCCAAAAAGAAAATCCTCCATCAACTGTAGGAATCATTTCAAACATCTTAGGAATTAAACGAACAATAAGGATATACATGTACCTATTCATCAACGTGACAAATTTGAAATGAACAAACATTTGGAAGTCATTTCCATATTAATAATTGAAAACGTTAGAATTTTAAGTAACGTTTAAATTCAGCAGTAAACTAACAATTTTGAAAGAATTCAAGGAATTGGCAGGTTTATTATAAAAACTACCTAAAATGTTTGCGTTCAAGACAATGACAAAGCAAAAATAATACAATCACTTCATAAAAATTAAAGTACTACTGGAACTAGCTTGATTACTTGGATAATATGATGATGGTGATATTTACTACGACAATGACAGACTGACCAGCGGTCAATATATCAATGTTCGAATGCACTTACTCGGACATGGACTCAATGTGCAGGTCTGGGTTTCACTTGTGTCACCGGAACAAGGCAGTCCGCCATATTGAGCTGACGGATTGTCACAGGCCCTGCTTCTGCTTTGCACATCATTTCCACAGGTTACGGAGCATGCGCCCCATGACCCCCAATCGGAAAATCCCCCGTTAACTGTAGGCAGATATAAGACTTCTTTAAGAATTTAATTTAAATCGGTTATGGTTTGTTTAGTTTTACGTCCTATTAACAGCCAGGGTCATGTAAGGACGTATCAGGTGTGTTGGTGGAGGAAAGCCACCGGCCAGCGGTCAGTACCTGGCAACTACCCAACATGGGATTCGAACCCGCATTCCAGAGGTTGAGGGCGTGTGGTAATATGTCGGATTAAGGCCACGATTTTATGAAAAGCTGTATTTTTCGCTATTATGATGCAATAATGTAAATAAATTCCGATATACCGTGTTTCCCGAGTCCCTCGTAACTGGTATACCAGACAGACGTCTGTTCTGAGCACGCCTTTGAATATGCATATTTTGTGGGCGGGATCGAGGCTGATTGGCATGTGACGTCACAAGTGCATAGACGCCGCCATATTTACATAGACACTCCCACCATTATTATTTGCATATTTTTGACAACAATCCAACATCATCGGAAACATTATCGCCATGGTAGCGTGTGCAGCGTTTGGTTGCTACAATCACAACAACAAGAAAGGGGGAAAAAAGATAAGTTTCTTCAGTTTTCCAAAGGAGAAGCCATACCGGCAGATTTGGATCAACTATACACGGCGTGTATTTAAACCTTCCGCCCATCATAGATTGTGTGAGGAACATTTCTCTGCATCACGTTTTGCACGAGATCCAGCAGCTATGGTAGTTTTGGGTATGTCGTCGCCGTACTCTCGGAAGATTTTGAAGAAAGATGCAGTGCCCGATGTTCCCCTGAAACTGCAAAATGAAGTTAGCAGCATCAGTCTTCCTGCCCGACCCCGTGTACGAGGGGCGTTTGAGAAGCGTGCCAGAGCCGAGGTAGGCATCGAGGAATTTTGTAGTGACCTATATACATATCTACATATATCCGTGTCTAGACTAATTCATGCCAGAATGTAATCATTAATTCGATGTTATGACGCCGTGCTATGTATTTTTTTATATGTACTGTACCTAAATTAAAACATTGCTATTCGTCGGGTATATATATGTACTATACAGTAATGTAGGCATAGAGCAGGGAAAATAAAGTCTAAACAGGTCGGCTATTTGATTACATATGTGTAAAACACAGGCGTCTGCATCTGGTTTTGGAAAATAACATATCCTACCCCTACTATATGAACATAGTAGGGGTTGGTTATTATATTTTTTATCAAACCAGACGCCTGTGGTGTAAAATATACAATAGATTTACGCCTAGAGTATATGTATACATACATGTATGAGTGTGTCTGTGAATACATTTTTTATAATCCGGGGGGGGGGGGGGGTGTCATTTACACTACTGACTGTATGTCCTTTTATATTGAATTCTACAGTAAAGTAATTATATGGCATACAGTTGACCATATGTACTTGTATGTTGAAAATAATCAACCACTAGTAGATCTGGGCTAAGAACATAATCTGAATATATTTTTCAATCGATTTAGAATTGATTTCATGGATTTTCACTTGGCCTACTGTATACATGTATATATATGGAAATTTCTACTTTGATCTGTGTCACCCCTAGATCTACAGTTACATAAATGTACATTAATTTATATAAAAGTGTTATGCGGTTGAATTGAATTAAATATATATGGCCTTCAAATTATAATAAAGTACATGTGAGGATTTGTATGACACTCGGTATGTACAGCATATGCATGATGTCATGGGAACCTCACAAAACCATACAAGTTTTTGAGGTATAACAAATCTAGTCATTCAATTCTTATTGCCTGTGGTACTTTTCTAATTGATCCTTCGATTCATACCCAAAAGTTATACATCAATTGACTCAATTTATATATAGGATACAATCTGATAGGTAATTTTAATTTAAATATTTTTTTTTTATGTTTCAGATCGTTTCGAGTGTAATTTGTAATAATGCACTGATGGATATCACACGTACAGTGACCAACCATGATGAGGAGGAAATGGATGAAACACAGGTTATTCAGCTGCCAAACACAACACAGGATACTTGCTGTCAAACCATGCCACCCATTATGTGTAACAAGAAGGTTCAGGTAAAGCTACTGCCCCCTCAGAGAACTCGGTCTCATCAAACGGACGCCGCAACATCACCAATGTGTCGGTCATTTGGAACTCAAACTGATCCCAAAATAACCAAGATCAGAGTAACACCAGCTGCTCATATTGAGATTCCTGACCAGACTAGTACTGTGTCTTATGAAAGTGAGGAAGAAGACGAGATTGACAGTGATGTATGTATGGACAGTGACGATGAGGACTTCATCCAACATCAGATGACTTAGAATGTAGCGATGATGATGATGGGGAGGGAGAAGTAAACATTATGAATTACCGCTTAGAGAATGATGTGTCTCCTGTGGAGGAGAAGCAGTTCCTGGTCAGTGAGACAGCTCTCACAGAACTTTTGTCTGTTTGTAGATATTGTTCAGGTGATTGCACACCTCTCATCCAATTCACCAGAGGTACAATGATTGTGACCAGGTCTGTGTGTGTAAATGGACACTCCTTTACATGGAAGAGCCAGCCTTGCCACAAGACTTTACCCTGGTGCAATTTATTGACTGCATCTGCAATTATGACCAGTGGCAGCAGTGGGTCAAAGGTACTTCAGCTTTTCCACAACATGAACTTGCAGATGTTCAGCACCAGAACTTGCAGTCGTTTGATTAGTTTATATGTTGTGCCATCTATTCAAACCACTTGGATTGCCTCTCAGGCTCATCTGTTGGAACAGATACAAGGACAGGAGGTAGTTCTTGGAGGTGATGCCAGATGTGACTCTCCGGGGTACTCTGCAAAATACGGGACTTACACCCTCATGGATCTGGAGGCCAACAAGATTCTCACCACTAATCTAGTGCAGGTAAGCTGTGTATATATACAATGAAACTTGTCTAATCTGACACCTGATTTTTCCAACATCCTGTCTTATCCGACCAAAAGTGTTGCTCCCCCATGGTGTCAGATTGGACAGATTTCATTGTGCATATACTAAATTAAAATCTGAACTTGTTTGGTTATAATTATGGGCAATTCAGTCAATTATCAAATAAGAAATAACATTGTGACATTACACAGCTTCTGGCATCTGTGTTAATTGTGACTTATAGTTTCAAGATCACAGAGGTTTGGTAGTTTGAATCACATGTATGTATGCATGTAGCAACACTGGACTGGTTTGGCTGGGTAATTGGCAACCACATAGCTATGAAAGGTCCCAAGTTCGAACTCCAGTCTGGCCGCTACATTTTCACCTATTTCATTAGTATAAGTCATATAATATATGGTGGTTGCATAGTGGTAATACATATGTGACAGTGTATGCACTTGTTTGTCTGATTCCCCATTCATCACACATTGTATAATAATTATATATCATGAGATGACTGTAGTTGTAAACTCGGTCAACAAGAGTAATTGATATTTTTTTAGTAATATGGAAAAGAAATAAAGTTTATAAAAATGTTTACAAGAATACTGATACTTCATGTAAATCTTTATATTTGTAGTAATTAATTTAATGACTGAAGCTGATCAATTATGATACAAAGGTACTTTACATACATGTTTATTAATTTGTTTTCTTGCTTTGTCTTAATTGCAGTGTAATGAAGTTGCAAGTTCTACCCATATGGAGTTAGAGGGTCTCAAGAGAGGTCTGGCATGTCTTGACAGGCATGTCACTGTGAAGGCACTGGTGACTGATCGTCACAGCATGGTAAAGAAATTCATGAGGGAAGAGCACAGCGACATAAGACACTACTTTGATGTGTGGCATGTGGCAAAAGGTAAATGTTTTTGTAAACTACATAGTCTACTCTATATATACTTGTCAGTGAATGTATCATTCATAAATATGCATACATATTATATCCATGTAATTGTATGACATTATTCTCAATATAAGATCCATACATTGTATATTAATGGCATATAGAGTGTATGGTGTGTTGATGATTTTATAGTTTATGTGTACATAATTGAAATGTGTTGTGAATTTCTATTTTCTCTTTAAAATTTAAAATTTCATTTTTTTTTTTTGGTTAACAAACATGTTGGGTTTTTTTTGAAGAAATTGAGTTGATGTTATGTCAAAAGTTCTTATAATGAAGGTGTATATCATAGGTATATCAAAGAAGCTGGAAGCTATGGCTAAGAAAAAACGTGGACAGGAAATCCGGCCTTGGATCAAAGCCATTGTAAACCACATGCACTGGGTGTCAGCTTCCTGTGATGGCGATGGTGAGTTGGTGTCCGCCAAATGGTTATCCTTGATGAACCACATCAGAAACAAGCATGTTGGACATTCACAGAGGTATCCAGCATGTGAACATGGGGAACTAACCGAGGACCGAGCATGGCTCAAAGAAGGTAATTTTTCAAAACGTATCTAATTTTCCAAACACAGGGACATGAGTTTCCTTTTAATTATTTCTGGATAAGTTTATCATACCACAAGATTATTCATATCCCTGTGCTTCCAAGCAAATAAAAGGCAGCCATTTTCAGTCATTATTAATTGTAATCATTGGTTTATTTTCAATGCTATCTTAATTGAAAGACAAACACCTGGTAACTTTTCAGTTTATCTGTCCTAAACTATGACCAACAAAGCTGCTTCACTTCTCATTTTGTACTTGCAATATTTTGTTCATGTAATAGTGTTGTCCATGAAATACAAATCAATAGAATTGTTTAATTAATTTATGTTTCTGGTCGGCAAAATTTAAGAATTTTTTTTTTTGCTACAGGATCAGTTCCATTCAAACTCTTGAATGAAGTGGTCACCAGCAAATTTCTGATGAAGGACATACCAAAGCTGTCACCAGTCCATCAAACCTACGTCTTAGAAGTGTTTCATTCTATAGTGAACCATTTTGCACCCAAGAGCACACATTTCCAGTATGCAGCCATGAATGCAAGGTATGTAGTATTTTTATGGGACCCACCTTCATATAGGGTCAAATTACTTGGTGATCGAGTTGGTATTTTGGCACATGTACTTAAAATTTAATAGTATTATATCGCTTAATTTTAAGTGGAATCATTACCTTCAAGGAGCCAAAGTTCTCAATTATACTTGTACATTTTTTACCACTAATCTTAACCATCAATTATAATTATACACACCTATATCTCATTGAACTGTATCTTGAGTGATATGGGAAAGAAAATTAAAAGTGTCAGTACCCGATCTACTTAACATATAAGCTGATATTAATTTGAAAAATGTTTTTACATTATTATATATACTTTTCAGAAACAGTGTAGCTGCTCTTCACTACAATGAAAACAGCAACAGACCCCAGGCAACTACAAAGGATGGCCAGTTGCAGTTTGCTACTTGCTATCCAAAAGCGAAAAAGGGAACAGTTGCAGTAGTGAAACCGTGCAAACCTCCACCAACATTTGGTAATTATAATTGTATTTTATCCAGGTGTGCGAGATATCTTTATTTATCTCAAAATTCAATTTACAAATTTAGGAATGTGGATCAAGTGGTTGCTAAGACAACCAGTACCCAAAACTAAAACACAAAAAAGTTTTAAAAAATTAAAATGCATAATTTTTTTTCATCTGCTGTAGGGTATAGACAGACATAAATACAAATATGTTCTAATTCACTATGTTAACCGAACATAAAATGTTTATCATATAAAACTCAACAACTGTATACATGTATATGGGAGTGACCTTCTACAGTCAAACAAATTTAATTATCAAATAATTTATTTCTCAGGTTATGTTTCACATATTCAACAAGCTGTCGTGGACAGAAGAACTACAGAATGTCCAACATATAAAACTGCAGGCAGCAACATCAGACTTCTGAATATGTACAACCCTCCCACCCTGGCCTCAACGTTCGAGCGATTTGAGAAGGAGGAACTAATTCAACACCACCGATCTCGTTTTCTTAACACATCTGTTTCACCATCATGCACTAACTAACCGTTCCAAATAGTTTGCAGAAACTACACACGAGGATATCGAAATCCACAGTACTGTTCTGATGGAAATGTCTCTCTGATTTTCTGTACCACACAAGAAGGCAAAATCTTCCTATTGTGGCGTCCTAAACGATGCCATATCCAGCGTACAAATCTCCTGTAGGCAATATGACGGTATATCCTGTAATGTAATAAGTTTATACTAAAACTGTGGTTGCTTTTGTCACAGATACTATATACAACAGTATGGACAAGGACCATATACTGATAATTCTATGATTATCTGGTATAATGGTATGAATAGGCTGATCATGAGATAAGGTTTATATAAAACAAGGTTTTCTTATTTTGTTAACAAAATGTGTTAAATGTAGCAGCTGTGTATTTTTTTTTATATGGTTTCATTATTAGACTACCCTGAAGGTTAGTGAAGTTGCAATCTGATTAAAATACAGATCCTTATTATCACTACGTTGGATAAGAGGATCTGAGAACATACCTTTAGGGGTCACGTCAAGATGACCTTTTGAAATGGCCGATCAAGTTGGCACTGCCAGAATCTTGACTGGGGACGAAATAGTTTAAAAAACACTGTCCAAATTATTTTCGTGTATGTAGTCATCTCGCCCGAAGTGCACAACAAAGCTAATTGTATATGTATACTGGGGAGAAAAGACGTTTTCAATTGATGTTGTAAGGTGTAGAAACTGCATTTGCTCTGAAACACACGTGGTATAAAGGTCATCTGAACGTGACCCCTTATGGGATAGTGTCAGATCCTCTGTTGAACCGTATGGTTATAAGGATCTGTGTTTTAATCAGATTGGTGAAGTTGATGAATTAACAGGTTTTGATTAAGCCTTTTATTTTTCAACAAAACAATTGCAGTTTGCATCAGAATCCTAAAATATTTGAAACTACTTGCTCATGAATGGGGTCATTGTCATCAAATGGACCCACATTTTCTAGATACTCATACATGCAGACGTGCAAGACATGTCTGTTCAGGCAGTTTGCAATGAAGGATTCATGCTCAATGATGCAGTGGATCTCCTGATCTGCTGTTTCTGTTTTGTAGTGTACTAAATCTATCTCAGCACAGCAAACACACTCCTCCATTGTTGTCATGGATGAACAATTGCCACATTCACACCTAAAAAGAATAAATAGGGTATCTTGCAAGAGCATATTCATTTTACAAGAGACAGGTTGATGGAAGAAATTTGACAATTGTTTATTTTTACATGTAAAGCAAGATTCATATTTCTTTTTAAATTTTATCAATCTCATATATCCTGGTAAAGTTTGGATAAAAAAGTATGACAATCTATGGTTCCCATAACCTAAGCCGGCTGTGATGTATGTGACAACATGGCAGAAATGGTAACTTGGTTTCTGTTATGGTATAAGGCAATGACGGGTTTGCTTGGTACAGTCATGCGTTTTACTTTTTTTCCACGATGATCAAAACTATATCTTTATTTTAAACACTAAAGACTCATAACTTGTGGTGATGTATGTATGTATGTATGTATGTATGTATGTATGTATGTAATGTATGGTATGTATGTAATGTATGGTATGTATGTAATGTATGGTATGTATGTATGTATGTATGTATGTATGTAATGTATGTATGGTGTGAATGTAATGTATGGTATGTATGTATGTTTTTGTGTGTGTATGTATGTGTGTAATGTATGAATGTAATGTATTTATGTATGTTGATTTTCAATAAGGACAAATTTATGCCAGGTTAGATTTGATCATTCAATTTCTATATTTATTTATGACATTTTTTCACTTATTTTCTTACAACATTAGAATCTATATAGGAAGAAGAGAGTGACTGATGTGATATCTGTTTAGTGTTAAATAATAAAACTTGTTGAAATGCCAGTTATCTTGTTGAAAATAAAAACGAAATCAGTGCAGAAATACAGATGCTGTCTTAGTTTTATTATCTGATAATGTCAATTTATATTGATTTTAACAAATACGAGTCAAGAGGGGGTTGGTTGATGTGATACAGTTTTCAGTAACTATAATGAGGGCCTACATGTAGTACTACAAGGGCCTGCCATACACATAAGCACTCACCCTCAGGTAAAATTGGTATCCAGAACAAGTATCCAGAACAAGTGATTTGGCCAAGAAAAAAATGTTTAAGGTCACATGAAGTCAAAAAAATAGAGAAGGAAAGTACATATACTGGTAGGTGATTTTTTTTAAATATTTTATTACACTTTTCTGACATCCACTTCACAAATGGATCAATGACATTTGGTACACATACTCGATCATTATGTTCAATAAAGCTTTTTGCAGATATATGTAACCTGCATATATGCAGATTTATCATGGCAAAACTAATTAAAAGAACGGAAACTTGAGGAAAACTTTTGATTTTTTAAATTTTATTTTTGTCAATAAATAGTTTAGGATAGGGGAGGTAACATCTAGGTAGGGTCGGAGGACCCTAAACAAACGTACATTTTTTTGGCCAATTCACAGCCACACAAAATGTGAATACATACTGTATATATATATATATATACCATATATGTGAAATCTATAGGTCATTATTAGAAACAATACATAAAAAGGGAACAATGGTTTGACAATAAGCACCTGTTACCCTGTCAGGTAGGTTAATTGACACCAGACACTTGTATATATCATATGTGATATAACCTCACCTAAAATCGTCACTATTGACGGATGGTGATAAACCAAAGGGAACGTCTCTGTTGACACCGGCGTGATCTCTGAAGTGTAGTGTACACCTAAGCTTTACATATCGTGAAAGCATAACAAATAATTAGCTGTCTTACATTCGAAGACCACGGAACTTTGTTAGATTTAAAATAAATAAACGAATAAACCAGATGATAGATCAAAGGATAATGTGCGTCTTGAGTCGACAAGATCGTTCGATGAAAAACAAAAATTAACATCATTGAAAATGTGTGTTTTGACAAGATCGTCCGACCAGATCTATGTAATTTGACAACATCGGCCGATTGAAAAAATGTATAACAATTGTGATATTTTCAAACGATTTTATCAAGTTCGATTATCCTGAATATATTCCAGAAGAATCTCTCACAAGAAAATTCTTTATTTCTCAACCAATGTCGTAAACTAACCATGCAGTGTTGTGAAGTCGCTGTTCTACTTGGATGGCTTCCTCGTCGTCAATGTCAGAGTCCTCTGAATCCGAATTCTGTCTATCATCGCAGCTTTTCTCCGCTCTCAGTGGTTCAAACTGGTATGGTTCGATCTTGAAAACGTTGTTGACATCGGGAATTTCGTTGTCATCGGTTTCCATGTTGTAAAAAAGCTGTTGGGAGATACTGAAGTAAGCTGTCAAACGCTACGGAACTTGTACACAGTAGAAGTAGGCGGGCCGTGTTGTGAGAGTTTGCACTTGTGACGTCATATTGTCACGTGACCGCTCAGCTCATTAAATATTAGGCCAAGCCTCGCGGCATCCCTGACTGCTTTGAAATAGCTGAAAGCGCGTATAGGAATGTCGGAGAAGAGCCAATTTGCTTTTTACATAACTTTGTAATATGTTTTGTTTGTATTTTTACAACAAACAAAAATCGTGGCCTAAATCCTTTAATTATTTCAAAATTCTAAATCCGTAACTGTTTGAAATAAATGATATGAATGGAAATATGCATTTTACAGTTCATATATGCTGTCACATATAAGTATTTACATTTCAAACTGTCAGTATTGTCCTTGTATTTAATGCTGAGTGGTCAAGCAGGGTTATTACATTAGGATGAGCACAAATCAAAACTGTTAATATATTTCTTGTATTTGATGATGAGTGGTCAAGTTAGGATTCTTTTTAATAGGATAAGCCCAATTTAAAAAAATGAGATGTTTCTTGTGGTTTATTGTGAGTAGTAAAGTTGCTGCGTAATTAGGAGAAGGCAAATTCAAAAATGTTGATATGTTTCTTGTAGCTGATGATGAGTGTTGAATTCATGGTTCATTTTTATTAAGATAAGCCCAATTCAAAATTGTAAATATGTTTCTTGTAGTTAGCGATGAGTGTTGAGTTCATAGTTCATTGTATAAGGATAAGCCCAAATCAAAACTGTAAATATGTTTCTTGTAGCTGATGATGAGTATTGAGTTCATGGTTCATTTTATTAGGATAAGCCCAAATCAAAATTGTTAATATGTTTCTTGTAGTTGATGGCGAATGGTCTAGCTGGGGTAACTGTTGATATGTTTCTTGTAGTTGATGGCGAATGGTCAAGCTGGGGAAGCTATGGCACCTGCTCAGTAACCTGTGGAGGTGGCGTCCAATACAGAACTCGTACTTGTACAAACCCACGTCCACAATATGGTGGCGCTTCCTGTGGATCTGCGGATACCAGTAGCAGAGACTGTAACACACATCATTGTCCAAGTGAGTTATGACCACATCGTCAGCACAATTACTGTATAATTGCTAATATTCACGCGGGTTTATAAATTGTCAATAGTAAATCGCGAAATTTTACACGCACGAAAATAAACAACAATACAGTAAGACGTTTGATGTTCTTGTTACTTAGATACAGTCGAACAGTTATAATAAACGTAACGACAACTTCAAATTATCCGTTTTCTTCATATCAAGAAATAAAAAATAATGAATTAAATGGACTAGGTTTTCAATAAACAATATTTCAATATATATTAAAAATGCTATAAAGGGAGTTCCATTGCTGGACTTATAAGTACGTATCGTATAAACCGGTTACGTTTGCTCGTTAAACAGCATCGCAATATTGACCTCAAAATATTGTCAATGGAACTAAAGTTCGTCATCTAGGTACAATTAGATACACGAATTTCAGTATGCATATATATATATAACTCGCGAAGGGTTTTCACCTACCAAAACAACAACCCGCGAAATCGCAAAATGTCCTTCCGTAAACTTTCGTAAAGATGTGTTTAAAAATCTATCTGTCCCAAACGAAATATTTGAGCTTAAAAACAAAACTTTCAATTTCAGTTGACGGTGAGTGGGCGACATGGTCAAGCTGGGGAACCTGCACAGTGACCTGCGGTGGTGGTATTTCTACACGAACCCGTACCTGTACCAACCCACCGCCACAATACGGCGGAGCCAACTGCCCCAGTGTAAACTCGGAGACCAAGGACTGTAACACCCAAGTTTGTATCAGTAAGTACAAAAAATTGTAGAGAACATTGCGGATAATTTAACATGAAATAACTTCATTTAAGGTCCCATAACGTTTCCGAAATGATTTTTGATGTTTAAATTGTAAATATAGAACAGTTTGATAATTGTGTAGAGTACTCGAAGTTATTAAATTAGTAAATCTAGTTTCTTTGACACGTTGTGTATTTCCCGCCGTTGTCGGCAGTAATTAACTAATAGCGGGAAAGGCCTTATTTTCAACTCTAGTGAAACCTACCTTAATGACCACCTCTGTATACAGACCACTTGCTGATTAGATAAGACCGCTTTCTTAGAGTCCCAAATGGTCATGTTAACCCAATTTTACTCGTTTATAAAGACCATTTGGCTAGAGATACCATTTTCCTAAGCCCCTTTATAGACAGGTGTGAGTGTATATGCCCCAAATTTCATGACCAGGGGTTATATCAGTATATAACAGACTAACCGGATGTTTTCTTTCCTTTGACAGTTGATGGAGCGTGGGGTGCCTGGAACTCCTGGAGTATGTGTACAGTGACCTGTGGCGGAGGTAAACGTTCTCGATCAAGGGTTTGTGACGACCCAATGCCAGCCAATGGTGGCCTCCCTTGTAGCGGAGATTCCTCTGTACTGGGTGACTGTAATGTCAGATCATGTCCTGTGGCAGCAGCCGGTGTCTACCAACAGGTACGTATCTTCTATCTAAAGAGCATTTCTGATTCACAGGCAAAATGATAGAAAATCTCAATGTACAGACTAGTCATTTTATAGTTCAAAAATATATATCGTCTTTTATTATAACAAAATTATTCTGTATTTGCATATTACAGAGTTATCTAACCCTTCTTGAGAGTTGGTATTGATTGTGACGTCATGTATTTGAGATAGCATAGTCATATTTGCAGCGAAAACGTTGTGAGTTTCACAAAATTATGACGTCACAATCGATACCTTCCCACAAGGGAGATAATTCTTTGTCTTCTAAGTGTCTATTATCACGTCCATAGTGTGGCCGAAATTAATACAAGATATGATTCTTCGTGGTTTCTTTCTATGCTGGAACATAGAGTATATATGATCCTTTTATTGTGCAATATGATACGTCCAGCCTTTGACTTAGAGAGATTCTTGTAACGTCAGTCATGTGATATAATGTATATTTACTAAAGTTTTAGGAATATTATCTTCATCCTAGTTTCCACAGGTTTAAAATATTACTTTACTGAAATCGGAGCCGAATTGTATTAACTGAAAAAGAAATAATTTTCAAATAATTTTGCTTTTATCATCCAAAACAAAAATAATGCATGAACAAAACGCTTTCAGTCGTGCCAATCTACTCTGCTTCAACTTACATAATACCCGTGGCGAGTTAACTCGTTTTGTGTTTTATACCTATCAATGAATTTTTGTAAGCGTCGTCATCTATGTTTTTATATAACAATTAAAGTTAAATGAATGTAGTTATTTTGTTTTATAGCTCTGTCCAAATGGTTGGTTCACTTGTGAGTCCGGATCAATGAAGTGCATTGCCAAACAATTCCAGTGCGACTGTTCCAACGATTGTGATGACGGAAGTGACGAAACTGCCGGTTATGCCGGATGTAGCGCCGCTCTCCTATCGACGTGCGGAAGTGGTGCAGAAGGTAATTATCTTGATGGTACAAAACGTCAGTACATAATTTGTGGTATTGATATTTCAAGGTCTACAAGTTGGGTAAAGATAAAAACACTATTCTTATCACTTCGTACCATGAAAAGTATATATGAACGATAATGGATGATTCAATTATGTTTAGAATGTCGTAACAAGAAATATTGATTGAAATTAAGTAGTATTTCAGTTAAAGTTTTATTTCTTTGTTTTGTTTACAGGTCTCGCCCACATTGGAACAATGACAATTTTACTGTGTGTACTGACGTCAATTGCAGCAATGTTCCATCGCTATATATAGACATTGCCACAAGACTTTGAAACTCTATAATTTTTGCTTTTAACAGTAACTCCTTTTCTCAATATTCACTATTATTTTCGGATCAAACGATTTTGTTTTGAAATAAAATGATTTTTGTATCAACCAAATATACCTCCTAATGTCATGATATACATGCAACATCGTTGTATTCCTTATGTGCCAATCGGTTTTGGATCATGTAATCCAAAATTTGATTTACCCTGCCAGTATACATACATTGAGATCACGGTTTGTTATGCAACTTTTTTTACAAACATTTTAATCATTTTACAATAATTTGTATGTGCACTGTCTTAACCTATATGCGCATGTCTGTCATACTGATTCATTGTAGTTTGATCGTGTGTTATAAAATAAAAAACGGAATTTATTCCACATATTTTGCATTATTTGTATGTAATTCGATTTTGCCTGTAAAGAGCATTTCTATAGGCTAAACATTTACTAAGCACATAAAGGCAAAAATCGTGTTTACTTTTGCAATGTCGTTTCTGATTGGCTGAAAAGGCAGCATAACAATTTCATATAGAAAAAAAAATAAAAAAAAAAATTTGAATATGAAGAGATTATCTTTAGTAAACTTAATTAGAAGGATCAACTTGGATAAATATGTTTACGTTATGAAAAAATATCACAAAGTCTCTCACTCGTATCATAAACCGCTTCGCGGTTTTATTAAGAGTACAATCGACTGATATGTGAACTTCTTAATTGCTGCAAAACTTGTGATTACATTTGCACTGAAATCAGCAAGCAGGTAAAGAATAAAGTTCCGAATACTCAACGGAAATAGTTTTATTTTAATTTGAAAATGATTGTGACACTGTGGTTACCCTAATCACCTTTAAACATATGGGCCCTGGCTGTATATAAAAAATACACAATTTACATTTATATCAAATAATAAGATATGCGATTACTAGAATGACCGTTTTATTAACGATATAAACAGTCGAATGAAGAGAAAAAACCGAAACATATCTACCGATGAATATTGAATAAAATAAAAGTCAAACATATATGACGTTACACGTAAAAATATTTCAAACGCGTAATTACGTTATTTGCTTTGAGCAAAATTTAATACTATATGGTTATACCATTACCACAATGTCTATAAATCGCAAGCCAATACGGTAACAACATAGGCTTGGAGGATAACTGACATCATAAACATGGGAACCACAGCCATATCTGAAAAAAAGACAAACTCATTATTGTTTTAACTGCACTTATTTAAGCGTAAGTGTAGGATATTTCAAAGCTAAAATCTACTTCTATGTTGAAAGCCTATAAGCATATTAAAGGTATACAATTACATATTAAGGACGGTGACGAATGATCACAAAGGCATAAACAATGAACACATATAATATACGGATGACCTAAAGGAACAATGGCGATGCGCATTGTATTCCAAGTTATATGTGCTCTAACTTGGTGAAAATTTTATAATGACATTTTTTCATTAGTAATGCATTGAAAGCCATAAGTTTGATGAACTAAGCTGTGAAAATTCGTATTATGATTCTCAAAATGTTGCTAACTTTTGGTGGTGATTAACATTTGAAAAGCTCTTTTTGATTCATCAGTATGGAAAGTATGGTGCATATCACGGGGTAAAATACTTATAATAAAAAAAACAATAATAAACAACAATCAAGCAAACAGGAGACAAAAAAACGAACCATTGCCCCCATTTTGACAAGCTGCCACCACTTCCGCACTGCATCCGCCATATTCGGTTGTTTCATCATCACTTCCGTCGTCACAGTCATTTGAACAATCACAATGGAAGGCCTCGTCGATACAGCTCATCGAACCAGACGCACATGTAAACCAGTTAGTTGGGCAAAGCTATAACATAAAAAAGGATAAGACTATAATAGGTGATGTGTGTAAGGTGTTTTGCCTGCTATGAAAGAAACATAATACATACCATCATCCATTTCTGGTTTCTATGCTTGTGCGTGGTGGGGCGAGCAAAGCAAAATCAAACGCTAAAAATGCCACAGAAACGCACTGAAACTGTTCAGTAATATTTTGAAAATAGTGCTTTACTTTGTGATGTGTGTGGTCAAAACAGTGACATTCCGGTAAAACCATAATGTGCGTCAAAATAGCTTTATTTGATTCACAATATTTCAAAATCAAGCGCATCACCATGCTATTTGTATTCCAGTTTTTTGGTATTAATTCCTATTTCCAAAAATCTACTGTCATTGGGAAAATGGACTTCTCAGAAAAGGAAATCCTAAAGATACATTTTATTATCTTTTTTTCTTCTTTACTTCTGACAATAACACATTTAGTATCAGAAATAAGATTACCTGCTGATATACTCCAGCTGCAGCTACACCACACGATTTTGTATTACAATAAATAGTCTCTGCAGAATCGCTGGGACAGGAAAGTCCTCCATTAGCCGGAACAGGATTGTCACATGATCTTATCCGGGCCTTTCTCCCGCCCCCACAGGTAACGGTGCACGGGCTCCACGCGGTCCAATCACCCCACGCGCCATCAACTGAACAAAGCATTGAATTAGTGAAAACATGTATTTTGTGTTTGCCTTCTTGGTACATTTATCTTGCATCAAAAGTTGTGTTAATGCTGGTATGGCAAAGATAATCTAATGAAATGATTTGAATGAAAAGATAATATTATTAGATTTTTTGCTTCAACATCTTCAAAATTTGATATAGTTATATAATCAAATATTGGGGAATTTTCACGAGTTAACAACTTTTGTTAGCATTAAACATGGATAATCCTGTATTACATTACATATTATCTAAATTTATGATAAAAAATGCAACGATGTACATGTATATTTGCACGTTGCCTACAGTTCACCTATTTCATACAAATATAACTACCAGAATACATATACATACTGATACAAGTTTGTGTGTTGTTGCAGTCTTTAGTCTCAGACGCCGCGCCTGTACAATCAATCCCGCCATATTGGGGAGCGGGATTAGTACAAGTACGTGATCTACCGGAAGTACCTCCACCGCAAGTGACGGTGCACGTGCTCCAATCTTCCCAATTTGTCCATGCTCCATCAACTATCAAAATAGAAATATCAAATTCATTTAAACATAAGAGTAGTAACATTTTACTCAAAAGAAGCAAGTCTATAAGAAAATTACAAAAACAATGGACCCCAGGGAATGTTTAATGAGTAATGTTGAAATATCATTCAATTTGAAATTAATCATAATCCTTGTTCACACATTTACATTGTTTTTCTGCTTGGTTAAATTGAAATCTGAATGATTGGAAGATATTTCCAATTACCAAGGACCTCAATATAATGGGTTTTATTGTATACTCAATCTATGTGTGTTATAATGTACTTACTCGGACATGGGCTCAATGTGCAGGTCTGAGTTTCACTTGTGTCACCGGAACAAGGAAGTCCGCCATATTGAGCAGACGGACTGTCACATGCCCTGCTTCGGGTTTGCACACCATTTGCACAGGTCACTGAGCATGCGCCCCAAGACCCCCAAGCGGAAAACCCCCCATCAACTGTAGGAATGATTTTATACTCTTTAAGTTTTAACCGAACAATAAAATAAAAATATATCTAGTTATCAATATGACACAGTTTCAATGAACAGCCGTGTGTAAGTCATTTCTATATTAAGAAGAATGGACATTTTTTGTAACACTTCATTCCAGCATTAAACTAATAATTAATGCAAAAAACAACTTCAAATATTGCGTTTAAGAAAATGACAAAATGAAAAATTCATATTATTCAAAATATTACTGTCACTAGCTTCTTTACTTGGACAATACGATGATATTTACTGCGACATTGAGCACGTGTTGGGCATATAAACCGTCTGACGATCCAGGTTCGAATGAACTTACTCGGACATGGACTTAACGTGCAGGTCTGGGTTTCACTTGCATCACCGGAACAAGGCAGTCCGCCATATTGAGCAGAAGGATTGTCACATACCCTGCTTCGACTTTGCACACCATTGCCACAAGTCACAGAGCATGCGCCCCATGACCCCCAAGCAGAAAATCCTCCATCAACTGTAGGAATTATTTCAAACATCTTAGGAATTAAACGAACAATAAGGATATACATGTACCTATTCATCAACGTGACAAATTTGAAATGAACAACCATTTGGAAGTCATTTCCATATTAATAATTGAAAACGGTAGAATTTTAAGTAACGTTTCAATTCAGCAGTAAACTAACAATTTTGAAAGAATTAAAGGAATCGGCAGGTTTATTACAAAAACTACCTAAAATGTTGCGTTCAAGACAATGACAAAGCAAAAATAATACAATCACTTCATATAAATTAAAGTACTACTGGAACTAGCTTGATTACTTGGATAATATGATGATGGTGATATTTACTACGACATTGACAGACTGACCAGCGGTCAATATATCAATGTTCGAATGCACTTACTCGGACATGGACTCAATGTGCAGGTCTGGGTTTCACTTGTGTCACCGGAACAAGGCAGTCCGCCATATTGAGCTGACGGATTGTCACAGGCCCTGCTTCTACTTTGCACACCATTTCCACAGGTCACAGAGCATGCGCCCCATGACCCCCAATCGGAAAATCCCCCGTTAACTGTAGGCAGATATAAGACTTCTTTAAGAATTTAATTTAAATTGGTTATGGTTTGTTATGTTTTACGTCCTATTCACAGCCAGGGTCATGTAAGGACGTGTCAGGTGTGTTGGTGGAGGAAAGCCACCGGCCAGCGGTCAGTACCTGGCAACTGCCCCACATGGGATTCGAACCCGCATCCCAGAGGTTGAGGGCGTGTGGTAATATGTCGGGACATCTTAACCACTCGGCCACCGCGGCCCCTTAATTTAAATAACAATATATCTATTCATCCATGTGACAAATATTCAGTAAACATATTGTTTGAAAAATATTTCCATATGTCGTCATAAAAACAGTTCGGATTAACATTTCAATTCCGCATCTCATTACCGATTTGGATAGAATTCAAGGTTGGAAACGGCATGTTCATGCGACAAATAAATAGCAACTAAAATATTGCGTTCAAGAAAATGACAAATTTAAAAACCAATACAATACGTGGGTTTCGAGATCTCAAAACGACGTGGGTAAAGTACTATTTACCGTCGATTAGTCCCATCTTCTGGTGAATATGACGTCGTCATTTGACGTGATTTTTGTGACGTCATAATCACCGGAAGGTGGGACTAATCCACGGTAAAAAGTACTTTACCCACGTCGTTTTGGGATCTCAAAACCCACGTACTACTTGATATTTTTTAGTAACTTCTGTAACAAGCTTCATTTACTTGGACAATATGATAATGGTGAACACGTCTGTGTTTCGGAGCTTGCACCGCTACACTGCTGTCCGTTATATTTCGGTGTTGGATCAGTACATGTCCGAGTTCTGGTTCCGGTGCCGCTTGTAGCGCCTCCACTCGTCAAACATGTCAGGGAACAGCTGGACACAGAACTCCACGTTGTCCAACCACCATCGACTGTAAAATGATTACGAAAATATGTGAGTTAATCACGCATGTTTGGTTTCCCTAGTTCTCGACTCTCCGCCAGACTGCGCTTCGCTCAATTTGTAGTTTCTGCATGAGAGGTAATTAATTCGGCAGGAACTTGTCTTATCTTTCTAATACACTTGCAAGTGTGCTATCTAACTGATCAATTGAATCTTAATAAAATTAAGTAATTAAATAATAACTTCTTCATGGATATGAAAAAGGACATTTGCAACGAATTCATATAAATGTATACTTATATATCATTTCAATTGATAATATGGCGGATTAAGATGTACATGTTTGACTAATTATGCTTTATTGGTTACTGTGAAATATACGAGTTTTATTGAAATTATACAAGTCGCGCTTTTGGATAATTTCGCTATTAACCTCTAAACAAACGTTTTCATTTATGATGTGTTATGTTAAAAGTTGGCAATTAGGGACCCTAGCAAAGTTGTCTTATAAAGCAGGTGGTCTTTAAGCGGAGATAGTCGCTAATTAAGGCAGGTTTTACTGTAAAAAGAGTTAATCCACTAACTATATATTGGTATACCTACTCGGTGGAGGAGTGGCACAATCTTCTTCGCTAACCCCGTCACCGTCATCATCTGGGAATAAAAACAGTAGTTACTATGTATTTAATAGAATTGACGGATCGCTAGCTGTCAACCAATCGACACATGACTTGCATTTTGTATATGCTACGATGTTTTCTACACCATTCTCTCATACTCTCTGACGATCGGTATATTGATTATAGCATGGACATTTTAATTTATTGAGTTTTCATTAAATCTCCATAATGATATCCATACGCGAACAAAAGTACGACATATCAATATTTTCAACAGAGCTACACTACGTCATAATTATTGCCAAAGAAGAAGCTCATTTACTAGGGGAAATTCACACACTTAATTACCAATGTTTACAGGATGTCTATCGATTACACCAATGATATACAGTGAAGGACATTTAGTTTCGTATTTTACTATTTTGTATTTGCATATTACAGAGTTGTCTGCCCTTGGGGTTACGCGTTGATTGTGATGTTATGTGTTTGCGAGCGAAACGTCATCATCGTTTCCATTATAATTATTTGATCATCATATCATCATTATCGGTGTCATCAGTCACTCATCATCATCATCACCACCACCACCATATCTTCATAATAACATCATCATCATCATCATCATTACATCATCACCAGATCATTATTATCGTCGTCATTATCTTCATCATCATTAGCACCATATTCATTGTAAGCAATATCATAACTATCAAATCAACACATACATTTATTACGAGGCTCATCAAAACATACCTTGTCCATTATTTTCTACTGTACATAACTCCTCGTCTATCAGACCGTCACAATCGTTGTCAATGCCATCCCCGACTACAGTAGCGGATGGTACACAAACCTAAAAAGACAATGAGATGATCTAAAGATAATCCTACACGAATGGCTACATTTCGTTGTCTGTGTGTGGGTTTATCGAACGATTTCAAGAATTTGTTAAGCCATGAGCCTTTAAGCGATAGTCATTTCAAATTATCTAAAAAGAATGATAGACCTAATGTAACTTAGTCACTTGTGTAAGAGTCTATTTATCTTATATCTTACATGAATATAAATATAAGTAAATTATATAAATTCGTCTGCTTAAAATTCAGTGGAAATCAGGCTCATTTACAACTCATTGATTGATGATTTATCACTTGTAATTAGCATTTAAGATATAAATTAATTGGAAATATCCCATGGCAAACGTTTAATTACCGTGTTGATGCCAGCCATACGCATGCCTGTGGTAAACCCGTAAGTCTCCCAGTTAGCCTGTCCGTACAGATATCCACCAAAGATGGAGATTGGAGAGGTGTGACGTACAGTGTGGGACCCCTCTGACACGCTGATGTAACCCCCTACATAATCCGTTCCACTGATAGCAGTGTACACAGTATTAGAGGGGAATGCACTTCCATCGACTCGAAGACCAGATTTTTCCGACTCCTTGACGATGAACATAAAGTAGCTGTTGTAAGACCCAAGAGAGTATTTCGGTGTGGCGAAAGTGTAATCGGCTCCGAATTGTTCCACAGGAGGAATGATCATCATCATGGGGTCAGATTCTTCACTTGAAGACTGTTGACTGAGACAGAACTGAACGATCAGGATTGGTTTGTCAGCCACCACAAGACAGTACGCTGAGGACGGAATTGTCTTCTGAACAACAGAACCTTGGTTGGATAACGTGAATGAGGAAGAATATCCGCCGCTGATGGTAACTTGTGTGCCGCTCTCACTTGCGATGAACTTAAAATAGTCACCCACAGTCCTCAGAGGTACTGGGACTGTTACAAACCTCTTCCCCCAAGTATCTACATTTGTAAGATGTTCCACCAAGTGATCCGAACTGCTACCACTACCGATATTTGTTTTCCGATTTCCGCTGAACACCGAAATCGCTTTCGTCGAACTAATGTAAGTGCCCGACAAATCTCCACTTGAGACTAATTGGAAGGTGTCGAATCTGTTTATAGTGACTGTAAGTGTGTCCCCACTATAGTAGTTAGTCCCTCCCCAGGATATGTACCGACTGCCAATCGCTTCCCCAACTCTGATATTCACGGTCGTACTGTCGTTCACGCCAACAATCAGCAGCTCACATTGGTAGTACGGTGGGTAATATGTGATGGCGTAATATTCCGTACCAAGGACGTCAGTGGGTAGTCCTAGGAAGGCGTCACAGGAGTAAGTCTCCTTGTTAACGCCATATATAACCACCTCATCATCAGCAGCAATCAGGACAGCTTTAGAGCTCATTTCGTTCCCATCCAGACGTATAGATGGGGTAAAGAACAGTTGTTTGACAGTTCCAGCCGTGACGGAGAAGGCTTCATTGATTCCAGCTGCGCTGTACCTCGGAGCGGTCACCTTAACATTGACTGTCGTCGTCTTCATCGTTGTGACGAAAAGTTCGACGTTCATAGAAACGGCGATGTTTTCCATGTATCCGATGATGAATTCCGTACCACGATTGTCGGGCGCACCTTTAAAAATGTTAATCGATACTGTAATTTTCTGCCCTATTGTTATTTTTTTTTATTTTTTTTTTATTTTTTGAACCAGAATTGTTTATAAAATTTTTAAAATCATAAATAGATTCGCATAGAATTCCTTCAATGTGTTAGTGCATCTAATTGGTTACAGCTGGCTATCATACAGGTATTTCTATTCATCATTGATTTTAATAAATTATCAAATTTTTCAGTATATGTAATGCTGTTAACGACTTAACCTATTCACTTCATTGGTTTCATATTAGCCTACTCCTGTCTTTGATTCGGAAGAACTTAAATGATCCTCGCTGTTGAATTGATAATATACTTTAATTATTTAGTTTATCTTAATATAACATAGCAATCTGAGTGCACTTTAAATAAACCAGGAAGCGGGTTTATTATGAGAAATTTTTGTGTTTTATCTTCATAACATAAACATGTATTCAAATTAATTAATTTATTTCAAATTACTAAAGATAACCTCTCTTCCACGATGCCATCAAGTTATGTGTGATAATACAATCGGCGACGTCATTGTTTTATGGACTGATAGAATAAACGTTAAGCCAACGTTTTCAAAATTGAATAATTTAAATTTAAACATGATAACAACTTACCATTGACCAATGTAACAAGGAAAAGAAGACCCGTCACCAGCAGACTCTCGCCTGAAAAGAAATTATTTTTTAAATTCTTTTTCTTTTTCTTTTGAGAAAAACACCACATTCAGTAAGTGTGTTTGTTATAAATGTGGTTTGCCGTATACACATTTTCGCTCTATTATGTCTATTGAATGAGAACACAAGTGAAGTATTTTAAGAGTTGATTAAAGATTGACATTGCAATAACTAAACATGACAAATCATTATGCGTATAACAGTTATAAGCATGAATAACAAAAGAAAATACATATAGAACGAAAAGAGATTTTTCACACATTATAATTAAACTCATTTAAAAATAACATGTTTTGATGATTTTTGTCTCTTTATTTAATGTATTGTACTTGTGCTGTTAGTATTTTTTTATATGAAATATACATGTGTCCGTGTTCCGTACCACATTACACCAATCATCTTACCTTAAATAACGCTGGCCATGGCAAAGTAACTAAATTATTCAGTATGACCAAGCTATATTTTGCGTCAATTGCATATTTCATTTCATTTTTTTCGTGTCAATTTGCATACATTTTTCTTGTACGAATACAAACTCATGATTTATGCAATTGACGTAGACATAGTTTTCCTGAACCTATATGTGGTATATACCTGTATGTGGTATATATCTATTTATTTTGTATTGATTTCTTGATTTCCTATCCTTATCAATAGTATGAATACAAATTCCTAAAGGATACAATCGTAAAATGACTTTAATCGTGCGATATTGTTTCCTAAGCTGAACCGCTCTTTTCGCGACAACCCTCCATACAGGTGTCGCCCACTATGCTAGTTTAATCGACAAAATAGATCCAAGACCTGTAACATGGTCCTTTGTGCGTTATGCTTCATTCAATTTCCATACACGTATGTTCTGTATACATGTTCATTTGTATGCATCTATGCGCATACTTGCACTTTTTTGGAGAATTGCAATGAGTTATCAATTCATGGTACGTAGCGTCTCTCATTTCATTCGCAACACCCCTTAAGGTGTTGTTCCACTAGAACATATTCCTAAAGGATACAATGGACGTAAAAATAGCTTGGTAATGCTGAACAATATGATACAGATTTAATTATTTGCTAATCAGTCCTTGAATCCCTATCCTCATCAAAGATAACTAAGTAAGTATGACCAGAAATTATAACTTTTGCAATGTACAAAATAGCTTAGTTGTTTTTGACATGTACAGTCAAACCTGTGTATAAAGGACACCTAGGGGACAAGGCTAAAATAGAGAGGTGTCCTTTATATAGAGGTCAGTGTTTTGACGAGTTATGTCCCCTGAGCGGTTCAACCTAAGCAATCTTTCCATACACAAATACACGTATTTTTCTCTTTTTCTTTTCATTTGGTTCATTTTGAAATAAATGAATAGTGATATAATTATTATTTTAAGTATAGAATAATTAAGTTTGCGGTTCTTGACTCCCTATTGCCTTCAAAAATAGCCTTAGTATGTATGAATACAAAATCATACATTCTGCATACAGTGTACATAATGTATGCAAGTGACATAACATATAAATTAATTTTGCTGAATATATATATTTTAATCACTTTGTGATTAGTTCTTGATTCACTATCCTCATCAATGATAACTTACCCTGTCCGACCATGGTGCCGCTGTCTCCGTTCGCTCCAACAACTATCCAATATTGGCCAGTAGGGTATGAATCCCCCAATAGTTATATATGTCTTATGCTATGCTATTCTTATTTGAATAATACCCAAACGAAACAATCTGATACAACAACATCAAATGAAAACATTTTCGGATTACACCTTTTGATTATAGATGTTAATCCATATGACTTCTGAAAATAAGTTTATTTTGAACATGATTGTGTTTTTATTTTGTCTTATCCACATTGAATACGAAAAATAAAACAACGTGTTTTCATAACTATTTAGCGTCGGTGATATTGTTATGTGTTTTTTAAACTTTTATTTCCGTTTTCCATGTGACATCAACCCAACAAGACAAAAATGAGTTATACTAATGTATACTTAAAATAACCTTTACTCAAAGTTCTCCGTTGTTTTCAAACTTTAAAACTATGTACGCCACAAAACGTCTCCCTGTAGCCCAGATTCCTGTATGGTATAATCTGACGTTCTTCTCTCTATTGTAGGAAGTCTTGATCTGCGATTGACATTTGAACATAAGATGTATTAATTTCCCATAGAAGGAGATGGGGCTATATCAAATATTGTCAGTTTGAAAGACGAAAATTTGCATCAATGTTGGTAAAAAACATAAACATGTTTTAATAAATGTTGCAGGATACAAGGTATACATATATCATCCTCGCTTTGGTTTGGGACAAAAAAACAACAACCGAAGAGTGTATGTTGGTATGATTTTGTTTGACTTCATGGTTTTACATAATTGATGTGAAACATGTGTTGGCCTTCAATCATGATACACATTTATTGCATTTGATCACATAATCCCTCTGATCGCCAGTTACTCCGCCGGTGTCATATTCCCGTATATGATTTTTTTATTGTACGTCACTTTCAGTTAGAATGCTCGAATTGCATTAAACGTTAAAACCAATATTAAAAATGTTTGAATTCTCAAGGGAATTGGATGGTGGTGGGGAAATAACCCCGGGGATTTTACCAGGATTTGTTTGTTTGTTTGATTAATTAACGTCCTATTAACAGCTATTGTCATGTAAGGACGGCCTCCCATATATGCGGAGTGTAGCGTTCATGATGTGCGAGGTGTGTGTTTTGGGAGAATGCGGTATGTTCGTGTTGTGTCTTCTTGTATTGTGCAATTGTTGGCCATTTTATAGTGCTATATCACTGAAGCATGCCGCCGAAGACAACAAGTAACACACTCCACCCGGTCACATTATACTGATAACTTGCGAACCAGTCGTTCCTCTCTGAGCGCTAGGCAGAAGCATAAACATTATTATAGACTTTGGTGTGTCTCGGCCAGGGGACAGAACCCAGAGTCTACCTCACAGGGGCGAGCGCTCCACAAAAGGTCAAAAGTGAGGCGGCGTCAAGGGAGACGTTAGGAAGAATAAAGTCATTTAAGAAGAAAAGATAAGATCCTAAATTTAGTCGCCTTTTACGATCATGCAATAGGGGAAAGAGGTACAATTCTAACGCCCTAAGTGCAGGGCCTATTACCCCTTGGAAGCTCCGCGCGTACCTGGAAGTGGGCACCATCAGCAAATTCAACCAAAAAAGCCAACGATGATGCTTTTGATTTTTTTACAACAAAGAAGTGTAGTTCAGTCATAAATGGAATATATCGTTGAGTCATGGTATGGTGTTGATATCTCATTGACTGCAGATTGTTGTTGGCAAATATCTTTATGAGTCACTTTTCCTCTTGTTGATGTTCACTATAACATTTATGGATTATTTTGTTCGGTATAATAAAATTGACATGTAGGTCACTGTGGGTCCCATACATATAGAATTGTTTCCGTCGAAAAATAATTTGTTGTTTGGATGGTAGGTTTTATATCGATAGGTTAACTATATGTGCACAGTAATTAATATCTATGTGATCAGTATATATAATCGACTTTCACTACGTTCACAGAAAATCGGCCCACTAGCTGAATTTATAAAATACAGCCGTCATTGCTGTATAGGGCAAAACAGATATGTGGGCATTACGACAATATCAATGCTGGTTACAGAATAAATGATATAACGTAAGTGCTATTTTTATTGAATGTCATTGGTGTGATTATCTTGAATTATCTCACGCAATTCACCTCATGATCATTAACATATAAAGCCGATGGAGTTCCGGCACAGTTGATGACTAATGCATTTCCGTTTAAACCGTTGTTGACATACATAGTATATATGCGGCCGACTACATCAAGGTCAATATTTACATAAATGTCCAACAAGGAGGTCGATCTTGATTGGATAGTTTTATCCTTAAGGCATTGTTTATGTATTGTGCAGGTAAATGTTGTGCCAACTCATTGGATTACGCTTAGGTTTACGGAAGATTACAAGGTGAAGTCGATAGGTTGATCCGTCGTCGGTTCGGTATTAAGTTCATAATTAATCTACTTATTGCTTCTATAGTACATTTCAGATTTGGCATTTAGGTGAAGTTCTCTAGAACTTGCCAGCCAGATTAAAGACATGGGAACTAATCGGAACAAACTCTGACAGGGTTACATAATCTAAGGTTATACTTAAAACGGTCAGTTGAGCGATTACATATACTTTTGCAATCTTCTTTAAATTCGTTCTCATTGGCTACTCAACACAGAGCGCAGAAAATAAAACCATTAGAAGCATCAATTTTCATTGGCAGATATCAATATATTAAGATGAATTATGTATGTAAAGAAAGGTTCCACCAATAAAAATGATCAAATAAGATTAAAGTTTGGAAGTTGCTAGGGATTAACTATTAACTTTATGTTGTAAATAACAGCAGTAAGCGAACGCACAAAATGCACTAAACGTAAATTTGTTAATGGTTGACTTACTCGCGTTGTATAATGTCATATATATGCATGTTTTAAAATATATATCACATAGCTGTAATGTGCTTGCTGATGAAAAAAACTTGATCGATTACGTTGGAAAGGTCATGAACTGTTTGGATGTTGATTGTGGCAACAAAGTCCAAAGGTTTGCCTGTATATCATACGAACTGCGTGCTGCTTTTACAAAAATAAAAGAATATATATGAGTAAGGACAAACTTTTCTACTGGTGATAACGATGTTGTTTATTTCTAAACTAAAGGACAGTGTCTTAACAATTATTTCAAAACTAAGCAGAATATTATTATCTCCAATAGATTAAGCACATTAAATATGAAACCTCGTGTATTATAGTAAATTTACTTTCATAGTGTGAGACATGAAAACATTACACTATTAAAAAGCTTCTTCTCGTTGACAAGTTTAATTTCTTTAAACTATACTTCTCGAGTGATAAATTAACTTGGCAAATAGTAAGTGACTGTATGACTGACGAATGACCATGAGGCAATGTTACATTGTATTTACAAATGGTCCAGTTACAAAAACAAAATTCAAAATTCTAAATACTATCACAAAAGTTAAAGCTTTTTCATTAAGTAATATACTACATTTCTAAAAAGAAGTTTAAGCAAGCAAACGTTGATGAAACTGGGACCTGGCCCCAAGATCATTAAATGGTCTTATGACTGTCTAAAACAGTCTCAAGTTTAGACTTGTCCAATCACAAATGACGTTACAGAAAGTTACGTGATTTCTGATTGGCTAAGCAAAAACTTTAAGTCTAAGACTTCTCCATGACCCTGGGGCCAGAAATGATAAATCTTCAGCAGGAGTGAAATATTACCACACTACAAGCTATCACAATCACTTAAGAAATGAACTAATTTTAAAAAGTAATTTCTAACTAACTAGACATTTTGATATGTTTGACCTATTCATGTGGGACCATAAATTATACATGCATTTGCCTTCAAAAGAGTCCAGTGGTAAGTTCCAATACAATTTTTGGTAGATTTTGTCCTTAACGCTATGAACGATAGGTCACTAGTTCGAAGTCTTACTCGCGTGTTATGAGTCGCCCCTTCCAAGCACAAAGTACATCTGTCCATAGCCCCTTGCCCTACATAATATTAAGTTGGTCAAATCTCCTTACAATAAGGATTATCACAAATACATTGACCGTATTACGGTATTTGGCCTTAATCCACTCTGATCTGGTATATTTAGTCGACTATTTAACATTACCGATTAAGCGATTAAGCCAGATTAATACTCTGTGCAGTGGTGAGTTCAATAGTTTGTAATGTTGTGTGTAAAGCTCGCATACCTGTGTAATCCTACTGTATTGTATTTTGACCGTAACAACAATGCGTGGTCTATAATCAGTTCACCCCATAGGGACATGGGACTTGTGTTGTTATGAGGGGGGAACTGTTTTTTAAATACTTAAAGATATATGATGTCATGAATGTTTGATATTTAAACCACAATTATGGAGGAAAAAACCCAGGAAATACACGGTATTACTGCAATAAAAATGCTACATAATTTCATTTTTGATTGGCTTCGTGATTAGAGGGAATTTCAAAGTACTTTTATTATAAACCTTGTAAATCGTTTTGAAAATTGTAGATACGCTTCATTTCTCATTTATTTCAGCTCAGATAAGCATCATGTTTTTATCGTTCACTTCACTTGCGCCCTGCGGATAGGACGTTTGAATTGTACCTGCTGCCCCTGTTGCATGATCGTAAAAGGCGACTAAATCTAGGATCTTAAAAAGGGCAGCGCTTCCACTATACAATAAGACAAAACACAAAACCTCGCACTTCACACACGCTACACACTGCATACATGGGAGGCCGTCCTTACATGACCCTGGCTGTTAATAGGATATTAAAATAATTAAACAAACATATTTTGTTGTAAGTGGAGACAAGAACACGACCAAAAATGGATTAAAGCATTCCATATTCTAGAAATCTTTGGCCCAGCAAAACGAAATGGGGATATATTTTTGTTCGAGGAATATGGGGTATTCGACGAATAGCTTTTCGAGCTATCCGGGGTTTCGTTATATGAAAAAATATAGGGACACGGTCGGGACCATGGTCAGTACGACCAATGGGGATATTCGAGGAATGCGGGTTTGAGTTAGAGGGTTATACGGTATTGTTCAATTGGGGCAGGATAACAAAATTAATCTAGATTACTTAGTCAAAATATAAAAACACGTGTTATGGATTCCACTAGGTACACACACACCTATAAATTAAATATGTTGATAATCTAGTTAATCCCCTGTACAATGGCTACTCGAACAGGGTTTGAATCAGAATGAGTTTATCAATACGCATATAATAAAGGGGACAAAAGTATTGATGCCTTTCTTATCATGTTCATTTCTGTTATTTTATAAATAAAATTCATAAATAAACTAACCGGGATATAAGGTAAGTAAATAAAAAATGATGCGCATAAAGGGTTCGTTTTTTATTGATTTTTTTAAATATGTGAACACACGATTTCAACAAATTACCATTGCTATAGTTAGTGCATTATATCTCAGTACATCCTCGATATTCCAGGGGTTCCTATCACTTACGATCTCTACATCCCTGGACTATCTCATAGTAAAATTAGAAGTAGCACAGCGGAAAAAAAACAGAACAAATTAAAGGCCTGCAAACATTTTTTTGAAGACTACAGTGAGAGCGACGCCCAACATCAGAGTCACATAGCCAACCAAAGTGCACCGTTATACGGCTCTTTTGATGTAATCAAACGACTAACTACCTGTTCTGATATGTTGCCTCCATATTAAACATATTTTATTGTCAAAACACAAGACAAAGGGATAAGGCAAAAGTTATATATAACTTATAAAAACCTTCCCATAGCATAAAAAGACGAGACAAGAGACAATAAATCTAGACAATATTAATAACATTAAATACAAAATTTATATTTTTATAAAATCTAAATCTTTTGCTGGACTTTATAAATTGATGCACGTGTCTGAAAATACTTTGATTTATATGATCAGCACATAGCTCGCTGTCACATAGTAAAACTTTCAAATTTACATCAACATTCAAGTTTCTTACAAATATCAAATACAATATTAAGGTCTTCGTCAATATCTTCTGAATTAGTAATAAAAACCATTTCAGTTTTGTCAGGATTAAAAGTCACTAGCCAAGTTTTACCCGAAACTTTCAAAGATTCTAGGTCCCTATATTTTGACAGGAATATGAAGAAGAAAGGAGAAACTTATCATCAGCAAAGAGTCGTGAAACTGATTCTAAAGTATCTGCAGGATCGCTTATATAAATCAGAAATAATAAAGGTCCCAGAATCGAGCCTTGAGTCACTCCTGTTGCCTCCAATTTTTTATGAGATATATGGAGTATCGAGGATGATCTTTACTTATAATGGGGTATTTTAATACACTAGTAACGAAACATGTATTATTCATAATTTTGTGTAAGGGGCTTTTCCATTGGCTTAAATATTACTTTATCAGCCCTGACACAATTTGGCACTGATTCAGTACGGGTAATCCATATATATTTTCAGCGGATGCCATGTTGTCCATTAGTTTTGTTTAAGTAAATGTTTATTGTCGTCCGTGTAAATAAGCAAACCTGTTTCCAACACCACCGCTTATTGACAAGTTCATTCTCTGTACATGATATTTTTTTAAAATATATACTGTAAAACAGCTTTCTTTGGCGTACGATTTATTTTTGCGAATTTCGCGATCAAGATTAATTCGCGAAAGTTTATCTCCGCGAATTGATATCTTCCATAATTATTGCAACATTAAGTTCAAAGGTATTTCCATTCAACTTTAAATTGGCGAAACTTAATTTCCGCGAAAATGTTTTGAAACGAAAATCGCGAAATTAAGCATCCGCAAAGAAAGTTGGTTCACAGCATATATGAGTAATTATACTAAATTATTAAACCATTTAAATGACACAATTGACCATGCCCTTCTAGGCCGAAGGGAGTTAACTCAAACAAAATCATAGTACCAGCCTGTGGCCTAACTTATTTGCAAGGTGTCTACTTGAAGTACAATGTAGTAATATATTCTAGATCACGTTTTATTTAGATTTTGAGAGGTTGATTAATATATAATGTTAAAAGTCGTAAAGTTATTATCATCAACTTTGTTATTAAAATCAACACAATCAGGTAACTATTGTCCAGATATATGGTTCGTTGTATGTTGTACTCCATACCTAATTCTTAATTCAAGAGGCCCAACGATCATGTAGAGACATCTTCTTTTATTTACGAGTTTGAACTGGAATGTACCCAAAGCCACTTTAAATATCCAGTTAATTCTTGTGAACAAACGTGATCGTCATTCATGTTAACATTCCTCAGCCCTAGTAACAGGTTCGTTGTACATTATGGTTGGATAATGCTACCAATTAAAACCTAATTGTTACAACTATGTTACCATGGCAAAGAACAATATATTTAAATTAACTCGAATGACATAGGATTCAAAATCGTGAGGCGCAGGTGGATGGTTTGGGACATATTACCACAAGTCCTCCATACCTTAGTCCAACGTTCGAATCCCATGTGATTCAAATTAATTTCCACTACTTCCGCCATCCGGCACGTCCTGATATGATCCTGGCTGTTAATAGGATGTTAAACCAATCAAACCGAATTGAAGCGTAATTGTTTGAAAATCAATGAAATAATAACAAAACCTTCAATTACATTAATTACTTTATTAAAAGTAACATTTTATATTGTGTGTAATACATATAATATTATTATAATATGATACTATTTTAAATAGTTATACAAATTATAACATTTCATATTTGAATGTAGGCAATATTATGTTTCATAAATTTAACCTGCTTCCAAATCCTATTCTTTATTTGACACTAGTTTTATAATCTATTGTAAAGAAAAAAAACTAAATAAAAACAACTTGCTTTTCAAAAACAGTGTGATTTTAAGATCAGTCGTAAGATATATAGGTTATATCACTCGGAGTGCTTTATTATCCTGAGTAAATGAATATAAATTATTCCAGATATTTTGCAACCTCTAAAAGAGTTCCATAAAATATGAAATTTAAGAGCAAAATATCATTCATTTGAACGTTTTTTCCATTGTGGCATTAATATTCACCATTTATCCTGCAACTGTCCCACATACTGACCGATAACTACTGCCGGATAAACTTGTGCTTTATCCGTCAATACGATATGCTTTATCCGTCAATACGATCACGTGAACTTGTTCCATATCTAACGGAACTTTTTCTAACTTGACCCAGAACTTGAACCTTCCGGTGAATGAAACGTCATTCAGTCCCGCTAAAACGTGACGTCACATTCATCGAAATGACGTCATTTTTACGATATCGAAAATCTCGTATGGCGGTGTCGTCTTTTTCTTGGCTCATGACAAAGGTATGTATTGTTAAGTAATTCTTTAATGGGTATTGGTTTTTATTTGAGTATTTTCATTTCCTTTCAGTGATATATCACCCTGAATAGAATTACGGTTACTGTTTGTGCATGCGCTTATTTATTTCCCACGGCAGTAAAAAGGAGTACACTCTCATTCGGTTTAAGTGAATGAATCTTTACCTCCGCATCAAAGAAGCGTCTCGCTTCGAGCGAAACAAAGTAAGGAACTGTCAATTTGCTTTCGTTTTGAAAGCCATAATGGTTGCAGGATAAACAGAATACACGGTTAGTATCTTACAATACAAGTTTTATTTTGGTGCTCGACACGGAAAGCCGAGATGACTCGGCAAAGCCTCGTCATCTCGGCTTTCCTAAGTCTCGCACCAAAATAATCCTTGTATTGTAAGATACCTAACCATGTATATTCACCATTTCTATCAGTCATTCAGCAGACTATTTGATTTTTTTCAAACTTGGATAGAATAACCTCTTGGCTTTTAACACTACTCGTTTGAAGTGGTTTCGCCAATGGCCTATTTTGCCCAAGACTTGGATAACCATACGTCTCTGATTAATGGGGGTAATCGTATTCACAAACTTTTTAGGAGTTCTTCTCTGGAACCATCATAGTGACCTGCAACCAGATAAAATTAACATATATATTTGAAATACTACAGATTTCAAAATAATTCGAAATCACGTAGAAACTTTTTCAACTATCAATTTGTCTTATATAAGTCGAAGTCTGCTATGCTTATACTCCATTTCAGTGATAGTTTATGTAGATGTGAAACAGTCAAAAGTGTTTCCCAGTCAATACAAACTGTTACACAGTGCAAATTTGATTAATATAAAACATTCCGAACCCATGGATATTATTCTATGCAGCATTTCTATCTCCTACAACTGCACATAACCCTTCAAAGTATAATGACATATTCTTTTTTTTACTGTTTCTTGGGAGGTAACAATTGTGTCAAACCTATCACACCTCACACAGTTCCAATAGACTTCCCTCTATATCTGGACATGGTTTGATTATTGTCCAAGTTACTTAAACACCTTCCCGTTCGAATCGGTACATTTGTACCGATATGACTTTGATAACGTTTGTAAAAAATTAAATATCATACTTACAGTTTTTACTTCGGTGTATTCCTTCAGAGCGTATTCACCACTGTAATGATTCAGAACTAAATTTTGACAAAAAATTAACATGGTATTTGAATCAAAATGACATTTAAAATATCCAAAGAAAGAGTTCAATTATGTACAATCTTAACCAAGAAAAAGATCATAATACCTTGACTTAAAATAATTTATTATTTTGAATAAAATAATATTTGCATTCATTCAAAAAACGAGTAAGATAGTATTTGTCCTGTACACCGGTTAATTACATATTGTGGGCAAACCGTTTAGTATTCCAAGAGCGCAAATAGACTTTAGCTATTTTGTGCAGGTAGAATATGTAATATTTGGGTCCACTAGCTTTTTTGATATAGTGCTGGGTGTATCTGGTATATGCCAAAGTTTGGCGCATTTATAATGTTTCATAAAATGATCATTTAATAATGATATCATTATTCATTATAAATTCATATTGAGTACATCAGCTGAAAACAAAATGAAGAGAGGACGTCTCCCGTGCTGTTCGATTTAAATTCTCCTCAAGCTTGTTAACGTGCTTTATTGCGGAGCAACATTGGCATCAACAATTACGTTCATTTCATTAATGAAAAGTTTATAAATGTATTATGAACAGTTTGTGTTTATCAACTTACAGTTCTCTCCCATGTCCGGACTGCTTGAAGCCACCAAATGGAGTCTGTGGTGTTATCATGTCATAACAATTTATCCTGAAATTACAAAGACATCAAGATCTACAGGCTTTTCCTACAGGCTTATGCTAAGTTTAATATGATGTTATATTAACATCTAACTTCATTTCAGAATGACCTCAGCTTTCCCCTGTATCGGATAATCGCCTATGCATGGCATGGTTGTGTTTTATCGTTCACTTCTCTCAAAGAGCGGGAGAATTTTAAGACACCCGGCAAAACACAAATACATGTATCATATTTTATTCCAATCCCTTTAAAACGTTAACTCTTCCGGATGAATATTTAAAACTAGATGAGACTTCTGTGGGACAAAGAACACAATATATTGCAAAAGTGCAAACCCTCCTACGGAAATTTCTGGCAATAAGCGATAGCAGTGACTACCATCAACATTACAAAGAGTTGCAAACACTCGACTTTAAATACAGAAATAGGCATCATCATAGACGAAGTAGGAAAAGAAACGATTGGTTTGGTTTTATTTGTTTCACATCCTACTGTATGTAGATTATGTTATACAACACTTCCGCTTCATTCTACCCTTATATATACTTGAACTCTTCCTATTCTGAAACTGGAACAGTCCATTATAAAATCAGAGGGATGAATGTGTTGAACGGTTATAATACAACTTACCAAACGCTGCCAGCGTCTACATTCTGCGCAAACATCATTGCCTTGTTGATGTCTTTTGTAATGACCCCAGCAGCTAAACCATAGGGTGTTGCATTAGCTTTCTCTATTGCTTCGTCGAGGTCCTTAAACTTAATGAGAGTCTGAACTGGACCAAAAATCTACAACACGTACATCACAGAAAAATAATGGACATTTCAAGACTCAAACTCATGGTTTTTATATTTTAATGGCTTGTCTCATTCTTTTTTCCAGCTAAAATAATTCCTGCATTGACTCACTTCTTCTCTAGCAATCTTCATTTCATTTGTAACATTGGAGAATACTGTTGGCTTGACAAAATATCCTTTGTTACCGACCCGTTCACCACCGAACTCGAGCTTAGCACCTTCTGCCTTGCCTGCCTCTACGTAGGATAAGATCTTTTTGAACTGCGCTTCATCCACCTAAATGAATATAATAAATACCCTCTACAACTTTGCATATTGACAAAGAAAATGTTGGTTTTCTAGTTTCCTCTATTTCCCCCGCCTCCCGGGCACGACGGAAAAATATGAGCCATTTCACCGAAACATGAACAGAATTCTGACGCATATCAATATTGATCAACAATATACGCAGACATGACGTCATGAAATTGTTTTACCACAGTCATACCGACGTGTTGAAAGAGAATTCGCTCACGGCTTAAACCGGTGACAATTCAGTGAATGGTGAGAGAATCCTAAATCATACCTGTGGTCCTTGTTGCGTAGCCTCTTCATATGGATCACCGACCATCCTGAACTCTGCCATCTGTTTTGATTTTGCCACAAACTCATCGTATATGCTCTCCTGGACAAATGTACGTGAGCCTGCACAGCAGTTCTGTCCGTGGTTATTCATTATACCAGCATGGGCCCAGTACGCTGCTGCGTCGACTGAAAAAACAAAATGACATCTTCTGAATGTCCAAGTTTTGAACATGTCAGTGGACCCCCAATAATCCGGACACTGGTACTCCGAAAAACTCACAATCCGTATAGAAATATCAGGAACGGGGTTTATCTACCATTGACGGTTTGAGTTGGGGACGCAAGTGTTCGAAATGTCAAGGGTTAACTGTATTCATAGACAAAAAGTTATAAGTAAATTAGTGTTTTATGATAATTGATTGAACCAAGAGAATTGATTTTACCTATACGGCTTAAACAAATACCGTCTTTAAAGTCCAATTACCTATGTTATATTTCAAAAGTCTTTTTCGAATTTAGAAATTTTAAGGAAGTATGGATAATTTTCAGATAAATTCTAATACATGTAGCTGCAAGACGATCGATCACTGGGATGTACATGTACCAGCAAAATAAAACATGTGTAAGCATTCTCATATTTTTTTTCAATCAAAAGTAGTTTGCTAAATTGAATACTACTAGTATTCATAAATGATGAGCAACAGTATTATACTATTTTACAATATGCATTAATGTAAAGATTTTCCGGGTGGTTTATTTTGCGTTTGTATCGAAATCCGCAAATTTAAAGTCAACACCGAAATATTAAGAAACCCACTGAATTACATAAGTTAAATAGTATCACATAAATTCATGAAATATAGAATAAGATGAACCTCGAAATTCAGCAGAATGTCCCCCTTCAGGAAATCTTGAAATATTGAACCAACACCAACAAATTAAAAGTGATATGAAGTATGTAAAAAACGTCTTTTATAACATTCTTTTTGGGCATGTCCAGACAATATGGCTGGTTTGGATTAAAACATGTGCTTACTGTCACAATCAGAAAAGATGATTAGTGGACTTTTCCCACCGAGTTCTAGGCTGACTCTCTTTAGATTGCTGCGTCCAGCTGCCTGCATGACCAGCTTCCCTACCTGACCAGGGATATAAAAATATTAACAAATTTACCCCGACATTTCATAATGAACTTGTCCATTCTCTGATTTAGAAGAGCCTAAATGTATTTCAAGGTAAATGGATCAATAGAGATGTATCGTACTGGTTAGATCGAGTGTTGTTTTTATTTAATATATAAAGGTAGGGTCAACACCTTCTCATATTAGGACTGTAAAAGAACAATATGAATATGGAACGTTTAATACGTTAAAATATACGAAATCAAATGAACACACTTGAAATATATTTAATTGTCAGGTTTAAGCTGTCACTGTTCTGACTTAATGTATGCAAATATGACATATCCGGTATAAAAATAATTTTATATTGATGTATATTATATTTTACTCAGTGACAAGTATTGTTGTATATGGCGCTTTGCAAGGAGGTCCTCTTTATACGCTTCTTTTGTAATAATTACTTTATTTAAGCATTGATGTCACTATTTTTTTTAATTTCATCGGGGTATGAAAAAATATTTATTTGCAAACAATTTTATTTTCATAACCCGATAAAATTAAAAAATAGTGACATCAATACTTATAATTAATTTTATACTCTATTTGATAAAATGAAGTATGTTTAAATGTAACATTATAGTGGTTTTTCAAGGGATTCTTTTTTCCGAATCAATACGCAACGTCAATGTCTCTATTGTGACGTCACGATAACGTCGGGGTTTCGCGCCATTCTCGGATTATTTTTCATAGTGGTATGCAAAAAAAATATTGGCCAATCAGAAAGCCAGATTTGGTATGAAAACAAAGAAAAAATAATTATTGCCATGTATCAACGTAAAATATAAATTATAAACGAAATAAAATTAATGTTAAATCTCCATATATTTTGACCCAATTTCATTCTTATCTCTCAGAGCTACCTTCCATCGTTTTAATCGGGGTAAAACTGTGAGCAAAACAAACGAGGGGAAGTAACTCTGATTGACCAGAATTTTCATAATAGTACGCTTTACCTCGGTAGAGCCTGTAAATGCTATCTTATCTACGTCCATGTGTTCGGATATCGCCGCACCAGCTGTCGGACCATAGCCGGGCATAATGTTAACTACACCAGGTGGGAACCCTGCCTAGAAACATGGGCAAATCAAACAAAAATCATTACAGTAACTCCATGTTATTTGACTGTATGATTGACAAAAATATCAAAGTCGTATTTTTATTCAGTATTTGAAAAAAATGGAAATTTATTTTCTCGGAATTTTTTTTTATCAAATTAAATTTACAAAGTTTTCCAACATATGACTGTCACTTTTTCTAAAACAAAACATGATTTTAAATGTCTATTCTCAAGACGGAAAAGTTTTCCGTAATAGAACACCGAGTAGCAAGGACCTTTACGATGGAACTTAAAAGTTATAAACGGAGTATATCAAAAATGGTGAAGATTTCTTTCGGTTTCACTAGTAAATATATCTGTAAATTTCGATAAACGAAGTTACAGTACAGTACTTAGCTTAGAACACCGTGGTTATTTAACAATTAGCACCATGATATATAATAAATATTATGACATGTTTACCTTGGTATGTTTGTGTACCTTACTGAATAGAGAATCACAGTAAAGTGCAGTCATTATGTATCTTTTTATTAAAAAGTTATAATTACTGTATAACAAGAATGTTTCGTTGTGTAAAAAGCCGATGTCGAAGTTGCTATAGCAACAAATGATGTTGTTCCATCTGGTAACCACGAATATTTCTATCCGCGAAATGATAGCTCCAACCAGGAAAAAAAAGTACTTATGACTAATTCATGTTAAACAATCGTCTATGGATATTTCTATTCACGAAATAATTTGATAGCTCCAACCACGAAAAAAGTACCTAGGTATAAATTCATGTTCTTCAATACGAGTACATTAATTTGGAGTTGTTTATTACCTCCTTGAGTAGAGAACCACAGTAGAGAGCAGTAAGTGGGGTCTGCTCGGCAGGTTTCACCACAACAGTGTTACCACAGGCCAAAGCTGGGCCTAGTTTCCATACCAGCATCATTAGAGGGTAGTTCCACTGGAACCCAAAACATAGTCATGTCTAAGTGTACCCAAAACAGTCATGTCTAAGTGTACCCAAAGCATCGTCATGTCTAAGTGTACCCAAAACATAGTCATGTCTAAATTAACACTCGAAGTATACCCAAATCATAGTCATGTCTAAATCCACACTCGACGTGTACCCAAAACATAGTCATGTCTAAGTGTACCCAATACATAGTCATGTTTAAATTCACTTTCGAGGTATACCCAAATCATAGTCATGTCTAAATCCACACTCGACGTGTACCCAAAACATAGTCATGTCTAAATTCACTTTCGACGTATACCCAAATCAAAGTCATGTCTAAATTCACACTCGATGTGTACCCAATACATAGTCATGTTTAAATTCACTTTCGAGGTATACCCAAATCATAGTCATGTCTAAATCCACACTCGACGTGTACCCAAAACATAGTCATGTCTAAGTGTACCCAAACATAGTCATGTCTAAATTCACACTCGAAGTATACCCAAAACATAGTCATGTCTAAATCCACTCGACGTGAACCCAAAACAAAGTCATGTCTAAATTCACACTCGATGTGTACCCAAAACATAGTCATGTTTAAATTCACTTTCGATGTATACCCAAATCATAGTCATGTCTAAATCCACACCCGACGTGTACCCAAAACATAGTCATGTCTAAGTGTACCCAAAACAAAGTCATGTTTAAATTCACACTCAAAGTATACCCAAAACATAGTCATGTCTAAATCCACACTCGACGTGTACCCAAAGCATCGTCATGTCTAAGTGTACCCAATACATAGTCATGTTTAAATTCACTTTCGAGGTATACCCAAATCATAGTCATGTCTAAATCCACACTCGACGTGTACCCAAAACATAGTCATGTCTAAGTGTACCCAATACATAGTCATGTCTAAATTCACACTCGAAGTGTACCCAAAACATAGTCATGTCTAAGTGTACCCAAACATAGTCATGTCTAAATTCACACTCGAAGTATACCCAAAACATAGTCATGTCTAAATTCCAACTCGAAGTGCACCCAAAACAAAGTCATGTCTTAATTCACGCTCGTAGTGTACCCACAATTTCTTCTTTAATTATTGTCATTGCATGAAACAACACTTCAATATAAATATAAACCAATATCGACGCTATTATGTGACTATAGTAAATCGTTGATAAAAGTGGAAAAAAAAGAAGTTTAAATGTACTTATTGTCGCCAATCTAAATATACTGTTATTGTGTAGCGGCACTTTTAGTTTAGTGTTTTTCGCGTTGTTCTTAGAATCCTAATTCATGTACGGCACTTACTTTTTGTAAAAGGTATCTTTAACATTGAACTACCGAATTTCCCTCAAAAATTCATACTTGTAATCTTACATACTTTTTAGCCTTTGCTTTAAACTTTTACTGCGTTGAAATAAATACGATTAGTATATACTCAGAAAACAGCACACTGATGACATACCGGAATGATCTGCCCACAAACTCCAATTGGTTCATGTCTAGTAAACGTAAACAAATCGCCATCTGAAAAAGATGGAATTTGAAAGAGTGTAAAACTTACCTAGAGTAAATTAAAGGCTTTATTGCAATTCATCAACTCGACCATATATTTTTTTTATGTGCTATTATTGAAATCTATTTAGAATTATGGATGAGCAAAGTTGGTGGGATGCAGAAGGCGATGCATGATCTACACATAATCTGTAGCGAAAGGAGTGGAAACTAAAACTGGTTTCTCGTTTGTCAAAGACGAAAAATAATTTTAAAGATATAACATTGTGCTTATTAAGACAAAAACATCACTAAATATCCCCTCTCAGTCCATTGGGGTCCAGTACCATATTTTACACAAAAACGTATGTCATTCGCCTAAGTATGCTTAAGACAATAAGGATTATAATAGTACAGTACTGCTATGGTAGCATTTAGGCAATTTTTTGCCTCTATGTTCCAGCCCATAAGTCACAGACGCAGTTTCGCAAAATGTGTGGTCGCATACTAAACATGAATAAAACCTTTTACATTCCTTCAGCAGAATTATTAGATTATACACTATATTTAATATGTGGTTCCCATTGAAACCTAGCATAGCGCAGACCAATAGTAACCTGTCGTTTTGCTGCTGAAGATTCGTTTGAAAGAAGTGGTTGATTTCTTCTTTTTTGACCCACTCTTGGGCATAACGTTAATGTAAAAGTGGATCCCTTAAATTCAGACCAAAAGTAAAACTCAGTTTTATCGCAATGAATAGTAGAAAGTACAACAAAGCAGAAGTTGCAAAATGATGTTCATAGATCATAACTGCCGTTCAATGTCATAAGCCCGTCAGCTCTTCGGGCGAGGTCACCAATAAAAAGAAAACATTTTACAATTGTGTTTCGAGACTATATGTGTTTAATAACTCCAACAACCTTGCATAAATAATAATGATACATATATATATTCTTATATAAAGTTATTCAGGTATAATCATCACTTTGTTTGATGGTGCTAAATTTATGTGAATGGTCTATCCTATCTTGAACATTGTCCCTAATTACGCACCTTCATTTCTCAAATCAACAATATAAATTACACAATCAAATAATTGAATGAGCCTGTTTATAGAAGGCCTCTTTAGCATTGAAAGTTGAAACAGGTATAAGAAAATAGCTGTAATTATAATTAATTACTTCAAAATTTATTAAATCTGGACATGCACAATATGAAACAGTATTTGTGTTAGAATAACGTAATCAAGGTATGATTATATTTTTTAATGGCGGCTAAATTGAATGAATCTTCTCCTTTGTGAAGACATCGATATTTTTCTAGTAAAAGGCAGCAAAATAATTATCAGAGCCTGATATCCCGTCTTTGCATTTTACAGAGTTAGCTCCCTTGCGGCTAGGTATCCATTTTGACATCACATTATTTTATAGGCGCAATTCACGTCCTTTTCTCCAAAAAATATGACGTTATGCTCTCAAACACATCACATGATGTCACAATCTATACCTACCCGCAAGGGTAGATAAAAGTAACTCTATAATATGCAATTACAGAATATCAAAATAATAATTCCAATCGCAGTGCCAAATTTTACAATCAATTTAAAACATCAGTATATCTAGTGAATAGTTTATCAGCCTTCTTTTCAACAAGTGTCCACAAGATTTGCTAATCAAATATTAAATGAGGTCAAAGATTGATTGGTCATTTGCCGGCTAATCTTCAATCCTTACAAATTGATGGCAAACGGTTACGCATTATTACTTGAAACATATTTTCACAAACAAATTGATATTTATACTGTCTTTTAATATGGTGCAAATATGTGATGTATTTTCGTAAGAAACAGTTTGTGGGTTTTTCGACAAAATTTACGTGAACCTAACTACAATCAGTCTACCACCAACGAAAATTTAATTTCAAATATAAGACCTAATTAAAGTGGTTAACAATATATGTGGCATTGTTTCTAGATTGTTTTGATTATATTCTCTGCTCTTACATGTCAATATTTTCAGCAGACATTGGCCTGACAAGAATGCAAATTTCATAGTTTGATTGACAGGAAATGAGAGTCATTTAATCTTTTGTTGTCGATATTATTTCCCCCGAATAAGAATACCCCGTCCATGTCATTTAAATAACACGGTGTCACCTGCATCCATCCTCTTTCTTCCGGTGTGTTTCCCGAACACGTGATTAATTTCCAACCGGCTTTGCTACACGTATCCATCACATACCCATCCTTGGAAAAGCCTCCAGCTCCCATGTGTCCCTGGTCGGAGGGATCTACCTCTCCAAACCATACGATGATAAATGTAGATCTTGATGTGATACCAAACACGGATCTAGGAGGAAGTTCCTTATCCAGCTTGAGATTTGACCAAACTTTGTCTTCTGTGCTATATTTATATACATCACTAGTCTCTTGACCAGCAAATCCTGCAACGACATACAAGTCCTTTTCCACCGCAATAAGCCCCGCCCCACCTCGTCCTTTTATCTCCTCATTGGTTGGTTGCTGTTCCCACGTGTTCGTATCAATATCATACGCGTGCAGATCATTCAAACGACCCTCCTCGCTACATCCACCGAACACAAAAAGACGATTCCCGACTGCGGTCATGGCATGGAAGCTTCTAGCAGATGGCGCAACACCTTTCGGCTTCAGGAGAGTCCACATGTTATTTCTAGTGTCGAAAGCATACAGATCGTTGAAGCTTCCCTCCCCCATGTTGATTCCCGTTCGCCCTCCAAACACGTACATCACGTGACCGACAGCAACGGCGGTGTGAGCATTATGGGGTACAGGGACATCACCGGAAGTTTCTAGTTCCGACCACGTGCGCGTGTCAAGGTCAAGGCAGTGGACGATGTTGCTGATTGGTACTCTTGGAATATTTTCTCCGCCAAATACAAAGGCTTTTCTCCCAACGACTACAGTCGAATGACTGCTTCTGCCCAAGGGTGGCTCTCCTTTCGTTTCCAACGTGACCCATTCGCACTGTCAAAATGAAAATAATAATATAAGTTCTGAGGACATTGTAATGTTCAAAGACTTGTCATGTGAGAAAATATATGTGCGTTTTGACAGGAATCTCAAATCGGTATCTATATATTGTATGTACTGTAAAATTTTTAATTTCTGTCGTGGAGAAATTTTAGTTAATTTTGTGGGTTCAGTAAAACGAAGAATATGGGAAAAACAACAAAAGCTATTTCATATATTATTACTTTTTTAGAATCACTGTATAACTAGTGAACCACGAATATCTCTACAGATAAAACACTTTTAACCCTCTTAACATCAAAAGTAAATACACACGAATATGTCAAGTTATGTAGTACAATGTATGTATGCTTTAATCTTACGTTGTATTCGAGTTGCATTGACTTTATAATATGCAGTTGCATGGTCCAGATATCTACATGTTGGACAGATGTAACATTTACATTTCTACCATTACAACCTTACACAAAAATGCTGGTGTAAACGTATTTCTGTTGCGTAGAAATTATCTAAATAAGATATTTTACACGAAGACCATTATCCATACATTTTAAGATACATTTTTTAAGATACATTTTTAAGTAGTAAAATTATGATTGTATCTTTCTTTATTGGACATTGTATGTAGGTAAGATCTAGTAGTGTTTAAGCGTGGAAAATAAATTTAAATATCTATATGCAATGACAACGACTTTCCGTGACATTAATACATAGGTAGGAAATATCTTATCTTTCAAATGGTAAATACAATTTTGATTTATCAATATTGAAAATCATATAACATCTCTGAAACAGCTATTTTAAACGGGAAGGAAAAATTGTTATAATAACCTGATCCTTTTGTTGTTTTTAATTAAATACAGTAAATATATTTACAATAGCCTTAGTTTTATCTAAATTATAATTTAAAGTTTTTCGCATTTGCGCAAAAAAATGCCGGTGCTAAAATAAGTATGTTATAAACAGTATGTTAAAAGGGCAAAGTCAGCAATACAGCAATATAGCAGGGTGTCATGAATAGCGTCTCATACACTTAGGTGTTATTGTGATGTGGCCTGTTCACTCTTCCATAGAGTTTGTTTGTGTTCAGACGACACAACACAACCATTGTATGTAAGCTGTTATCTCCTAAGTGTATTGCTAAAATTTTAGGCACATGTGTGCGTGACGTGTCATGATTTTAAATGTATTATATGTGGGAACTCACGTACAACGGTATTATAACAAGACAGGATGTAATATCAATATCAACAACCGAAAATAAAGGTGTAAATATAAAGACTAACACACATCTACATCAAGACATATAGACACACATTGAAAACATGATCATTCTGAAATACATGTATATTTACACTCGTACCCTAGAGGAATACGACTACACATGTGTATTTGACTCTAAATAAACTTCCATTTTAGATGAAAATATCGTCTTACCTCCATGGTTGCTGCTTGTTAGTTGATAAAACACGGGGTACACTGCTGAAGGTCAAGGTAATTGGTGATTAGATCTAAGCTAGGTATGGTGACTCTCTAATGCAAAGATGTTAAATCTTGTCGTCTGCTTATTTTAAGCACGTTTCAAAGCTTACCGTAAATCTTGAACTCCTCATAATTTATAAGGTAGCGAGAAACCGAATTATCAAACTCGTTGCAGACGTTATAATCTGAGCTGATTATTACTCTCCTTGTTACAGTCTGAACGGAGTATCATAATCTCCTTGTTACAGTCTGAATAGAGTATCATAATCTCCTTGTTACAGTCTGAATAGAGTATCATACTCTCCTTGTTACAGTCTGAGTGGAGTATCATACTCTCCTTGTTACAGTCTGAGTGGAGTATCATACTCTCCTTGTTACAGTCTGAGTGGAGTATCATACTCTCCTTGTTACAGTCTGAGTGGAGTATCATACTCTCCTTGTTACAGTCTGAGTGGAGTATCATTCTCTCCTCGTTACAGTCTGAGTGGAGTATCATAATCTCCTCGTTACAGTCTGAGTGGAGTATCATTCTCTCCTCGTTACAGTCTGAGTGGAGTATCATACTCTCCTTGTTACAGTCTGAGTGGAGTATCATACTCTCCTTGTTACAGTCTGAGTGGAGTATCATACTCTCCTCGTTACAGTCTGAGTGGAGTATCATACTCTCTTTGTTACAGTCTGAGTGGAGTATCATACTCTCCTTGTTACAGTCTGAGTGGTGTATCATACTCTCCTCGTTACAGTCTGAGTGGAGTATCATATCTCGTTACCTTGCATACTCTCCTTGTTACAGTCTGAGTGGAGTATCATACTCTCCTTGTTACAGTCTGAGTTGAGTATTATACTCTCCTTGTTACAGTCTGAGTGGAGTACCATTCTCTCCTCGTTACAGTCTGAGTGGAGTATCATTATCTCCTCGTTACAGTCTGAGTGGAGTATCATACTCTCCTCTCAGTCCTGAGGGAGTATATCAGTTACAGTCTGAGTGGAGTATCATACTCTCCTTGTGACAGTCTGAGTGGAGTATCATTCTCTCCTAGTTACAGTCTGTGTGAAGTATTATACTCTCCTTGTGACAGTCTGAGTGGAGTATCATACTCCCCTCGTTACAGTCTTAGTGGAGTATCATACTCTCCTCGTTACAGTCTGAGTGGAGTATCATACTCTCCTTGTTACAGTCTGAGTGGAGTATCATACTCTCCTCGTTACAGTCTGAGTGGAGTATCATACTCTCCTCGTTATAGTCTGAGTGGAGTATTATAGTGGAGTATCATACTCTCCTTGTTACAGTCTGAGTGGAGTATCATACTCTCCTCGTTACAGTCTGAGTGGAGTATCATACTCTCCTCGTTACAGTCTGAGTGGAGTATCATACTCCCTCGTTACAGTCTGAGTGGAGTATCATACTCTCCTTGTTACAGTCTGAGTGGAGTATCATACTCTCCTTGTTACAGTCTGAGTGGAGTATCATACTCAGTCTGTGATCATCTCCCGTTACAGTCTGAGTGGAGTATCATACTCTCCTTGTTACAGTCTGAGTGGAGTATCATACTCTCCTCGTTACAGTCTGAGTGGAGTATCATACTCTCCTCGTTACAGTCTGAGTGGAGTATCATACTCTCCTCGTTACAGTCTGAGTGGAGTATCATACTCTCCTCGTTACAGTCTGAGTGGAGTATCATACTCTCCTTGAGTGGAGTATCATACTCTCCTTGTTACAGTCTGAGTGGAGTATCATACTCTCCTCGTTACAGTCTGAGTGGAGTATCATACTCTCCTCGTTACAGTCTGAGTGGAGTATCATACTCTCCTCGTTACAGTCTGAGTGGAGTATCATACTCTCCTCGTTACAGTCTGAGTGGAGTATCATACTCTCCTCGTTACAGTCTGAGTGGAGTATCATATCTCCTCGTTATAGTCTCCTTGTTACAGTCTGAGTGGAGTATCATACTCTCCTCGTTATAGTCTGAGTGGAGTATCATACTCTCCTTGTTACAGTCTGAGTGGAGTATCATACTCTCCTTGTTACAGTCTGAGTGGAGTATCATACTCTCCTCGTTACAGTCTGAGTGGAGTATCATACTCTCCTCGTTATAGTCTGAGTGGAGTATCATAATCTCCTCGTTACAGTCTGAGTGGAGTATCATTCTCTCCTCGTTATAGTCTGAGTGGAGTATCATACTCTCCTTGTTTCAGTTTGAGTGGAGTATCATAATCTCCTCGTTACAGTCTGAGTGGAGTATCATTCTCTCCTCGTTATAGTCTGAGTGGAGTATCATACTCTCCTTGTTACAGTCTGAGTGGAGTATCATAATCTCCTCGTTACAGTCTGAGTGGAGTATCATTCTCTCCTCGTTATAGTCTGAGTGGAGTATCATACTCTCCTTGTTTTACTCTTGTTTCAGTTTGAGTGGAGTATCATACTCTCCTTGTTACAGTCTGAGTGGAGTATCATACTGTCCTTGTTACAGTTAGAGTGGAGTATCATATTTTTCTATATTCTAAAAATAAAAAAATTAAAGTGCTCAAATTACCATTTAATGTAAAAATTAAGTGACAAAAATGTATCATTTCACACATTAATACTCAATATTTTAATGACCACAAATCTAGTAAAGATTTACAGCAAAACAATAGCTTGAAACAGCTAAAAATGCTGGCACAGTGATGATTCAAGTAAAAACAATTTAAGTAAAAAATGGTAAAACTGTGGCTGTATTCAAAGTGAAAAAAAGACACAATTTCAAAATGGCCGCCAAATGGGCTATTTCTTAAAATCCCTGTATGAAAAAATTACTATGAATAGAAATGTAATTTTCTAACAAATTGCTAATTGTATTTGAAAATCTCATAAAATTTTTATCCATGTCGAAATGAGACAATACATCCTTAAATGAAGGTTAAGGTCATCCATTTGAACACATTTGATAGTCCTTCATCGCGGTACATCACAGGCCCAATATCTTTCAGGGCATCTTAGTTATTCACAAGATGTTGTTTAAAGATTTCAGTCTAATTAACCTCTGTGACCATAAACGAGTGTCAATGTCATTCATTTGAATAAGCTAAATAGCTTTCTTCCAGCTAGAACGAATATAGGTACCCGGCTTACTATACCTTTCAGGCAGGTACGGATTGGTCCCTATGTGTCGTAGTGAAGCACTGCCTCCGAAAATCACTCTGGCATAGTGTTCTATACTTTTTTGTAGGTTTCCAATTATTTTATGCGTATACATGCATTTACATATTATTTTTGTCCAAAACAAACATAACTACCGTTCTTAATATCTACCGTACCGCTCACAATTCACAAATTCAAAATTTGTGCTAGTAGGTAAGCGATATCAAAAGAGTACGATAAAAATGCAAACAAACGTTTTAAAATGGTTTGCATAATCATTTCTTTGCTCCATTAGCAGTAATAGGCACCGATTGTAGCTCTAAAGAAGACACCATTTTCTGTCAAAAAGTCTTTTGAGCTGCAATATTGCAGCTATCTTCCAGCTTGCTATAGGCTCAATATTACCTCTCTAGGCATATTATTTATTCACAAGAAGTATTCAAAGATTTTTTTTAATTATTGACATCTTGAATCTTGAATGATGGTCAATGTCATTCATAGGATTAAACTTGGTACTCCATATACAAGCAAGCTAAAGGTTGAATATTAGGACCTGGTTGTTCAAACGTGTATTGATTTATTAACAGGCCCAAAGTCTCTAGGCCTATCAGTTGTAGATAATAAGTTGTTTGAATGAATATTTTACAGAGGTTGATGTTATCTGCAACAATGCACCATGACGTACATGTAAGTATGATGAATATAGGTTATCTTGACCATTCAAATCAAATAATCTAAAATGAGACAAACATGCACTTAAAATGATGCACCATGATGAAGCACGATGAATATAGATCATCCTGACCCTTCAGATTAGATGACCTAAAAAGAGACACATGTACTTACCAGAAGGGATAGTCTTGCCACTGTTTTTGTCTGCCCAGCCTGCATAATAACGCATGACATCAGCACTGGCCGCTACGTCATCTAGTGAGTCTGTGTAGGGTTTGCCATTGTCTAGGGTCTCCAGACTCTGTAAAAAAATCACAGTGAAACAGCATTATACTACTTATTCCAGGCATTTGCACATTATAGAGTTATCTGCCCTTGTAGGTAGGTATTGATTGTGACATCATGTGTTTTCGAATGTAACGTCATACTTTTCAGGGAAAACAAGGATGAGTTTCTCTCAGAAAATAATGACGTCAGAATTGATACCTTCCTGCAAGGGAAGTAACTATCTAATATACAAAGATACCAAAGCACAGACTCTTTACTCTAATTAGAGAACATGAAAATAAAGCTTTATATTATACCCCATGTATGTTACAATAAACAAATTATTAAAGATGCTCCACCGCCGACGGACCACAAACGGTACTCATCATTTGAACTATAATTGGTGTTTAATCGTGTACATGTACGTCTAATTAACACAAAACATAATATGAAATGACTTATTTTGCTCTTGGTGCATGCACAATCAGTACTATAGTGCCACTGAATTTTTTCGGGATGCAAAAAAATTATTTTTGGTATTTTCATCTTGAAGTGAAATGAATAGCTCAAACTTTTCAATGGTGGTAATGGTGTAAATCAAGTAACTTTTTTAACCAAAGACAAATACTAAATCACCTGTTCTGGTATTTGATAGAGAAAAAATACCTATGTCAGCGGTGGAGCATCTTTAATTTATCTGTCACCCATGTAATGTTACCACAAACTATTATCAAATGGAATTGAGCAAAAGGTTTCCATTGAATTATTTCATTATTTTGTTAAACATCGTATTAACAGCCAGGCACATTTAAAGACGTGCAAGGAAAGCCGGAATACCTGGCAACGACCCTACATGAAAGTTGAACTTGTGACCCACACATGGAGGGTTTGTGGTAATATGTCGAGATATTGTAACAACTCTGTCACCATCGCCCCTAACTGAATTCAAAACTCATAAATACTAGGGAATACTTATTCAATAATTACTCAAGAATAAATCATTGAAAATCTTTGAATAATTCTTACAGCTAGATATTCCTTGTCTCGTTCCAAGAGGTCTGCAAACTTAGACAGCAGTTTCCCCCTCTTTGATGCATCCATTCGCCTCCAGGGGGAGCCACGTTTGACTGCTGCCCTTGCAGCTTTGACTGCAAGATCAACATCAGCCTATATTTGAAAAAAATAGATACACTATATATGTAATATTTATGAATCATAAGGGTTTTTTTACACTGAATATTCAATATATGAATAACAATATTGCTGCTTTGCATAGTGTGATCTTGACATTATATAACAGTTCAAAAAAGCGTAACTTGCACGTTTTGATTCAAGTAACAAATTTGAAAGAATACCACAACTTGTTGTGGAAAGGGAGGTAATCCAAGTAATTTCAAATGTTACGGAAAAGAAAATTTTGTATTTTTCTTCCAATAATGAACACATACCTTATCAGCCTCTTGCACATCACAAATCTTTTCTGCTGTACATGGGTTGATAGTTGGGAAAACCTTTCCACTCACAGAATTACAGAATTCATTATTGATGAATATCTGTAATACAAAAAGAGGCAATTTGTTTAAGTATGTATCACATCTATTATAGTCACCTGTCTATAGTGACCACCTCAAAATCACTGTGTCTCTGTCACCTGTCTATAGTGACCACCTCAAAATCACTGTGTCTCTGTCACCTGTCTATAGTGACCACCTCAAAATCACTGTGTCTCTGTCACCTGTCTATAGTGACCACCTCAAAATCACTGTGTCTCTGTCACCTGTCTATAGTGACCACCTCAAAATCACTGTTCTCTGTCACCTGTCTATAGTGACCACTATCACTGTCTATGTTAGTGACCATCAAAATCACTGTGTCTCTGTCACCTGTCTATAGTGACCACCTCAAAATCACTGTGTCTCTGTCACCTGTCTATAGTGACCACCTCAAAATCACTGTGTCTCTGTCACCTGTCTATAGTGACCACCTCAAAATCACTGTATCTCTGTCACCTGTCTATAGTGACCACCTCAAAATCACTGTGTCTCTGTCACCTGTCTATAGTGACCACCTCAAAATCACTGTATCTCTGTCACCTGTCTATAGTGACCACCTCAAAATCACTGTGTCACTGTCTGTCACCTCATGTCCTGTCATATGACTATAAATGACCACCTGTCAAGTGACCACCTCAAATCACTGTGTCTCTGTCACCTGTCTATAGTGACCACCTCAAAATCACTGTGTCTCTGTCACCTGTCTATAGTGACCACCTCAAAATCACTGTATCTCTGTCACCTGTCTATAGTGACCACCTCAAAATCACTGTATCTCTGTCACCTGTCTATAGTGACCACCTCAAAATCACTGTATCTCTGTCACCTGTCTATAGTGACCACCTCAAAATCACTGTATCTCTGTCACCTGTCTATAGTGACCACCTCAAAATCACTGTATCTCTGTCACCTGTCTATAGTGACCACCTCAAAATCACTGTATCTCTGTCACCTGTCTATAGTGACCACCTCAAAATCACTGTATCTCTGTCACCTGTCTATAGTGACCACCTCAAAATCACTGTATCTCTGTCACCTGTCTATAGTGATGACAACTTTATCACTGTCACCTGTGTATAGTGACCATCAATGTATCACTGTCACCTGTGTATAGTGACCATCAATGTATCACTGTCACCTGTGTATAGTGACCATCAATGTATCACTGTCACCTGTGTATAGTGACCATCAATGTATCACTGTCACCTGTGTATAGTGACCATCAATGTATCACTGTCACCTGTGTATAGTGACCATCAATGTATCACTGTCACCTGTGTATAGTGACCATCAATGTATCACTGTCACCTGTGTATAGTGACCACAAACACTGTATCACTGTCACCTGTGTATAGTGACCACTGACAAATCATTTATCACTGTCACCTGTGTATAGTGACCATCAATGTATCACTGTCACCTGTGTATAGTGACCATCAATGTATCACTGTCACCTGTGTATAGTGACCATCAATGTATCACTGTCACCTGTGTATAGTGACCATCAATGTATCACTGTCACCTGTGTAAAGCTAACATCAATGTATCACTGTCACCTGTGTATAGTGACCATCAATGTATCACTGTCACCTGTGTATAGTGACCATCAATGTATCACTGTCACCTGTGTATAGTGACCATCAATGTATCACTGTCACCTGTGTATAGTGACCATCAATGTATCACTGTCACCTGTGTATAGTGACCATCAATGTATCACTGTCACTGTGTACTAACATCATGTATCAACCTGTGTATAGTGACCATCAATGTATCACTGTACCTGTTATAGTGACCATCACTTTATCAATGTAACCTGTCTATAGTGACCATCACTTTATCAATGTAACCTGTCTATAGTGACCATCACTTTATCAATGTCACCTGTTTATAGTGACCATCAATGTATCACTGTCACCTGTGTATAGTGACCATCACTTTATCAATGTAACCTGTCTATAGTGACCATCACTTTATCAATGTAACCTGTCTATAGTGACCATCACTTTATCAATGTAACCTGTCTATAGTGACCATCACTTTATCAATGTAACCTGTCTATAGTGACCATCACTTTATCAATGTAACCTGTCTATAGTGACCATCACTTTATCAATGTAACCTGTCTATAGTGACCATCACTTTATCAATGTCACCTGTTTATAGTGACCAATGCTATATCACTGCCACCTGTCTTTAGTGACCACTGCTATTCACAGTCACTGCTTAGTGACCACTCTATTCAGTCACTCTATAGTGACCACTGCTATGCCACTCACCTGTCTATAGTGACCACTGCTATGTCACAGTCACCTGTCTATAGTGACCACCTCTATATCACTGTCACCTGTTTATAGTGACCACTGCTATGTCACAGTCACCTGTCTATAGTGACCACTGCATGTCACTATCACCTGTTTATAGTGACCACTGCTATGTCACAGTCACCTGTCTATAGTGACCACTGCTATTCACAGCACCTGTCTATAGTGACCACTGCTATGTCACAGTCACCTGTCTATAGTGACCACTGCTATGTCACAGTCACCTGTCTATAGTGACCATCTCTATCACTCACTGTCTATAGTGACCACTGCTATGTCACAGTCACCTGTCTATAGTGACCACTGCCATGCCACTATCACCTGTTTATAGTGACCACTGCTATGTAACAGTCACCTGTCTATAGTGACTACCTCTATATCACTGCCACATGTTTATAGTGACCACTGCTATATCACAGTCTACTGTCTATAGTGACCACTGCTATATCACTGTCACCTGTCTATAGTGACCACTGCTATATCACTGTCACCTGTCTATAGTGACACTGCTTATCACTCAGTCTATATGACCTGGACATCACCTGTCTATAGTGACTGCTATATCACTGTCACCTGTCTATAGTGACCACTGCTATGTCACAGTCACCTGTCTATAGTGACCACTGCTATGTCACAGTCAACTGTCTATAGTGACCACTGCTATGTCACAGTCAACTGTCTATAGTGACCACTGCTATGTCACAGTCACCTGTCTATAGTGACCACTGTTATGTCACCACAGTCACCTGTCTATAGTGACTACCTCTATATCACTGTCACCTGTCTATAGTGACCACTGCTATGTCACAGTCACCTGTCTATAGTGAATACCTCTATATCACTGTCACCTGTCTTTAGTGACCACTGCTATATCACTGTCACCTGTCTATAGTGACTACCTCTATATCACTGTCACCTGTCTATAGTGACCACTGCTATATCACTGTCACCTGTCTATAGTGACCACTGCTATGCCACAGTCACCTGTCTATAGTGACTACCTCTATATCACTGTCACCTGTCTATAGTGACCACTGCTATGTCACAGTCACCTGTCTATAGTGACTACCTCTATATCACTGTCACCTGTCTATAGTGACTACCTCTACATCACTGTCACCTGTCTATAGTGACTACCTCTATATCACTGTCACCTGTCTATAGTGACTACCTCTATATCACTGTCACCTGTCTATAGTGACCACTGCTATATCACTGTCACCTGTCTATAGTGACTACTGCTATATCACTGTCACCTGTCTATAGTGACCACTGCTATATCACTGTCACCTGTCTATAGTGACCACTGCTATATCACTGTCACCTGTCTATAGTGACCACTGCTATATCACTGTCACCTGTCTATAGTGACCACTGCTATATCACTGTCACCTGTCTATAGTGACTACCTCTATATCACTGTCACCTGTCTATAGTGACCACTGCTATATCACTGTCACCTGTCTATAGTGACTACCTCTATATCACTGTCACCTGTCTATAGTGACCACTGCTATATCACTGTCACCTGTCTATAGTGACCACTGCTATATCACTGTCACTTGTCTATAGTGACCACCACTATATCACTGTCATCTGTCTATAGTGACCACTGCTATATCACTGTCACCTGTCTATAGTGACCACTGCTATATCACTGTCACCTGTCTATAGTGACCACTGCTATGTCACTGTCATCTGTCTATAGTGACCACTGCTATGTCACTGTCATCTGTCTATAGTGACCACTGCTATGTCACTGCCACTTGTCTACAGTGACCACCACTGTATATCTGTCATCTGTCTATAGTGACCAATGCTATATCACTGTCACCTGTCTATAGTGACCACTGCTATGTCACTGCCACCTGTCTATAGTGACCACTGCTATGCTCACCTGTTAAGTGACTACCTCTAATCACTGTCACCTGTCTATAGTGACTACCTCACTCAGTCAATGTGACTACCTCTATATCACTGTCACCTGTCTATAGTGACCACTGCTATGTCACTGTCACCTATCTATAGTGACCACTGCTATGTCACTGCCACTTGTCTATAGTGACCACTGCTATATCACTGTCACCTGTCTATAGTGACCACTGCTATATCACTGTCACCTGTCTATAGTGACCACTGCTATATCACTGTCACCTGTCTATAGTAACCACCTCAAAATCACTGTCTCCTGTCTAAAGTGGCCACTTCTAAATTAATTCCACCTGTCTATAGTGACCACCACCATATCAGTCACCTGTCTATAGTTACCACTGTCACCTGTATATCGCACCCAGTCACCTGTTTATACATGTAGTGACCACTTCTGAAAAATTACCTGTGTATAATTACCTTTTTAGACTGTAAATACATGCAGTGTGTAAACTCCACTACACTCCTTTATACATTACGCCGGTAACAGACGACAAGTTAATTATTACTGCAAACACATGCATACATTTTCATACATGTAGTCAGAGATCTAAATATCTTATGTACTGTATCAAGTAGATCTAAAAGTACATTAAGTCTACATGTATACAAATATATATGACTACACGGTGAATAAATTTGCATTTTAATTTGCTAGCTCGCGATCGGCCGGTAGTCATCCGGCCGGTTTCAGATGATAGCCATGTGTAACGTTTATGTACACAGTGTACCCATAATACCTCACTGAAGAGCAGTACGTACATTGAAACTGATAGTAACATCATAAACTTAGAGCCACCAATATGTCTACATGTACATGTCAAATAAAATCAGTTACCTGTGTGAATTTAATTTCTGGACTGCGTTTGCTAGCAGATTCATCAGTCATCGTGCTTCAGCTGTGTCTGTATCTATATGCTCTAAAAATAGTCAATGAAATGCAACAGTGCCAAACGGTGAAGGCCACCGGTATGTAGCTTTCATTTATGAGGTTGGTGCGATTGACCTGCTAGTTCCTTGGTAGTTTATCAATTCAAACATTAATCGATGCTTATTAATCACAGAATTGTAGAATAACATTGATTTCTCTTTTCAATTAATGCTAGAAAATCTAAGGTACATGTAGCAACTAGCAATGTTGATAGGAGTGTCCTAAATAAGATTAAATCGGTTAAATTAATTAATGGTAAGCTAGAACCAACCTACTTTCGTTTTAAACATGCCGCTGAAATATAAATGTCTTTAATGCAATATGTGAATATGGTCAATATTTTGCCTCAATATCTAAGTGAGACTTATAATACCATTTGTTCCAAGTAGGGATCGAATGTTATTTTTGTCATAATCTCTTCCTAATACATGTACAAGTTGTCTCCCTTTACACGTGTAGGTGTGTACTCACCTGTGTAAATTTTATCTCGGGTTTAGACCTCGGAGTGGCCATATGAACACAGTGACAGACAGCTTGAGATAAGATAAAAAATACTGACAAATATGTATAACTTTTAAGTCGAGTCCTTGGCTAAAGTCCGAATATACAAAACGCAAAATAATGTAATGTGTAAAAATAGACCTTGCCATAAATATTTATACATTTCTGTGTGCGCTAATCAAAATGAAGTATTCGTCGTAAATTATTCACGGAAAATCCGTCTAGATTTTCTGTTATTATTAGTAAATGACGAAGATAAAATGTCCACATTTTAAAAATAAATTTTGCTGATCAATGTGTTTCGATATATATATTTTTAGCACTATGAAATAGGGGAAAATATAGGTTACAACTTCATTCAAGTTTTCTGCGTTTTATTTTTATATTTATTAGATCTAGCGGGCAATTTCAAAATGTTTTCACGAAATATTGACACATAATTATGATACATGTATGTTTTGTGTATGTTTGTGTATTTTTGTAAGTGTCCCGACTAAACTGGCATCTGTTGTCTATGTGTAAGGAGATGGCTTCAAAGTTTTTTTTATAACTTAGACAAAATCCTTTTATCTTTTCGGTTATGAAAATGTGTTAAAAGTCAACATTTTATTTGAATTGAGTTGAAAAATCTTGTTTGCAGAACGCTTTTAAAATATTGGAATAACGGAATATAAACTATCCAGACTCTTGAAATCAATCTTTTATTTATTACTTATTTATTTATTTGACGAGAAATCATGAAATTGCAAAGAAATTTAGATACGCAATTTCCATACAAATTGTATATGTCATGTTATTATGTACTTTTCTGTAATTCAATATCAATTTTGTGTATCTGTTTCTTAAAAACATACATATATGACCTTATAATCTCTTTGCTGTATCTTCATGTTGTACATAATGTACTGTAATAAACTGAAAGACTTCAACGTTAAATGTAAATATGTGAATTTATTTTACTGAAGACATAATTGTTGAATTTATTGGTAGAAACAGAGATTTAGATATATTTTTAAATATCTGATAAATAGAATCAACGGTGTTAGACATTGTACAGAGAGTTACATGTACATGTTCATTTACACGTGTTATGAACTATACGTAAAGTTTACAATTGATCATGTTTAATGAAAAAAACCTATTTCATTAAAAGATACCAAATATAACTTTAACGAATATATATAATATTATATGAAAGAAAAAAAAAGAAAAAAATAAAAATCCACCGTGCCGTAACAGCGACTGACACAGCTCGCTGCTGTGACCAGGATTTGAACCTGGGTTGTCGCGGCCACAACGCGAAGTACTAACCACTATACGATCACAGCTATATTGGCGGATATGATATTGGGTATTAATCCCTGTACAGTAAGGTAGAATGTCGTATCTAGTAGCCGACTTGTCTTACAGATATGGAAGATAAAACAACGAAATTATTTCATAACATGTTTTTTGCAAGAAACTTTGTATAATAATAATGAATAAACTTTTAAGATTAATCTTTTATTCATTGCAATTTTTTTTTCATTTTAAGAGAGATACAGAAATTGTTAAGTTACATGTATTTGAAATAAAAATGAAAAAGACGATCAATTATTTGAATTCCTGGTTCTAATATAATATTTCAAATATTTTTATACACATATGAACTTATAATCTAGTCGCTGTATCTACAATGTACATCTTGTAATTTAAACTGAAACACTTCAATGTTACATACGTTCATGTATTGTACTGAAGAAATAATAGTTTAATTTATAAATACAGTGTTAGACACTGCAAAGACAGTAAATCTAATATTCATTTACTCGTATTATGAAGTAACGTAAGATTTAATATTTAAAAAAGAACTCTTCAATCATGGCAAATATAAATATGAATACTATAGGATATAATAATATGTAAGAAAAATCAGGAATCGAACCTGGGTTGTCGCGGCCACAACGCGAAGTACTAACCACTATACGATCACAGCTATATTGGCGATGTAATAAGACGTTACTAGAGATATACCAATTCTAGTATAATAAGAAAGAATATTGTATCTACTTTAGCCGATTTGTCTTATAGATATAAATATATGGAATGGAAGATAATACAATGGAGTTATTTCATAATATTATTTACAAGAAACTTGGTATAATAATAATGAATAAACTTTTAAATTCATCTTCTATTCATTGCTTATTTCTTCATTTGGAGAGAAACACAGAAATCCCTAAGTTATTTGAATATTAAAAATGAAAAAGACGATCAATCAATTGACATACTGGTTCTACCGTAATATTTCAAATATGTTTGTACAAATCTGACCTTGTGCTCTAGTCACTGTATCTACAGTGTACATTTTGTAATGCATTTAGTAATAAACTGAAACCCTTTGATGTTAAATGCGTTAATTTACTGTACTGAAGAAATAGTTGTTTAATTTATAAAAACAAAGAATTGAGCAATGTTAGACATTGCAAAGACAGTAAATCATTTATTCATTTACCTGAATTATGAAGCAACGTAAAATTTAATATTTAAAAAAGAACTCTTCAATCATGGCAAATATAACAATGACAAATAAAATAGTATAGGAAATAATAATATGAAAGAAAAACAACCCACCGTGCCGTAACAGCGACTTGCACAGCTCGCTGCTTTGACCAGGATTCGAACCTGGGTTGTCGTGGCCACAACGCGAAGTACTAACCACTACAGATATATTGATGAAAATGTTGACAGTATTGTCTATGTTTTTTACTTCGTGGAATAAAATCAATACAAGTATCAGCCTTCCCAAAGGTTAAGTGGGCTACGCGGAAGCTTAACTATTTGTTTGGAAAGAAATGGAAATTAAATGATGATATGATAAAATTTCCTCCCTACTGGTACAAAACACATGTTCTCTGTAGTAAAACAACGAAGTAAAACAAGTCACGTGCTTATACCTCATTCATGCCATTGGTCGAAATAAATATGGAATTGTATTATTATGGGTAACTAGCGTTCACATGAGTGTGTGTTTACTTCCAAATATGGTGATTTCTCTGATCTGGTATATAGTATAATTTGGCCTTTTGAAGAAGATCTTATTTTCTCTGTGTTATATATATCTGTTCTGAAATAAACAAAGTATATATGTATAAATATAAATTTAGAAGTCTACGAATTTAACCGGGAGTAACCGATCTTCGCTGATCCTAGATTAGACGGTTATACCTATTGAATTGGTCAATTCGCATTATATCATTTATATCTAAAACGTTGAAAAGACAGTTTTACAACTCACTTCAGTTCATTATTAACGATAAAACAGTGCATATGTGCAAGCCAAAATGATATGAATGGAATATTGATACCATTTTGGAGTCTTAATATCTGCAAATAAATCAATTTTTCGAAGAAATGGAAGGAAAACTATCACTATATTTGGAAGTAAAGACACAGCCACGTGATCACTAGTTACCCATAATACTATTCTACATTTCGGTGAATGGCATGAATGAGGTATAAGCACGTGACTTGTGTTACTAGGTTTTTACTACAAAAATTAGATGCAGATATATCCGGAGTTTTGAGGTCAAACCATGTTCCGGGAAAATTTTTAGCCCAAATGTTGAACCTGACCATTCATATTTTTTTCTACAGTTTTTTTATAATTCCAACTCCTAATATTTGAAGAATTTTTCAGTTTTTACTATTTTGGGTTGAAAATTATAGACCGTTTAATTTATGGTAGGGATTGTATACTGAGCATGCTGTCTTTGGAAAGGACGTTAATCTGCAGCTAGGGTCCGGTGTACGGTCAGGTTTTGTTAGGTTAATATAGGTTAGGTAGGGTAATGTACATTGTAGGCATAGGCATTTCTGTGACAGTCCAAAAACACCAAAGTTATTTATGTATTTAGGTTTTTTTCTTAATATCTAAGGAATATATTTTTATTTTATTGAGGCTCAAAGCCTCAACAAAATAAAAATCTATTCGTTGTATTAACAGTTTTTCACGTAAATCTCGCATATCTTTATTATCAAAATACCCAAATTTTTACTCTACCGTCATCGTCAATGCATTCAATCAATAGTGATTGAACAGCTAATTGCAATCGTATCATTCATATCATATATGTTCCCATCAAAAGTGGGGTCAGGACTCCACGTTGCTACGCCATCAACTATCCCTGTAACAATAAAATCGCCGCACTTGTTGTACTACATGTATCATTATACACAGATAATGATAATACTAGAAAGCATGGTTATTAAGCCCCCTCCCCCCTATCACTTAGTCACGAGTCATATAGTCATATATAGAGTATGGCGCCAAAACTACATATGACGTCATAATAATGGTATTACACATGTGTTGTTTTTTTTTTTTTTTTTTTTGTGCTCAGATATTGGCTCATTACATCTGTATCTAATCTCATTCATATAGTCTCGGACGTATATAAAACAAGTATTATATTTTCCGTTTTGACTCTTGAATTTTACACATTCATTTTCAATATAATTCTTATACATCCCAGCATGCTCTCGACTTATCTCTCTCCTCTCATCCCAACTAACATCTCGTATATGCATCAACCATCATCTCACCATCTCATTTTAGTCATCCCCTCTCAGCCGCCATATCACTCCACCATCTCGTTTTAACCGATATGTCATTTTTACCGCCATCTCGTCTCATCTACAGTTCACCTCAACCACTTTCTCTCCTTTACAACTATCTCTTATCAACAACTACGATCTTATCTCGACCACCATCTTTTACATTTAAAATCTATACATTAAACTGTTATATCTACATTTAAAGCGCGAAGCGCTCAGAGCCCTAAGGTTTATCATCATTGCCCAATGTTTTATTCATTTATTCTTTTAATCATCTTTTTAATTATTTTGTTCTTCATTTAAGTACATTGACATATTTTTTAATAATTTCATATCTCTGTATCGTTGTAACAGTAACTTTCTATCGAGATATAGTTTGAATAGGGAAACAATAGAACAATTGTCAACTCTTCTGTTAGAAATATGATAATGTTTGTATATTGTATAGCCAATTAAGGACAAAAGAACATTAAATTCGCTGTAATTCTGATCAGCAATCTTGTAACCTATAACAATGAACATCATTTTCCTTGATTGTACATTATAGTGATATTTTTCTAAAGTTATATGGATTAAATTCCACAAAGCATCTACACATTGACATTCAATAAAATGCCTGAATTACCTCACTTATCCAATTTCTTGTTTCTTTTAATTGTCGATAAATTTTCAATTCATCTATTCCGTCATTACCAATTATATCATAAATGAAGATTAGGTCAGATTCAATCCATGCATCCTACACATGTGTCTTGCGATATCTATGACATGGTTGGACGGTCCATGTACATGTATGTGATAAATATCTTTATGAAATCCAATATGTTTCCCAACTTTGGAAATAAAACCACGATCCGCGAGGTATTTCCTCCATAATGGTACATAAGTATTATATAATTAACTTCCTAAAAACGCTTAGTGGGCTACTCGGTATAATTCCGAGAAATCACACAAGGAGGTGCTACATGTACTGGATATAATTCATACATAACCATAAGTCTAGAGAGCTCCGACGGTTTCAAATGTTTAGTGATATTCGTGCTGCGAGTGCGGACTTTACCGAGGTTTGCTTACATCGTGGGGAGTGCGTGGAACATCTATATACATCATGTATAGCTTAACTGATCATGACCTACTTGTAGACAATTAATAATGTCCATACATGTACAATGTACATGGGATATTCATGGATCGTTATTCAATAATGTGCAGTTTTAAGTACATGTATATCCCACATTCCAAAACAAAAGTGTGAAACAAAATTGATAATTTGTAGAGTGGCAAAAGCTATTGGCTTACCGTTAATACTAGGTTTATCATCACCTTTTGTATAACTCTATTGAAATAAACAAAGCGTTTCCCGACGTCGTCTTAATTGCCACGCGTTTGTTGACTATTACTTCGCTCGGAAATGAATCTTCATTGTTAATATCTAAATGTGAATTTGTTTGGTGTTGTAACCTCATCTTAGGCCATCATCTTCGCAGTTTATTTAGAGTACACTCAGATTTTTGTGTTATATATCTCCATAACATAAAAAATCTATTCAAGTTAATCCATAAATGGAAGAGTTTTATAGTATGTATCTATGGGCGGAGTCGTACTATTTAAGATATAGATATAGGGGTACGCCAAGGTTCTGTTCTTGGTCCCCTAATTGGATATAAAAGTACAATTAAATTCCATTTGGCGGCTTTGTTTGTTTGTTCGTTTGATTAATTGACGCCCTATTAACAGCATGGGTCATATAAGGACGGCCTCCCATGTATACGGTGTGTTGCGTGTATGTGTGCTAGATGCTTGTTTTGGGAGACTGCGGTATATCCGTGTTGTGTCTTCTTGTATAGTGGAACTGTTGCCCTTTTTTATAGTGCTATATCACTGAAGCATGCCTCCGAAGACACCAAGCAACACACCCCACCCGGTCACATTATACTGACAATGGGCGAACCAGTCGTCCCATTCCCGTTATACTGAGCGCTAAGCAGGAGCAGAAACTACCACTTTTATAGACTATGGTGTGTCTCGGCCAGGGGCCAGAATCAAGAGCCTACCTCACAGGGGCGAGCCCTCGACAGAAGGCCAAAAGTGAGGCGGTATCGGAGAGACGATAGAAAGAATAAAGTAAGTTAGGATGAAGAGAAAAGAAAAGAACCTAAATTGAGTCGCCTTTTACGATCATGCAAAAGAGGTAGCAGGTACAATTCTTACGCCCTACCTACAGGGCACCATTTGATGGCACATTGCAGTATCCGATATATTAATAGACAATAATAATAATAATAATTAGTTAAACATAAAGCAAATATTATTAACGGTAAATCATTTCTAGGATTTACAATTTCTGTAATATAACACCTATATAGATGCTCCATGTTCCAATAATGCCATGGAGTTAGATCCATCAGTTTACTGCGGTCGATCATTTATACATATATATTATGTTTCTGGGCATTTTGTGCATCCCAAAAATTTCACTTGTGGTGCTGTCGTCAGGTATTGATTTAAAAGATTTCTCCTTATCAGTAAAATACATAACAAACACACATATGATAAAACACATATAACGTTAATTCTTTATAACCAAATCTTGCAATGTGCAATTTACGGTGAATCATTTCTAGGATTTACAATTTCTGAAATATGAAGCCTTGCTAGATGCTCCATGTTTCAATCATACCATTGAGTGAAGTTTATATATATACGTGTCTGATTAAATTCTTCATATCAAGATCGTTATCAAGTTAATGAGTACTGTATGTTTCTGGGCGTTTTGTTCATCCAATTAACCAAGAGGTTCGGCTGTTGCTGTCTGACGAACGAGGCAGCAGAGGTTCTGTTTTCGAACCCAATCCCGTTTGTTATTGCTCTTTGATGATTTTTTTTCTGTTTTACCACTTGTGGTGCTGTCGTCAGGTACTGATTTAAAAAATTCTCTTTATAAACAAAATGCATAACAAACACACACATGATTAAGCACATATAGCATTAATTCTTCGTTAATTCTTTATGAATCAAATCTTGCAAAAATGTGCACGATATTGTAAAGATAATGATTCTTCTGTCTAACGCCGACTTAACAATACCAGAGATATGACTTCACCTTGGCGAATACCATCTTGATACTCAAAACAAAAATGTACTTCAAAAATTCTGTCAAAATAGCACTGAAAAGGTTTTTCTGTGTTTCTCTGACGTTTCCATTCAGAGTCGTAGCCACAAGAAGTTGTGCATCAATTTTGTTATCTAAAAGCAGATAGAGTGTACGTGCTAGAAATTGGATTGATCACTATGATGACACATTTTGTATATTAACATATAAGAATCAGTTTCGTGATTGTAAAAACAGTAAAAATGTTTATTGCCCTTATCTATTCAGACCAAAATTCTATACTCATTTCATGTTTTTTGAGAAATTATCAAAGTCATATTTCAGCACCAAATTAAAATGCTAAACACGATAAAAAAGAATTACACCCAGAAATAAAGCTGAAATATCAAAATTTGAAATGTTATTAAGTCATCTATAATAAAAGAACAAAATAAGACTTATTGCTTGGTGGATACTACAATTTGAGCTAGCGACTTTTCACAATTCTAAATATGCCAGCTCATTAAGAAAATGCAATAAAGATATGTTGATTCTATGGTCAGTACTTACCTGAAGTTATTCCAAAATATGAAACATGCGAATATCAGTTGATAATTAATGATTGATGTCAAATCAGAATCCGTTCTTTTCATCTTCTCAGTATAGTTTTCCTTGGACTGCGTGTTGCTAGCAACAGAACAGTGGATGGAAAATCTCGCGAGATGTAAAGCGTTTATGACGACATATAATTTATGACGTCATTGGATTGTCAATTGTCAAAACGTTGTCGCGTGACTTGTTGGGCACGGAAACATGTCGCTGTTTTTATTTTCACAATGGCTATTTACGTATAAACTAGACTACAACGATGAGCGTTTGAACATATAACTTCTTTTACTAAAGGTCTTGTTGATTGAATTAAATCAGGCAATCGGATAGCAGAAAACAGAAGAACGGCATGCTTGTGGCCAAGGGTGATATTTTTATCATATGGGAAGCCCCTGTTTTTAAATATGCATAAAAAAAGAAAAAAATCTAATATATTCTAAAGTTGGTACATGCAAAATGAAGGTTTCATTTAAGTTTCATTTTAAAACAAAAATAAACGTAACTAAATCGGGTTAGAGATTACAATTCTCAGATCCTCCGAAACTGCGTCTTGACCGCTAGCGTTAACTTTATTTTAAGTGAAATCTATGGCGCGGAAGTGAAATCTATGGCGCGGATTCAGGCAAAATTATTGGAAAAAATCTGCACGATTGACCTATGCAATATATTATCTCAATATCATAATGTAAATGCGAATACTGTGCATATTGATTATGTATATATATACTTTTGTATTTTGTACAGTTAAATAACTATACAATGTACATGTATTTAGATTTCTAAGACATGTGCGTTATTTTCATAAATTGTACAGTACAAATCAACTGTGGTGAGCCACCTATATGGACTACGGATAACCAACACGAAACTCGCCGAAGTATGTTAACGTAAAAGAAGTGTACATGCAAACAACTGCTCACTTGAGAACAAATTATTCACAAAAAGTATTTATGATGCTCGAAATACATCCAAAACAATGTGTTCTGTTGTTATTTAATCTGCAAAATGGTGCTTGCGTCGCGAGTTCGAAGCCTATGGAGCAGGGTTAGACGGAAGTAGGGGTAGGTTGTAAAACTGAGAGGGTAAGGGGAAGTGGGTTAGTTGGCATGTACGGACCATTGGAATTGGTCGATGGTTTTATCAAGGTACTCAGACTGTCCACGTCTCTCTTTCACAACTCAGACACTTCTTTAAGTAAAACAAACATTGATATTTGAATTCAAAATTATAATTCAACATGTTTTTAAATTTTGTACACAAATGACTTTTATCATCTCGTCGCTGTATCTACGATTTAAATGTACCGAAAAAAATGAAACACTTCAATGTTAAATACGTTAATATATTGTACAGGAGATATAATTCTTCAGTCTATTAATTTAAAAATTCGAGCCGTGTTAGACGTTATAAAGACAGTTAGTCAGTTAAATAAGAGGTATACATATTCATGTTAATTTACCCGTGTTATTTTTATTATATATAATCTCTTTAACATATGTCAAATATAACTAGATTCTATTACTTTTATATATATGAAACAAAATAAAAAGTTTAACCAAAAAAACAATCCACCGTGCCGTAACAGCGACTGACACAGCTCGCTGCTGTGACCAGGATTCGAACCTGGGTTGTCGCGGCCACAACGCGAAGTACTAACCACTATACGATCACAGCTATATTGGCGGATGTAAAAATTGTGATCAAAATGTTGCCTGTATTGTCTACATTTTACTTCGTGGAATATATTCAATAGAAAGCAGATGATAACTGATCATTAAGTTTTGTAGAGTAATACATCAAAAGGGATTCCCCGACTACAAATGTTTGAGAATATTGTACAATCTGCTTTACCTGACATGTTTTACATATATGGGCGGAGGCGAACGATTGCAGATGTGGATATTGGAGTACGCCAATTGCAAGGTTCCGTCTTTTATTCCCCTAATTGGATGTATGTAAAATAAGTTTCATTTCATGGCACAACTGTCCTATGTGAAGTTTATACATATACGTGTCTGATCAAATTCTTCATACCGATCGTTATCAAGTTCACGAGTACTGTATGTTTCTGAGCGTTTTGTGCATCCAATTAACCAAGAGGTTCGGCTGTTGCTGTCTGACGAACGAGGCAGCAAAGGATATGTTTTCGAACCCAATCCCATTTGTTATTGCTCTTTGATGATTTTTTTTTTCTGTTTTACCACTTGTTGTGCTGTCGTCAGGTACTGATTTTAAAACAAATCTCTTTATAAGCAAAATGCATAACAAACACACACATGATTAAGCACATGTAACATTAATTTTTCGTTAATTCTTTATGAATCAAATCTTGTAAAAATGTGGACGATATTGTAAAGATAATGATTCTTCTGTCTAACGCCGACTTAACAATACCAGAGATATGACTTCACCTTGGCGAATACCATCTTGATACTCAAAACAAAAATGTACTTCAAAAATTCTGTCAAAATAGCTCTGAAAAGGTTTTTCTGTGTTTCTCTGACGTTTTCATTCAGAGTCGTAGCCACAGGAGGCTGTGCATCAATTTTGTTATCTAAAAGCAGATAGAGTGTACGTGCTAGAATTAGGATTGATCACTATGATGACACATTTTGTATATTAACATATAAGAATCAGTTTCGTGATTGTAAAAACAGTAAAAATGTTTATTGCCCTTATCTATTCAGACCAAAATTCTATACTCATTTCATGTTTTTTGAGAAATTATCAAAGTCATATTTCAGCACCAAATTAAAATGCTAAACACGATAAAAAAGAATAACACCCAGAAATAAAGCTGAAATATCAAAATTTGAAATGTTATTAAGTCATCTAAAATATAAGAACAAAATAAGACTTATTGCTTGGTGGATACTACAATTGGAGCTAGCGACTTTTCACAATTCTAAATATGCCAGCTCATTAAGAAAATGCAATAAAGATATGTTGATTCTATGGTCAGTACTTACCTGAAGTTATTCCAAAATATGAAACATGCGAATATCAGTTGATAATTAATGATTGATGTCAAATCAGAATCCGTTCTTTTCATCTTCTCAGTATAGTTTTCCTTGGACTGCGTGTTGCTAGCAACAGAACAGTGGATGGAAAATCTCGCGAGATGTAAAGCGTTTATGACGACATATAATTTATGACGTCATTGGATTGTCAATTGTCAAAACGTTGTCGCGTGACTTGTTGGGCACGGAAACATGTCGCTGTTTTTATTTTCACAATGGCTATTTACGTATAAACTAGACTACAACGATGAGCGTTTGAAAATATAACTTCTTTTACTAAAGGTCTTGTTGATTGAATTAAATCAGGCAATCGGATAGCAGAAAACAGAAGAACGGCATGCTTGAGGCCAAGGGTGATATTTTTATCATATGGGAAGCCCCTGTTTTTAAATATGCATAAAAAAAGAAAAAAAAATCTAATATATTCTAAAGTTGGTACATGCAAAATGAAGGTTTCATTTAAGTTTCATTTTCAAACAAAAATAAAAGTTATTAAATCGGGTTAGAGATTACAATTCTGAGATCCTCCGAAACTGCGTCTTGATCGCTAGCGCTAACTTTATTTGAAGTGAAATCTATGGCGCGGAAGTGAAATCTATGGCGCGGATTCAGGCAAAATTATTGAAAAAAAAAATCTGCACGATTGACCTATGCAATATATTATCTCAATATCATAATGTAAATGCGAATACTGTGCATATTGATTATGTATATATATACTTTTGTATTTTGTACAGTTAAATAACTATACAATGTACATGTATTTAGATTTCTAAGACATGTGCGTTATTTTCATAAATTGTACAGTACAAATCAACTGTGGTGAGCCACCTATATGGACTACGGATAACCAACACGTAACTCGCCGAAGTATGTTAACGTAAAAGAAGTGTACATGCAAACAACTGCTCACTTGAGAACAAATTATTCACAAAAAGTATTTATGATGCTCGAAATACATCCAAAACAATGTGTTCTGTTGTTATTTAATCTGCAAAATGGTGCTTGCGTCGCGAGTTCGAAGCCTATGGAGCAGGGTTAGACGGAAGTAGGGGTAGGTTGTAAAACTGAGAGGGTAAGGGGAAGTGGGTTAGTTGGCAGGTACGGACCATTGGTCGATGGTTTTATCAAGGTACTCAGACTGTTCACGTCTCTCTTTCACAACTCAGACACTTCTTTAAGTAAAACAAACATTGATATTTGAATTCAAAATTATAATTCAACATGTTTTTAAATTTTGTACACAAATGACTTTTATCATCTCGTCGCTGTATCTACGATTTAAATGTACCGAAATAAAATGAAACACTTCAATGTTAAATACGTTAATATATTGTACAGGAGATATAATTCTTCAGTCTATTAATTTAAAAATTCGAGCCGTGTTAGACATTATAAAGACAGTTAGTCAGTTAAATAAGAGGTATACATATTCATGTTAATTTACCCGTGTTATTATTATTATATATAATCTCTTTAACATATGTCAAATATAACTAGATTCTATTACTTTTATATATATGAAACAAAATAAAAAGTTTAACCAAAAAACAATCCACCGTGCCGTAACAGCGACTGACACAGCTCGCTGCTGTGACCAGGATTCGAACCTGGGTTGTCGCGGCCACAACGCGAAGTACTAACCACTATACGATCACAGCTATATTGGCGGATGTAGAAATTGTGATCAAAATGTTGCCTGTATTGTCTACATTTTACTTCGTGGAATATATTCAATAGAAAGCAGATGATAACTGATCATTAAGTTTTGTAGAGTAATACATCAAAAGGGATTCCCCGACTACAAATGTTTGAGAATATTGTACAATCTGCTTTACCTGACATGTTTTACATATATGGGCGGAGGCGAACGATTGCAGATGTGGATATTGGAGTACGCCAATTGCAAGGTTCCGTTCTTTATTCCCCTAATTGGATGTACAAGTAAAAATAAGTTTCATTTCATGGCACACTGCACTGTCCTATGTGAAGTTTATACATATACGTGTCTGATCAAATTCTTCATACCGAGATCGTTATCAAGTTCACGAGTACTGTATGTTTTCTGAGCGTTTTGTGCATCCAATTAACCAAGAGGTTCGGCTGTTGCTGTCTGACGAACGAGGCAGCAAAGGATATGTTTTCGAACCCAATCCCGTTTGTTATTGCTCTTTGATGATTTTTTTTTCTGTTTTACCACTTGTTGTGCTGTCGTCAGGTACTGATTTTAAAACAAAATCTCTTTATAAGCAAAATGCATAACAAACACACACATGATTAAGCACATATAACATTAATTTTTCGTTAATTCTTTATGAATCAAATCTTGCAAAAATGTGGACGATATTGTAAAGATAATGATTCTTCTGTCTAACGCCGACTTAACAATACCGGAGATATGACTTCACCTTGGCGAATACCATCTTGATACTCAAAACAAAAATGTACTTCAAAAATTCTGTCAAAATAGCTCTGAAAAGGTTTTTCTGTGTTTCTCTGACGTTTTCATTCAGAGTCGTAGCCACAGGAGGCTGTGCATCAATTTTGTTATCTAAAAGCAGATAGAGTGTACGTGCTAGAAATTGGATTGATCACTATGATGACACATTTTGTATATTAACATATAAGAATCAGTTTCGTGATTGTAAAAACAGTAAAAATGTTTATTGCCCTTATCTATTCAGACCAAAATTCTATACTCATTTCATCAAAGTCATATTTCAGCACCAAATTAAAATGCTAAACACGATAAAAAAGAATAACACCCAGAAATAAAGCTGAAATATCAAAATTTGAAATGTTATTAAGTCATCTAAAATATAAGAACAAAATAAGACTTATTGCTTGGTGGATACTACAATTGGAGCTAGCGACTTTTCACAATTCTAAATATGCCAGCTCATTAAGAAAATACAATAAAGATATGTTGATTCTATGGTCAGTACTTACCTGAAGTTATTCCAAAATATGAAACATGCGAATATCAGTTGATAATTAATGATTGATGTCAAATCAGAATCCGTTCTTTTCATCTTCTCAGTATAGTTTTCCTTGGACTGCGTGTTGCTAGCAACAGAACAATGGATGGAAAATCTCGCGAGATGTAAAGCGTTTATGACGACATATAATTTATGACGTCATTGGATTGTCAAAACGTTGTCGCGTGACTTGTTGGGCACGGAAACATGTCGCTGTTTTTATTTTCACAATGGCTATTTACGTATAAACTAGACTACAACGATGAGCGTTTGAAAATATAACTTCTTTTACTAAAGGTCTTGTTGATTGAATTAAATCAGGCAATCGGATAGCAGAAAACAGAAGAACGGCATGCTTGAGGCCAAGGGTGATATTTTTATCATATGGGAAGCCCCTGTTTTAAAATATGCATAAAAAAAAAAAAAAACAATCTAATATATTCTAAAATTGGTACATCCAAAATGAAGGTTTCATTTAAGTTTCATTTTAAAACAAAAATAAACGTTACTAAATCGGGTTAGAGATTACAATTCTGAGATCCTCCGAAACTGCGTCTTGACGCTAGCGCTAACTTTATTTGAAGTGAAATCTATGGCGCGGAAGTGAAATCTATGGCGCGGATTCAGGCAAAATTATTTGAGAAAAAAAATCTGCACGATTGACCTATGCAAAATATTATCTCAATATCATAATGTAAATGCGAATACTGAGCATATTGATTATGTATATATATACTTTTGTATTTTGTACAGTTAAATAACTATACAATGTACATGTATTTAGATTTCTAAGACATGTGCGTTATTTTCATAAATTGTACAGTACAAATCAACTGTGGTGAGCCACCTATATGGACTACGGATAACCAACACGTAACTCGCCGAAGTATGTTAACGTAAAAGAAGTGTACATGCAAACAACTGCTCACTTGAGAACAAATTATTCACAAAAAGTATTTATGATGCTCGAAATACATCCAAAACAATGTGTTCTGTTGTTATTTAATCTGCAAAATGGTGCTTGCGTCGCGAGTTCGAAGCCTATGGAGCAGGGTTAGACGGAAGTAGGGGTAGGTTGTAAAACTGAGAGGGCAAGGGGAAGTGGGTTAGTTGGCATGTACGGACCATTGGAATTGGTCGATGGTTTTAAAAAATCAAGTTACCCCAGACTGTCCACGTCTCTCTTTCACAACTCAGACACTTCTTTAAGTAAAACAAACATTGATATTTGAATTCAAAATTATAATTCAACATGTTTTTAAATTTTGTACACAAATGACTTTTATCATCTCGTCGCTGTATCTACGATTTAAATGTACCGAAAAAAATGAAACACTTCAATGTTAAATACGTTAATATATTGTACAGGAGATATAATTCTTCAGTCTATTAATTTAAAAAATTCGAGCCGTTTTAGACATTATAAAGACAGTTAGTCAGTTAAATAAGAGGTATACATATTCATGTTAATTTACCCGTGTTATTATTATTATATATATAATCTCTTTAACATATGTCAAATATAACTAGATTCTATTACTTTTACATATATGACACAAAATAAAAAGTTTAACCAAAAAAACAATCCACCGTGCCGTAACAGCGACTGACACAGCTCGCTGCTGTGACCAGGATTCGAACCTGGGTTGTCGCGGCCACAACGCGAAGTACTAACCACTATACGATCACAGCTATATTGGCGGATGTAGAAATAGTGATTAAAATGTTGCCTGTATTGTCTACATTTTACTTCGTGGAATATATTCAATAGAAAACAGATGATAAATGATCATTAAGTTTTGTAGAGTAATACATCAAAAGGGATTCCCCGACTACAAATGCTTGAAAATATTGTACAAACTGCTTTACCTGACATGTTTTACATATATGGGCGGAGGCGAACGATTGCAGATGTGGATAGCGGAGTACGACAATTGCAAGGTTCCGTTCCTTATTCCCCTAATTGGATGTACAAGTAAAAACAATTTTCATTTCATGGCACACTCCACTGTCCTATATATAAATAGAAAATTACAATCAATTAAACGTAAAGCAAAAATCATTAACGGTGAATCATTTCTAGGATTTACAATTTCTGAAATATGAAGCCTTGTTAGATATTCCATGTTTCAATCATACGTGTCTGATCAAATTCTTCATATCAAGATCGTTATCAAGTTCATGAGTACTGTTTGTTTCTGAGCGTTTTGTGCATCCAATTAACCAAGAGGTTCAGCTGTTGCTGTCTGACGAACGAGGCAGCAAAGGATATGTTTTTGAACCCAATCCCGTTTGTTATTGCTCTTTGATGATGTTTTTTTTTCTGTTTTACCACTTGTTGTGCTGTCGTCAGGTACTGATTTCAAAACAAATCTCTTTATAAGCAAAATGCATAACAAACACACACATGATTAAGCACATATAACATTAATTCTTCGTTAATTCTTTATGAATCAAATCTTGCAAAAATGTGCACGATATTGTAAAGATAATGATTTTTTCTGTCTAACGCCGACTTAAAAATACCGGAGATATGACTTCACCTTGGCGAATACCATCTTGATACTCAAAACAAAAATGTACTTCAAAAATTCTGTCAAAATAGCTCTGAAAAGGTTTTTCTGTGTTTCTCTGACGTTTTCATTCAGAGTCGTAGCCACAGGAGGCTGTGCATCAATTTTGTTATCTAAAGCAGATAGAGTGTACGTGCTAGAAATTGGATTGATCACTATGATGACACATTTTGTATATGAACATATCAGAATCAGTTTCGTGATTGTAAAAAAACAGTAAAAAAGTTTATTGCCCTCTAAATATTTAATTCTTAATTGCCCTCTAAATATTTAATTCTAAATATGCCAGCTTATTAAGAAAATGCAATAAAGATATGTTGATTCTATGGTCAGTACTTACCTGAAGTTATTCCAAAATATGAAACATGCGAATATCAGGTGATAATTAATGATTGATGTCAAATCAGAATCCGTTCTTTTCATCTTCTCAGTATAGTTTGCCTTGGACTGCGTGTTGCTAGCAACAGAACAATGGATGGAAAATCTCGCGAGATGTAAAGCGTTTATGACGACATATAATTTATGACGTCATTAGATTGTCAATTGTCAAAACGTTGTCGCGTGACTTGTTGGGCACGGAAACATGTCGCTGTTTACATTTTCCCAATGGCTATTTACGTATAAACTAGACTACAACGATGAGCGTTTGAAAATATAACTTCTTTTACTAAAGGTCTTGTTGATTGAATTAAATCAGGCAATCGGATAGCAGAAAACAGAAGAACGGCATGCTTGAGGCCAAGGGTGATATTTTCATCATATGGGAATCCCCTGTTTTCAAATATGCATAAAAAAGGAAAAAAATTCTAATATATTCTAAAATTGGTACATCCAAAATGAAGGTTTCATTTAAGTTTCATTTTAAAACAAAAATAAACGTTACAAAATCGGGTTAGAGATTACAATTCTGAGATCCTCCGAAACTGCGTCTTGATCGCTAGCGCTAACTTTATTTGAAGTGAAATCTATGGCGCGGAAGTGAAATCTATGGCGCGGATTCAGGCAAAATTAATGAAAAAAATCTGCACGATTGACCTATGCAATATATTATCTCAATATCATAATGTAAATGCGAATACTGTGCATATTGATTATGTATATATATACTTTTGTATTTTGTACAGTTAAATAACTATACAATGTACATGTATTTAGATTTCTAAGACATGTGCGTTATTTTCATAAATTGTACAGTACAAATCAACTGTGGTGAGCCACCTATATGGACTACGGATAACCAACACGTAACTCGCCGAAGTATGTTAACGTAAAAGAAGTGTACATGCAAACAACTGCTCACTTGAGAACAAATTATTCACAAAAAGTATTTATGATGCTCGAAATACATCCAAAACAATGTGTTCTGTTGTTATTTAATCTGCAAAATGGTGCTTGCGTCGCGAGTTCGAAGCCTATGGAGCAGGGTTAGACGGAAGTAGGGGTAGGTTGTAAAACTGAGAGGGTAAGGGGAAGTGGGTTAGTTGGCAGGTACGGACCATTGGTCGATGGTTTTATCAAGGTACTCAGACTGTTCACGTCTCTCTTTCACAACTCAGACACTTCTTTAAGTAAAACAAATATTGATATTTGAATTCAAAATTATAATTCAACATGTTTTTAAATTTTGTACACAAATGACTTTTATCATCTCGTCGCTGTATCTACGATTTAAATGTACCGAAAAAAAAATGAAACACTTCAATTTTAAATACGTTAATATATTGTACAGAAGATATAATTCTTCAGTCTATTAATTTAAAAATTCGAGCCGTTTTAGACATTATAAAGACAGTTTGTCAGTTAAATAAGAGGTATACATATTCATGTTAATTTACCCGTGTTATTATTATATATATAATCTCTTTAACATATGTCAAATATAACTAGATTCTATTACTTTTATATATATGAAACAAAATAAAAAGTTAACCAAAAAAACAATCCACCGTGCCGTAACAGCGACTGACACAGCTCGCTGCTGTGACCAGGATTCGAACCTGGGTTGTCGCGGCCACAACGCGAAGTACTAACCACTATACGATCACAGCTATATTGGCGGATGTAGAAATAGTGATTAAAATGTTGCCTGTATTGTCTACATTTTACTTCGTGGAATATATTCAATAGAAAGCAGTTGATAAATGATCATTAAGTTTTGTAGAGTAATACATCAAAAGGGATTCCCCGACTACAAATGTTTGAGAATATTGTACAATCTGCTTTACCTGACATGTTTTACATATATGGGCGGAGGCGAACGATTGCAGATGTGGATATCGGAGTACGCCAATTGCAAGGTTCCGTTCTTTATTCCCCTAATTGGATGTACAAGTAAAAACAAGTTTTATTTCATGGCACACTGCACTGTCCTATATATAAATAGAAATTACAATCAATTAAACGTAAAGCAAAAATCATTAACGGTGAATCATTTCTAGGATTTACAATTTCTGAAATATGAAGCCTTGTTAGATATTCCATGTTTCAATCATACGTGTCTGATCAAATTCTTCATATCAAGATCGTTATCAAGTTCATGAGTACTGTTTGTTTCTGAGCGTTTTGTGCATCCAATTAACCAAGAGGTTCAGCTGTTGCTGTCTGACGAACGAGGCAGCAAAGGATATGTTTTTGAACCCAATCCCGTTTGTTATTGCTCTTTGATGATGTTTTTTTCTGTTTTACCACTTGTTGTGCTGTCGTCAAGTACTGATTTCAAAAAAAATCTCTTTATAAGCAAAATGCATAAAACACACACACATGATTAAGCACATATAACATTAATTCTTCGTTAATTCTTTATGAATCAAATCTTGCAAAAATGTGCACGATATTGTAAAGATAATGATTTTTCTGTCTAACGCCGACTTAAAAATACCGGAGATATGACTTCACCTTGGCGAATACCATCTTGATACTCAAAACAAAAATGTACTTCAAAAATTCTGTCAAAATAGCTCTGAAAAGGTTTTTCTGTGTTTCTCTGACGTTTTCATTCAGAGTCGTAGCCACAGGAGGCTGTGCATCAATTTTGTTATCTAAAGCAGATAGAGTGTACGTGCTAGAAATTGGATTGATCACTATGATGACACATTTTGTATATGAACATATAAGAATCAGTTTCGTGATTGTAAAAACAGTAAAAATGTTTATTGCCCTCTAAATATTTAATTCTAAATATGCCAGCTAAATATTTAATTCTAAATATGCCAGCTCATTAAGAAAATACAATAAAGATATGTTGATTCTATGGTCAGTACTTACCTGAAGTTATTCCAAAATATGAAACATGCGAATATCAGGTGATAATTAATGATTGATGTCAAATCAGAATCCGTTCTTTTCATCTTCTCAGTATAGTTTGCCTTGGACTGCGTGTTGCTAGCAACAGAACAATGGATGGAAAATCTCGCGAGATGTAAAGCGTTTATGACGACATATAATTTATGACGTCATTAGATTGTCAATTGTCAAAACGTTGTCGCGTGACTTGTTGGGCACGGAAACATGTCGCTGTTTACATTTTCCCAATGGCTATTTACGTATAAACTAGACTACAACGATGAGCGTTTGAAAATATAACTTCTTTTACTAAAGGTCTTGTTGATTGAATTAAATCAGGCAATCGGATAGCAGAAAACAGAAGAACGGCATGCTTGAGGCCAAGGGTGATATTTTCATCATATGGGAATCCCCTGTTTTCAAATATGCATAAAAAAGGAAAAAAATTCTAATATATTCTAAAATTGGTACATCCAAAATGAAGGTTTCATTTAAGTTTCATTTTAAAACAAAAATAAACGTTACAAAATCGGGTTAGAGATTACAATTCTGAGATGCTCCGAAACTGCGTCTTGATCGCTAGCGCTAACTTTATTTGAAGTGAAATCTATGGCGCGGAAGTGAAATCTATGGCGCGGATTCAGGCAAAATTAATGAAAAAAATCTGCACGATTGACCTATGCAATATATTATCTCAATATCATAATGTAAATGCGAATACTGTGCATATTGATTATGTATATATATACTTTTGTATTTTGTACAGTTAAATAACTATACAATGTACATGTATTTAGATTTCTAAGACATGTGCGTTATTTTCATAAATTGTACAGTACAAATCAACTGTGGTGAGCCACCTATATGGACTACGGATAAACAACACGTAACTCGCCGAAGTATGTTAACGTAAAAGAAGTGTACATGCAAACAACTGCTCACTTGAGAACAAATTATTCACAAAAAGTATTTATGATGCTCGAAATACATCCAAAACAATGTGTTCTGTTGTTATTTAATCTGCAAAATGGTGCTTGCGTCGCGAGTTCGAAGCCTATGGAGCAGGGTTAGACGGAAGTAGGGGTAGGTTGTAAAACTGAGAGGGTAAGGGGAAGTGGGTTAGTTGGCATGTACGGACCATTGGAATTGGTCGATGGTTTTAAAAAATCAAGTTACCCCAGACTGTTCACGTCTCTCTTTCACAACTCAGACACTTCTTTAAGTAAAACAAATATTGATATTTGAATTCAAAATTATAATTCAACATGTTTTTAAATTTTGTACACAAATGACTTTTATCATCTCGTCGCTGTATCTACGATTTAAATGTACCGAAAAAAAATGAAACACTTCAATGTTAAATACGTTAATATATTGTACAGGAGATATAATTCTTCAGTCTATTAATTTAAAAATTCGAGCCGTTTTAGACATTATAAAGACAGTTTGTCAGTTAAATAAGAGGTATACATATTCATGTTAATTTACCCGTGTTATTATTATTATATATATAATCTCTTTAACATATGTCAAATATAACTAGATTCTATTACTTTTATATATATGAAACAAAATAAAAAGTTAACCAAAAAACAATCCACCGTGCCGTAACAGCGACTGACACAGCTCGCTGCTGTGACCAGGATTCGAACCTGGGTTGTCGCGGCCACAACGCGAAGTACTAACCACTATACGATCACAGCTATATTGGCGGATGTAGAAATAGTGATTAAAATGTTGCCTGTATTGTCTACATTTTACTTCGTGGAATATATTCAATAGAAAGCAGTTGATAAATGATCATTAAGTTTTGTAGAGTAATACATCAAAAGGGATTCCCCGACTACAAATGTTTGAGAATATTGTACAATCTGCTTTACCTGACATGTTTTACATATATGGGCGGAGGCGAACGATTGCAGATGTGGATATCGGAGTACGCCAATTGCAAGGTTCCGTTCTTTATTCTCCTAATTGGATGTACAAGTAAAAACAAGTTTTATTTCATGGCACACTGCACTGTCCTATATATAAATAGAAAATTACAATCAATTAAACGTAAAGCAAAAATCATTAACGGTGAATCATTTCTAGGATTTACAATTTCTGAAATATGAAGCCTTGTTAGATGCTCCATGTTTCAATCATACCATTGAGTGAAGTTTATACATATACGTGTCTGATCAAATTCTTCATATCAAGATCGTTATCAAGTTCATGAGTACTGTTTGTTTCTGAGCGTTTTGTGCATCCAATTAACCAAGAGGTTCAGCTGTTGCTGTCTGACGAACGAGGCAGCAAAGGATATGTTTTTGAACCCAATCCCGTTTGTTATTGCTCTTTAATGATGTTTTTTTTTTCTGCTTTACCACTTGTTGTGCTGTCGTCAGGTACTGATTTCAAAACAAATCTCTTTATAAGCAAAATGCATAACAAACACACGCATGATTAAGCACATATAACATTAATTCTTCGTTAATTCTTTATGAATCAAATCTTGCAAAAATGTGCACGATATTGTAAAGATAATGATTTTTCTGTCTAACGCCGACTTAAAAATACCGGAGATATGACTTCACCTTGGCGAATACCATCTTGATACTCAAAACAAAAATGTACTTCAAAAATTCTGTCAAAATAGCTCTGAAAAGGTTTTTCTGTGTTTCTCTGACGTTTTCATTCAGAGTCGTAGCCACAGGAGGCTGTGCATCAATTTTGTTATCTAAAGCAGATAGAGTGTACGTGCTAGAAATTGGATTGATCACTATGATGACACATTTTGTATATGAACATATAAGAATCAGTTTCGTGATTGTGTAAAAAACAGTAAAAAAGTTTATTGCCCTCTAAATATTTAATTCTAAATATGCCAGCTCATTAAGAAAATACAATAAAATTATGTTGATTCTATGGTCAGTACTTACCTGAAGTTATTCCAAAATATGAAACATGCGAATATCAGGTGATAATTAATGATTGATGTCAAATCAGAATCCGTTCTTTTCATCTTCTCAGTATAGTTTGCCTTGGACTGCGTGTTGCTAGCAACAGAACAATGGATGGAAAATCTCGCGAGATGTAAAGCGTTTATGACGACATATAATTTATGACGTCATTGGATTGTCAATTGTCAAAACGTTGTCGCGTGACTTGTTGGGCACGGAAACATGTCGCTGTTTTACATTTTCCCAATGGCTATTTACGTATAAACTAGACTACAACGATGAGCGTTTGAAAATATAACTTCTTTTACTAAAGGTCTTGTTGATTGAATTAAATCAGGCAATCGGATAGCAGAAAACAGAAGAACGGCATGCTTGAGGCCAAGGGTGATATTTTCATCATATGGGAATCCCCTGTTTTCAAATATGCATAAAAAAAGGAAAAAAATTCTAATATATTCTAAAATTGGTACATCCAAAATGAAGGTTTCATTTAAGTTTCATTTTAAAACAAAAATAAACGTTACAAAATCGGGTTAGAGATTACAATTCTGAGATGCTCCGAAACTGCGTCTTGATCGCTAGCGCTAACTTTATTTGAAGTGAAATCTATGGCGCGGAAGTGAAATCTATGGCGCGGATTCAGGCAAAATTAATGAAAAAAATCTGCACGATTGACCTATGCAATATATTATCTCAATATCATAATGTAAATGCGAATACTGTGCATATTGATTATGTATATATATATACTTTTGTATTTTGTACAGTTAAATAACTATACAATGTACATGTATTTATATTTCTAAGACATGTGCGTTATTTTCATAAATTGTACAGTACAAATCAACTGTGGTGAGCCACCTATATGGACTACGGATAACCAACATGGAACTCGCCGAATTATGTTAACGTAAAAGAAGTGTACATGCAAACAACTGCTCACTTGAGAACAAAATTATTCACAAAAAGTATTTATGATGCTCGAAATACATCCAAAACAATGTGTTCTGTTGTTATTTAATCTGCAAAATGGTGCTTGCGTCGCGAGTTCGAAGCCTATGGAGCAGGGTTAGACGGAAGTAGGGGTAGGTTGTAAAACTGAGAGGGCAAGGGGAAGTGGGTTAGTTGGCATGTACGGACCATTGGAATTGGTCGATGGTTTTAAAAAATCAAGTTACCCCAGACTGTTCACGTCTCTCTTTCACAACTCAGACACTTCTTTAAGTAAAACAAACATTGATATTTGAATTCAAAATTATAATTCAATGTTTTTAAATTTTGTACACAAATGACTTTTATCATCTCGTCGCTGTATCTACGATTTAAATGTACCGAAAAAAATGAAACACTTCAATGTTAAATACGTTAATATATTGTACAGGAGATATAATTCTTCAGTCTATTAATTTAAAAATTCGAGCCGTTTTAGACGTTATAAAGACAGTTAGTCAGTTAAATAAGAGGTTTACATATTCATGTTAATTTACCCGTGTTATTATTATTATATATAATCTCTTTAACATATGTCAAATATAACTAGATTCTATTACTTTTATATATATGAAACAAAATAAAAAGTTTAACCAAAAAAACAATCCACCGTGCCGTAACAGCGACTGACACAGCTCGCTGCTGTGACCAGGATTCGAACCTGGGTTGTCGCGGCCACAACGCGAAGTACTAACCACTATACGATCACAGCTATATTGGCGGATGTAGAAATCGTGATCAAAATGTTGCCTGTATTGTCTACATTTTACTTCGTGGAATATATTCAATAGAAAGCAGATGATAAATGATCATTAAGTTTTGTAGAGTAATACATCAAAAGGGATTCCCCGACTACAAATGTTTGAGAATATTGTACAATCTGCTTTACCTGACATGTTTTACATATATGGGCGGAGGCGAACGATTGCAGATGTGGATATTGGAGTACGCCAATTGCAAGGTTCCGTTCTTTATTCCCCTAATTGGATGTACAAGTAAAAAATTTCATTTCATGGCACACTTGTCCTATATATAAATAGAAAATTACAATCAATTAAACGTAAAGCAAAAATCATTAACGGTGAATCATTTCTAGGATTTACAATTTCTGAAATATGAAGCCTTGTTAGATATGTTAATACATATACGTGTCTGATCAAATTCTTCATATCGAGATCGTTATCAAGTTCATGAGTACTGTATGTTTCTGAGCGTTTTGTGCATCCAATTAACCAAGAGGTTCGGCTGTTGCTGTCTGACGAACGAGGCAGCAAAGGATATGTTTTTGAACCCAATCCCGTTTGTTATTGCTCTTTGATGATGTTTTTTTCTGTTTTACCACTTGTTGTGCTGTCGTCAGGTACTGATTTCAAAACAAATCTCTTTATAAGCAAAATGCATAACAAACACACACATGATTAAGCACATATAACATTAATTCTTCGTTAATTCTTTATGAATCAAATCTTGCAAAAATGTGCACGATATTGTAAAGATAATGATTTTTCTGTCTAACGCCGACTTAAAAATACCGGAGATATGACTTCACCTTGGCGAATACCATCTTGATACTCAAAACAAAAATGTACTTCAAAAATTCTGTCAAAATAGCTCTGAAAAGGTTTTTCTGTGTTTCTCTGACGTTTTCATTCAGAGTCGTAGCCACAGGAGGCTGTGCATCAATTTTGTTATCTAAAGCAGATAGAGTGTACGTGCTAGAAATTGGATTGATCACTATGATGACACATTTTGTATATTAACATATAAGAATCAGTTTCGTGATTGTAAAAACAGTAAAAATGTTTATTGCCCTTATCTATTCAGACCAAAATTCTATACTCATTTCATCAAAGTCATATTTCAGCACCAAATTAAAATGCTAAACACGATAAAAAAGAATTACACCCAGAAATAAAGCTGAAATATCAAAATTTGAAATGTTATTAAGTCATTAAAAATATAAGAACAAAATAAGACTTATTGCTTGGTGGATACTACAATTGGAGCTAGCGACTTTTCACAATTCTAAATATGCCAGCTCATTAAGAAAATGCAATAAAGATATGTTGATTCTATGGTCAGTACTTACCTGAAGTTATTCCAAAATATGAAACATGCGAATATCAGTTGATAATTAATGATTGATGTCAAATCAGAATCCGTTCTTTTCATCTTCTCAGTATAGTTTTCCTTGGACTGCGTGTTGCTAGCAACAGAACAGTGGATGGAAAATCTCGCGAGATGTAAAGCGTTTATGACGACATATAATTTATGACGTCATTGGATTGTCAATTGTCAAAACGTTGTCGCGTGACTTGTTGGGCACGGAAACATGTCGCTGTTTACATTTTCACAATGGCTATTTACGTATAAACTAGACTACAACGATGAGCGTTTGAACATATAACTTCTTTTACTAAAGGTCTTGTTGATTGAATTAAATCAGGCAATCGGATAGCAGAAAACAGAAGAACGGCATGCTTGTGGCCAAGGGTGATATTTTTATCATATGGGAAGCCCCTGTATTTAAATATGCATCAAAAAAAAATCTAATATATTCTGAAATTGGTACATCCAAACTGAAGGTTTCATTTAAGTTTCATTTTAAAACAAAAATAAACGTTACAAAATCGGGTTAGAGATTACAATTCTGAGATCCTCCGAAACTGCGTCTTGATCGCTAGCGCTAACTTTATTTGAAGTGAAATCTATGGCGCGGAAGTGAAATCTATGGCGCGGATTCAGGCAAAATTATTGAAAAAAATCTGCACGATTGACCTATGCAATATATTATCTCAATATCATAATGTGAATGCGAATACTGTGCATATTGATTATGTATATATATATACTTTTGTATTTTGTACAGTTAAATAAACATACAATGTACATGTATTTAGATTTCTAAGACATGTGCGTTATTTTCATAAATTGTACAGTACAAATCAACTGTGGTGAGCCACCTATATGGACTATGGATAACCAACACGTAACTCGCCGAAGTATGTTAATGTAAAAGAAGTGTACATGCAAACAACTGCTCACTTGAGAACAAATTATTCACAAAAAGTATTTATGATGCTCGAAATACATCCAAAACAATGTGTTATGTTATTATTTAATCTGCAAAATGGTGCTTGCGTCGCGATTTCGAAGCCTATGGAGCAGGGTTAGACGGAAGTAGGGGTAGGTTGAAAAACTGAGAGGGTAAGGGGAAGTGGGTTAGTTGGCAGGTACGGACCATTGGTCGATGGTTTTATCAAGGTACTCAGACTGTTCACGTCTCTCTTTCACAACTCAGACACTTCTTTAAGTAAAACAAATATTGATATTTGAATTCAAAATTATAATTCAACATGTTTTTAAATTTTGTACAAAATGACTTTTCTTATCTCGTCGCTGTATCTACGATTTAAATGTACCGAAAAAAAATGAAACACTTCAATGCTAAATACGTTAATATATTGTACAGGAATTATAATTCTTCAGTCTATTAATTTAAAAATTCGAGCCGTTTTAGACATTATAAAGACAGTTTGTCAGTTAAATAAGAGGTTTACATATTCATGTTAATTTACCCGTGTTATTATTATTATATATAATCTCTTTAACATATGTCAAATATAACTAGATTCTATTACTTTTATATATATGAAACAAAATAAAAAGTTAACCAAAAAAACAATCCACCGTGCCGTAACAGCGACTGACACAGCTCGCTGCTGTGACCAGGATTCGAACCTGGGTTGTCGCGGCCACAACGCGAAGTACTAACCACTATACGATCACAGCTATATTGGCGGATGTAGAAATAGTGATTAAAATGTTGCCTGTATTGTCTACATTTTACTTCGTGGAATATATTCAATAGAAAGCAGTTGATAAATGATCATTAAGTTTTGTAGAGTAATACATCAAAAGGGATTCCCCGACTACAAATGTTTGAGAATATTGTACAATCTGCTTTACCTGATATGTTTTACATATATGGGTGGAGGCGAACGATTGCAGATGTGGATATCGGAGTACGCCAATTGCAAGGTTCCGTTCTTTATTCTCCTAATTGGATGTACAAGTAAAAACAAGTTTTATTTCATGGCACACTGCACTGTCCTATATATAAATAGAAAATTACAATCAATTAAACGTAAAGCAAAAATCATTAACGGTGAATCATTTCTAGGATTTACAATTTCTGAAATATGAAGCCTTGTTAGATGCTCCATGTTTCAATCATACCATTGAGTGAAGTTTATACATATACGTGTCTGATCAAATTCTTCATATCAAGATCGTTATCAAGTTCATGAGTACTGTATGTTTCTGAGCGTTTTGTGCATCCAATTAACCAAGAGGTTCAGCTGTTGCTGTCTGACGAACGAGGCAGCAAAGGATATGTTTTTGAACCCAATCCCGTTTGTTATTGCTCTTTGATGATTTTTTTTTACCACTTGTTGTGCTGTCGTCAGGTACTGATTTCAAAAAAAATCTCTTTATAAGCAAAATGCATAAAAAACACACACATGATTAAGCACATATAACATTGATTCTTCGTTAATTCTTTATGAATCAAATCTTGCAAAAATGTGGACGATATTTTTAAAGATAATGATTCTTCTGTCTAACGCCGACTTAAAAATACCGGAGATATGACTTCACCTTGGCGAATACCATCTTGATACTCAAAACAAAAATGTACTTTAAAAATTCTGTCAAAATAGCTCTGAAAAGGTTTTTCTGTGTTTCTCTGACGTTTTCATTCAGAGTCGTAGCCACAGGAGGCCTGTGCATCAATTTTGTTATCTAAAGCAGATAGAGTGTACGTGCTAGAAATTGGATTGATCACTATGATGACACATTTTGTATATTAACATATAAGAATCAGTTTCGTGATTGTAAGAACAGTAAAAATGTTTATTGCCCTTATCTATTCAGACCAAAATTCTTTACTCATTTCATGTTTTTTGAGAAATTATCAAAGTCATATTTCGGCACCAAATTAAAATGCGAAACACGATAAAAAAGAATTACACCCAGAAATAAAGCTAAAATATCAAAATTTGAAATGTTATTAAGTCATCTAAAATATAAGAACAATATAAGACTTATTGCTTGGTGGATACTACATTTGGAGCTAGCGACTTTTCACAATTCTAAATATACCAGCTCATTAAGAAAATGCAATAAAAATATGTTGATTCTATGGTCAGTACTTACCTGAAGTTATTCCAAAATATGAAACATGCGAATATCAGGTGATAATTAATGATTGATGTCAAATCAGAATCCGTTCTTTTCATCTTCTCAGTATAGTTTGCCTTGGACTGCGTGTTGCTAGCAACAGAACAATGGATGGAAAAATCTCGCGAGATGTAAAGCGTTTATGACGACATATAATTTATGACGTCATTGGATTGTCAATTGTCAAAACGTTGTCGCGTGACTTGTTGGGCACGGAAACATGTCGCTGTTTACATTTTCCCAATGGCTATTTACGTATAAACTAGACTACAACGATGAGCGTTTGAAAATATAACTTCTTTTACTAAAGGTCTTGTTGATTGAATTAAATCAGGCAATCGGATAGCAGAAAACAGAAGAACGGCATACTTGAGGCCAAGGGTGATATTTTTATCATATGGGAAGCCCCTGTTTTCAAATATGCATAAAAAAAAGAAAAAAAAATCTAATATATTCTAAAATTGGTACATCCAAAATGAAGGTTTCATTTAAGTTTCATTTTAAAACAAAAATAAACGTTACTAAATCGGGTTAGAGATTACAATTCTGAGATCCTCCGAAACTGCGTCTTGACCGCTAGCGCTAACTTTATTTGAAGTGAAATCTATGGCGCGGAAGTGAAATCTATGGCGCGGATTCAGGCAAAATTATTGAAAAAAAATATGCACGATTGACCTATGCAATATATTATCTCAATATCATAATGTAAATGCGAATACTGTGCATATTGATTATGTGTATATATAACGTGTTGCTGTTTTTATTTTCCCAATGGCTATTTACTTATAGACTAAACTACAACGATGAGCGTTAGAAGATTTAACTCCTTTTACTAAAGGTGTTTTTGATTGAATTAAATCTGGCAATCGGATAGCAGAAAACAGAAGAACGGCATGCTTGTTTGAGTCAAGGATGATATTTTTATCATTTGGAAAGCCCCTATTTTTTCCATTAAGCATAAAAAAGGAAAACATCAAGTATATTCTTAAATTGATGGTTTGATTTAAATTTTATTTTAAAACAAAAATTAACGTTACTAAACCGGTTAGAGATTACAATTCTGAGATCCTCCGGAACTGCGTCTTGACCGAAAGCGCTAAATTTACTTGAAATGAAATCTATGGCGCGGATTCAGGCAAAATTATTGAAAATTCTGCACGATTGACCTATGCATTATATTATCTCAGTGAAATCTATGGCGCGGATTCAGGCAAAATTATTGAAAAGTCTGCACGATTGACCTATGCATTATATTATATCAATATCATATTGTAATTGCGAATGCTGTGCATATTGATTATGTGTATATATATATTTTTGTATTTTGTACAGTTAAATAAACATACAATGTATATGTATTTAGATTTCTAAGACATGTGCGTTATTTTCTTAAATTGTACAGTACAAATCAACTGTGGTGAGCCACCTATATGGACTACGGATAACCAACACGTAACTCGCCGAAGTATGGCAATAGATAGTGGGTTCTTTCTGTAGACATTTCATAACAAATTTACTGCTTTTTTAAGTCAAAGATATAAAATTGATGAATAAATCAAATATTAACTTAAAAGTGTAATACTGAATATTTCAAACAATTCGGTGAAACATGAACTTCTACATTAGTTATGGTTCAAGTTAAGGCCTGAGTAGTTGTATGATAAAGTCAAGGTAATCTCGTCTCTCCGGAGCATATATATGCACAGTGAACCCTCAAAAATCCGGACGTGCGTATTCCAAGTCCAATATGTAAGTTTTCCAGATATTCAGATTTTGTTTAGGTAGTTAATAATCGAATATTTTTACCGGAAATTCCGTCCGGAGTGTGAGGTTTTCGGACTATTGACGTCCGGATTATCGAGGGTCCACATGTACACGTATATTCTTCGAAGACAGCGAAATCCATGCACTGGCTTCATCTCCCTTGTAGTCAATGCATCGGCTCAATTACATTTGCCGAAGAGAAAATTTTAAATTCAACGAGTATAATTAATTTAGCGCCAGAAACTGACAACAATCATTATTTGTTTTAATGACTACAAAAATTACGAAATAAATCAAAACTGATCATTTATTTAATAGATTTATTATATGTACATCTGAGCGAAATATTCATTTATCTTAAAACTACAATGTACATGTACTTGCCTCGGTCTCCTATCCTATCTTTTTTTCTTTTTTCTTTTTCTCTTTTTCTTCTTTTTATGTATATTATGTTTTTGGTCGTCATTGTTTCTTCGTCTTCTGCTTGCAGACTATTTTTTTTTTTTTTACAATTGCAGTATGTGTAATACCTTAAAATACCTTAGGATGATTTCTGAACACATGCTATGGCCTCTATATTCAGCACCTTCTTTAGCATCTTTCCCGATTTGGGGGGGGGGTCGATAATCATACAGTATATTTTCATTTTTCCAGTACTGTCGAGACGTGCCTCATAAAGTTTTGATATTTGGTGTATTAACGACTTCGGGTGGTAGATTATTCCATGGAGATACACTGCGGGAGCTAAAACAGTATTTTCAAATGTCTCTTTGATATCGACTTAGAGATTATTTGTAATACGTGCGGGCGTGTGAGGCCCGGGAGGGTAGCGCGTGCGGAGTCTGTGCGTTCAAGTATTAAAAAAAAATTTCCTCTTCCATCTTCCATTCGACATTTTAATGCCTTCCCTGAGTTACATTTTGTTAATTAGTTTTCTTATTTTCTTCCTTTTTTCTTATGGTCCGGTGTGTTCGTGGGTGTGTTAATTATATAGCGATATTTAATTAAGACAATCTATACTAAATTACTCTCTGTATTTATGACTTGACAAGCTGAAAAAATAAAGCAAATACTGTACATGTATGCCTACAATAACTAAAATATTATAGGCCTACTACATTGCATAGACCAAGATTGTACAAGAGACTTAATGTGTTGCTACCCAAATTGGTACACTTTTAGAAGATAATTTTCTCTTAACATTCAACAAATACATTGTAGATATCTAGATGCCATGTTTGCAGTGTAAGCAGTGCATTGGTACATATAAGTATAAACTGAGGGCTGGGGTTGTAAATCCGGTACAATCAAATTTTAAAACAGCAAATTCATTGATGAATTTAATGAATGTTATTTTTCTTTTTATACGGAGGTGGGGTTTAGTAATATTATTATTATCATTATTGTCATTCTTATTAGCTACGTGTAATTATTTTATAATCCGAAAAATTCAATTTCTGTTCCTGTGATTCAATCGTATGGTATGATTATATCGCGATACCTATAAAACGTAACCGGAAGTAAAGAGTTATCGCTCTTTTATTTTCATCCGGGCAACTTGTATCCAAAGCAATACCGAATACATTCTTCCGGCGGTTCATTTCTCTTTACGTGATTATTGTGGTTCTTATTTATTTAGCTTCAAAATGAGTCGGGGAAGCAACAGCATCCTCAGCGAGATAGAATGGGACGAAGGTTTAAGTATGCCCGTCGCCAACGCTGATAATAAAAAGCTGGAAGACCAGGTATGGGACGCGATTTAGAGCTCTGATTTGAGTTGATCAGTTCATATCGATTATTCTTCTTCGGTCGATCTGTGTGTTCATGTGACAAAACCAAACAAGCATATATATAGACAATATATCAAAATATTGGGAGTTTTTTATGAACCCGTTTTAAAAAGCCAATAATAAAGGTCAATATAATATGCATTGTTAATGTTATGACATGCAGAATAACAAACATTGTGAGTAATCTGAGTATGTGATTGTTTGGTCAAAATCTGGCGAACCATTGATTTGTTTAACGCTGTATCAATATGTTAAAATGAATACATTCAGAAAAGAATACGAGAATCTGTTCAATCAGAGAATGTAACCACCTCCCAAAACAAACAACACATGCATGATACATTTCTGTCTGTTTTTACTGAGCATTGAGGATCATACATGTAAGATATAACATGCAGAATGGAATATGTACAGGAAAGGAACATGATCTTGCGCAGCACATGATCTTGCACACTGGTAATTTAAGCTTATATCTGTAAAAGGAGCAGGTCGGTGTGACTTGTACATAGTATTAAATACCGTCTCTGTCACTCAGCTGACGGAGCATGCTTCTTTGGCTCAGTCGGTAGAGCCGTAGATTTCCGCGCCGGAGACCCGGGTTCCATTCCTGGTCGGGGCACTCGACAGGAATGTGTATTTTCCCTGTTCTTCTAAATTGGCAACCGACTAAATAAACCACGGTGGTGGTGTTTGGAAGGGTCTCGCATGTCTTAGGGGGCGAAGACTTCGAGAAAGGAGGGAGGAGTGTAGCAGGATTGGACTGGGTCGATCAACGGTGACCAGGTAGCTCAGTCGGTAGAGCACTCGGCTAGTATTCTGAGAGTTCCGGGTTCGAATCCCGGTCTTGCCGCTACATTTTCTCCTCTCCTGTTACATATCAATGAAGTAACAAACTTATTCAGACATAATAAGTATAGAATGGCAATGTAAATTCTAATACAAATTCAGTTTTTAGTCTAAGATGCAGACATACCATGTTACAATGGGGCTATACTGGAAGAATGACGGAAAGTGCCTTCTAATATAAAAAGTTGCCAACATTTTTTTATTTGACATTTTCAAAAATTGCAAACTGATTTATAATTCAATTATTTTGTTTTTCATTGAAATTTAAATTATCAGCTTAATAAATTGAATATCATTATATGATTAAAATTGAAATATAGTGTACTGCGCAAGATCATGTGCCTTGTTTACTTTCAGTTCCAACATGTGGTAAGGTCAATGTTTTTCGTTTATTTTTCGTAAACTGAAAAAAAAATACAATCCATTTTTGAAAGGTACTGAAAAACAAATGTTTTTTCCTTGGTGTCACTCTTAGGTGCGCAAGATTATGTGCCGACATTGTATATGTACTATGTATATAATGTGTAGTATGTAAAACACCATGAACCAAAATTACAGTATGTCGTGTAAATTTCTGTATGATCAGGAGAAAATATTTCTGATTTTAATACTTTTTATGTTTCCAATAAAAGGTCCAGCACAAACAGAAAAAAATTGTTTCCAACAAAAATGATGTGGAGGAAATTGAAGACCGGCTCCATGCAATGTCAGAGCACTTAAAGAATGTCAGGCAGGAACTTGGTCATACTCAGGTGAGCTTTTTGAATGCATTAATAAATGTCTAAATACTAATTTCCAAATGGTATTTATGATTGGGTTTCTTAACATTCCTCCATAATGTGTTTTTCATGGCAATTAGAAATTTTTAATTTCTGCAACTCAAAACTTAAATAACAAAAGTGAGGAATCAAGAAACATAATAATTTACATATCAATTGCACCATTGCATGCCTTTATTACCGTCAAAAACATTTTTCGCCTAAAGTTAAGGTTGAAGTTTGGAGTACGAAAACCTACAATGATATAGAGAAATTCACAAGCTACATATAAAACAAAAAAGTATGCATCACATGTATTATGTAGATAAAAATACTGTAGGTAGACAAACAACTCTCTTATTAGGCCATATTGGATTTGACAAGAAGAAAAAAATGTTTTATATGTTTATTACAATCATAATGATTATATCTTTCTTTGACAGGGTCTGGTCAGAGCCAGAACGAAGGAGATCGAAACAGAAAACCACATGCTCCAAATTGCTGAACGGGAAGAAGGAAGACTTCAACAAGAAATCAGTAAACTGGAGAAGGAGCTGGAAGAGATCAAAGAAAAGAAAAATATGTTTGAGGTAAGAGACATTCATATCATTCAAAACGCGTTTAGCGTGATGCATATTTTATTTAGACTGCAATCTTAGATTATTTTTTTTTATTACATATTTTGACAATCAGAAGCACCATTTAAAAGACTTGAAGTTTATAAGGATAAAGACTTTTCAATTGTGCATTTATGATTAATCTATTGCTATTTTACTTTTTGTAGAACAATATCTTCAAACAAACTCAGAAATTAGAAGAGATGAAATCTCAGATGAACTGGGATCAGCAAGCTCTGGAAGCTTGGCTTGAGGAATCAGCGAGGAAGGATGAGGATGCCATGGCCATACAGAAATATACACGTCATGATGAAAGTAAAATCAAGGTACCGTAAACATACTCATGGTAAAAGTAAATAATTAGAAAATTAAATGATAGGCTTAATTTAAGTAAAATCAATGTGAACATGTTTCTGGGTGAAAGTAATTTATTAGAAAATTATTAAATGACAGGCTGAATTTATGTAAAATCAAAGTAAAGATGTTTCTGGGTTAAAGTGATTAATTAGAAAATTATTAATTGTTCTGATTGGCAGAATTTATGAGAAAAGGTGAAGGGAATGTTTATGCTCTGGATAAAGAACATTCTTTTATTTATCAAAATCTTTCTTTAAAATTAAAATTTGCCATCAGAAAGCAAAACAGAATCAAAGGGAAAATCACACTTACTCTAATTAAAAGCTTGTTTGAAAAGAAATTTTTAATTAAATAATTACTTCTTTTTTTTTCCACATAATATACTGCAGCCTCCCAAAACATGCATACACATCAGACAGGCAACACCACATATATATATATATATATATATATATAGGAGGTCGTTCTTAAATGACCCTGGCTGTTAATAGGACCTTTATATAATCAACCAACCAACTTTAACACAATGTATTATGGGTTTGGATTGTTGTAGGAACTTTCCTTAAGGATGGTCAGGCTGACAGAAGAAAGTCAAAAGAAGAGGAAGGTCCTTGACCATGAGACCACCGATACCTTGACCGCCCAGATTGAGCTGGACAAGACCGCTGAGGATTTCAGACAAGCTCACCAAGAACGTCAGGAACTGATTGAGCAATGGGAGCACACTATTGAACAGATGCAGCGTAGGGATCACGAAATGGACATTCTGGCTGCTGTAAGTGTTCAATATATATTGTAAACCAAAGTTTGCAAAATTACTTATTTGCGGATTAAACAATTGAATGATAATTCCTATAAATAAAGATGATATAGATATCAATTTGCAGAGGTAAACTTTTGCGAATTTACTTCGATTGCAAAATTTGTGTAAGTCAATCGCACACAAAAGGAAGTTTTTTTACAGTACCTGATACCTCTTCTTAGACGTCAATAGCTAGCTGATGTTAGCAAATACATGGGTTTCGAGATCCTATAACAACATGGATAAAGTTCTATTTAGTCTCAAATAGTCTTACTATCGAGTGATAATGACGTCATCATTTTTATGTGATTTTTGTGATACCATAATAATTGGAAGATGGAACTAAATGACAGTAAATCATACCTTCCCACATTGACATGTTGATTGATCTTGAAACACCTGTATTCTGGTGCATTTTGTGTTGATAACTCACAGTTTTCTGGTTGCACTGCATAAAAAATCTTGGGTAAAATTTAAAAGAAGGTTAAGATTTACAGAATTTTAGTGTTCATTTCATTTGTGATTTTATGAAGCAATCTTAGATTTTTTTTTGTAATTAAACCTTGAAAGAGCTATAAATGTAACATATCATTTGAAATTATAATGTTATTGACACGATTCAAGATAAATTTTATCACGTAAGCACAAGAATCTACATTTCTTAAATCATGCATCTGTCATCTATAAGTCTAGTGTATATGTATTGTTAAATTAATAGATATTATTCTCTTAGGTTGCAAATGTGATTAAGGTGGCAGTGTACAGTAGATTTGAAAAATTCAGCAAAATTAAGTGCAGGCTTTAATTATGTACACACAGCTTTTTAACCTTAAATGACATCTATATCAAAGTATATATATTTTTAATCTACACAACATTTGCAATTGTTATGCAGAGTTCATTTTTGGACAAGTCTGCTTTTTGTGGTGTTGTGAGCCTGTAAAAACCATGGTAACCAAATTGGTTTTTTTGAAAAAATGCAAAAAATTGGGATTTTCAACCCAAAATTACACCCCCTCTAGGAGAATTTTTTTTCTTGAACACAGTTTAAAACCAAGCATCACTGCCGTGATAGCGGAACTGAGCCTATTTCGACATAGGTATATCATTAAACTTTTGAGCAATCTTACCTCGTACCCCGGCTATCAATTTCTGCTGCTACAGTATTGAGTTTTTCCATCTTAGACGCACATTCGGATATCCTCTAAACCATTAATCTCGAACCCATTTTGGGGAATTTCTTTATGCAAATGTGAAGCTTGCATATAATTCTCTAGATTGAATTCACCAATTTTAGGACATATACATTTTTTTAATTTTTTATGCATATAATAAAACAGGGGCTTTCTGCTTAATAAAAATCTCACCCGTGGTCATTCGGTCTTACTGTACACTGCTACCTAACTTATTAAATTCAAGGGTTTGTAAATTTTCGTTTATGTAATTGTTATTCTTAATTTGCAGGGCTTGTTATTAAGATAAACATAAGATTTTCAATAATATTTATTCATTTGATATTTCAGCAACTTGCACGTGTCAAGGCAGAAGTAAGGAAGCGAGAGGAGGCGATCAAGGAGAAAATGCAGTTTCTGGAAGGAGAAGTTGACAACAACAAAGAGCAGGAGAAGAAAATCTCCATCGCTGAACGTGTGGCTGCCAGGACACGTATCGAACATCAGGAGGCTGAGACCAATAGAGTCCAATTCTCAGATGAGGTATCAACTATGTCCTATCATATTCTAGTGTAAAAAATTGTGTTTTGACAATGGTTCAATTGAGTGTTGAAATGGGGTAATATACCATGGGGTCATGTATGTCCTGTCTTTGGGTTTACTACTCCTACTCCCTATTTGTGGCCAAATTCCATTCCCCATTGTATATCTCGTTAATTTTTCCCAAATCTATATCTTAATTTCCCAAATCAGTGAGTGTGACATGCATTTTGTGTGACAAACACAAAAAAAACCTGAAAATTGCAAGCCTGTACGTCATATTTTAGTATACATTCTTAGACTGCTTCTTATAGGGAAGCGTGATTGTTTAATTCTACCTTTTCCAAAATTTTCCATTAAAATTTCCTGCTTATATTGCACAAAACTTCCCAATTTTTACCAGGTGACAATTTCCCAAAATAGGCAGGAAAAAACTGAGGTTAATACAGAGGTATTAGCTCTTTAGTGTAGGTTTTGTTTATCGTATTCAATTGCTTTTTAGTTTTCTCTCAAAAATCTATTAGATCATTTTTTACGTGTATAAATTAAAGAAATTATGAAAATTTAATTACTAAAAAATTCAGGATTTTATCAACAGGTAAACTGTTTATTGATTTATCAATTATATTATACATGTGACAATTCAAGTTTTGACATTTTCAGTTGGATGCTCTCAAACGTACAGTTGATCGTACTGCAAATGACCTTGAAACCACAAGGTCACAGGTCACACATTTAAAGAAGGATGTACAGGACAAAACCAACAGGTAAGAAACAAATACACAATTTCTATGCTGTCTTTGCATATAACAGTTATCTGCCCTTGAAATTATGTATTGATGTTTACATAATTATTTGAAGTGCGAAAAAATACATATTTTGGTTGTGAAAATACATTGTTTCCTCAGTCTCAGAAAAATACAATGCATATATGTCCTCAAGAGCAACATCCTTACCTATCATAAACATGAAAAATGAAATATTGTTTCACAGAAAGAAAAAAAGATAGATTGATCAATTTCAATAAGTGCCTGAGGCTACCTGAAAAGAAATTCATTTTGAGCCATGAAAGTATATTAAATAATAAATACTGAATGTATCTCTCTCCATAGGCTTCAACAAGCAAAGGAGCTGAGAGAGACTCTTGTGGACAAACTGAAGATCGCAACTGAGTCGACTCTTAGTGCCGAAGAGAGAGCTGCTCGATTCGACGAGATGTTACAAGATGAAGATCGAACACAGCGCGAGATTGATCAGCAGCTGAAACATTTACGTGACCTTCAGTTCCACAAAACCCAGGAGTTGCATGATTGCAAAGTCAAGGAAAGGAACAAGGAAGCTGAGATTCAGGTATGTATTATTCTTTATTTGCATGTTAAAGAGTTATCTATCTTTGTTGGTACATGTAGGTAATGATTGCGACGTCATGTGTTTGTGAGTATCTCATCATACTTTTTATCCAAAAATGACATGAATTTTCGCTTGCAAAATAATGAAGCCACAATGGATACTTAAACATAAGGGAGTTAACTCTAGTAATGGACAAAGATGGAATTTGTGTATAATTTGTTATACAATACTCATGATAAGTTATGAAGTCCTTTGCCTTTTCTTGGGAACTGCTATAGGTCTTTTTATTAAATAATGTTTTGTGATTAAAAATACAGAAATATATTATAACATATTTACAACCAGGTTAATTGAATGAATATTTTGTTTAATATATAAACATAATTGTGATGTAAATATTTTACCTGTTTACAAATATTTCTTTTACAGGGAAGCCAAGCTGCCATCAGAAACTTGAACAGCAAGATAACAAAACTGGACACTGATTCTCTAAAACAGCAAGAGATCATCTACAACCAGGTAATTTATTTAGATACACGTAGGTCCATGATTTTTCTCCTGAAATTCAGACTACCAATGTTCATTTCTTAGAGGATGAGATTTTATGGAACTATATTATTGTCCCTGAAGTTTTTATTCTTACGAGTCTTGGTGAGCAAAAATCAGAAATTTGTCTCAATCTCCTATCCCCATCTTTTCAAAGCATTTAGAGTTGCCATCTGTTGGATTTTAATGGTGTTTTTGTTTTTAATTTGATGTGCATATCCTTTACAATTTTCTTTAAATTTTTCTTAGGATTTTGCTGTCCAGCAAGTAGAAAGAAGGATCAACAGGATTCAAGGAGAGCGCAGCAATGAGGAAAAAGTCCACCTGGAATCAAAAATCAAAGATCTCACTGATGATCTGGAGCAAAAGAATAACACCCATACTCTACTTACACTACAACTGAAACGACTTCAGGTAAAAATTTCACTAGTTTAAACAATAAAACTGCCTCCTAAGAATGGTTAGTTCCTTTAGCAAAAAAGAATATACCCCTACAACCATTTCATTAATTAATACAATAATTGATACCAAAAAAAAAAAAAGATGTTGCTAGTTAATAAATGTTTACTTGATTCTGACAGAAAATGTACCCAAATTCAACAATATAAACTTTTTCACCCCTATAATTTAACAATGGACAGCTCTAGTCTTTGATTTAGAAGAGCCTAAATGTGTTTTCAGCGGTGAATGAGTTAAAATCTCATTGAATTCTAAACTACAATAGAATGAACTCACAAACATTTCATTACAAATATTTCATGTTTGGTGTATACTTTGACAACCTTGATTCTCTATGACGATTTCCTTTAATGTGAAGTGTGGTTTTTTATAGGATGATATACGTCGTGTCAGGAGGGAGCTCGAAAAGAGAGGAGCTGAGAAAAATGATTTCACAAGTAAGATCGAGGAACTGAACCTATACAACGATAGCTCAGAGCGCGAACTGCGCAACATAATTTCATCCAAGCAGAACTTGATGGTGGATCAAAACATCCTGAAATTAGAGATCAAGCGTTTACGTGACATGCTGCATGGTCGGGCTGACGATGTCCTCAATATGGAGAAACGACGACTTCAGCTAGACACTGTAAGATATTTTAGAGATTTGTAATTAGTAGATGATATGTTCAAGGATACCTTATAGGCTAATATCAAAACAAGAAATTTATATCATCTAGAAGAGATGAATTGCACATAACACTTCAAAGTTTTACTGATGAACTGAAGCGAAAATGAGATTTACCTCCCTTAGAAGGTTCTGTTTATTCGTTTAAAAATTATGAAAAAACATTTGCCTTGAAATTTTCTTTAAAATAAATATTTACTTGTGATATATAAGCCTGCACCATAAAAATGCCTTATTGAGGACAAAAATTGTTACTTGGTTCTGTCACCACATCCCATATCATTTACTGTTTAATGGAAGCAGAGGAAATTTCATGTCATGCCGATTATCTGTAAATAGTATTCAACACCTAGTATTCATGTGTTGCAAATCTGTGCAGGAATAACATACTATACATAATTAATTAACACCTGTATCATAGTATTATTTTGACGTTCCACACAGGCCATGAAGGAACGAAGACATGAAATAGGCATCCATACCGAGATGCTCCAAGCCCAGATAAGGGTGGCAAACGAGGAGAGGAGCCAGATTAGCGCTGAGCTCCATGAGCGTATCTCCAAGATCGACAAACTGAGGAAAAGGTAAACAGATCTTTTATTAAGAATCAGAATCAAAAGGCTGATGGTGATGTCATTGTTTTGTGAGAAAAACACACATCGTTTTATTCAAAAAGTATAACGTAATGCTCACAAAATAATGCATGACATTACAATAAATGCTTATCTGTAAGGGCAGATAACTCAGTAATATGCAAAAACACATTTTGAAACAGCATTAGAAATAATGTATACAAGCCATTGAAATAAAACAGTACATGTACAATGCTGCTTGCAAATGTTTGAGAGATTATGGCGATTATGACGATTGAAGAAGAATGATTGACAGGTTATTTGGTGGGGAACAATAAAGGTTGGTTCAGAGGTAGGTTTAAAAGTGTAAACTGAATTTTTCAGGTATGAAATCCTCATGGTCTCTATGGCACCCCCAGAAGGTGAGGAGGAGAGATCTCAGGCTTATTATGTGATTAAGGTAAGAATTCATAGAAAAATCTACCATAATGACCATCTCTGTATAATGACCACCTGCTTAGTAGGACCATTATTTCTTTATGCTTTCAATGGTCATTTTAGATTAATTTGACTGCCCTTACTAGTTCAAATTAATGTAAAAAAGACCTAAACATAAAAGTAAAAGATAACCATGCAGCCTGGTACATTCTGAATCCAAGTTTTTATTTCATGTTAAAATCGCTCAAATTTTTAAAAGTTTATATCATACAGTTATGTAAAATGTTATCATTTTTAAAAAAAAAAAAAAGTTAAAAAACACTGTAATATGATTAATATTTTATCTTTTATATTTTCCTTTAGGCTGCACAAGAGAAGGAGGAGCTACAACGCGAGGGTGATGACCTTGATGCTCGTATCAGAAAAGCGGAGAAGGAAATTCGTGCTCTGGAGAATACACTGAAGCTGATGAACAACCGGAACGAAACTTACAGGAAGAGCTTTAACAAGGTCACAGACCAGAGTACGTAATTTTTACATCTTCGTAGAAAAATTATTCTTACAGATAAAATACCAGGTCTTTCTACAAAATTCATAGGATTAATCCAAGACGATGACTTTGATCTCTCAAACTTTTGGAAAATTAAAATAAAGGATGTCATTTGTATGCCTCCTTTATTTTGTCTTTGCATTTGACAGAGTTATCTCTCTTGTGGGTAAGTATCCATTTTGACATTGTTGGGTTTTTCAAGGAAACTCACATAGTTATCTCTGATAAGTATGAAGTTACGCTCGCAAATAAGTGTTGTTACGATCAATACCTACTGGCAAGGGCAGATTACTCTGTAATATGAGACGGAATAGTGTACTCGTATCAAATCCTGTCTTGTCCCACTGCGTCGCTCGTCCTGTTCAGATATTATTGTGAGTTTTATTATTTTGAAAGAATGTTTTCTGAATACTTCAAGCTAAACGAATTTGCTTGTGATCCTGAAAAATCTTATCTAAAATTTTCTTGCCTACATTGCAGGCGACGACATGGAGGAGAAACAGCAACTAGAGGAACAGATGAGAGCGGTGATGGATAAATACAAGTACAAACGGCGCCAGATCAGGGAACTTCAGGAGGACTTGCAGGTATTGACCGAGTCTATACATGTAGACAAAATAATCTAGTATTAATTACTTAGTAAACATGTAGACATATTAGAAATGATTGTCAAAAAGTCTCAGCTTTATGAGTGCTGAGTTGAGGATTTCCATAAAACATGTAACATGAACATTGTTTTTTCTCATAGTCATTTCCACATATTAATTTCATTCGTTTTTTGTTTTTGGTGTTTTTTTTTCATTGTTTTTTTTTCTTCATGTATTTCTTTAATTTTCTTCCTGCTTATTATTCATTGGTTTTTTTGTTGATCATGAGATTTATTGCAATCTGTTTTGTAATTGTAGACTATGAGCAATACTCTGGACAACCTTGTTAGAGACTCCGGTGCCTACGAGGAAATGATTGATGAAAAGAAGGTATAGGACTTAGCCGTTATTTATCAATATTATAGCATTAATTTTGCTTCCTCTTTAATATGTTGTTTTTTGTTCATAAAAGACTATTTTATAATATCAAAGTACATATAACCTATAATCTTAGAAATTATAGTCATAAATATGAATAAAAAATTTTTAACTCTGTTAATTTTCGTCAGAAAGAAGGAATGATTTAAAGAGAAAGACTTTATTGATTTTGATAAACGCATGCAGTTCTAGTATTCTGTATTTGTACATTTCGTAGTTATCTGCCCTTGCGAGTAGGTATTGATAATGACGTCATGAGTTAAAAGGGTATTATTAAAGTATTACAATTCAAAGAAAAATACATGAGTTCTGCTCACAAAATAATGATGTCACAATGGATACCTACCCCACATGGGAGGTAGCTCTACAATATGCAAAGATTGATTTTAAATATACTTTGAAATGATTATTTATTATAATAATTTTATTTCTTTTAAACAGAACAAGGTTTTACAGCTCACTAAAGAGATTGAAGACCAGAGAGCTAAACTGGAGCGAGCCATGAAAAGTGTAAGTGATATACTACCAATTGTTTAGCGGAAAGAAATTGAATGAATTAAAAAAAAAATGGTAATGTCATAGCCCTTGAATATCATTTTATAAAGTGTTTGAATGATAAATGCCAGAATTTTATTGTTTAAATTTTCTGTGTTTCACAAATTCATATTTTTCTAAAAAAAATTTTTTCTTAAAATATCTCCTTATAGAATTCCAAGTATGCAACAATTTCATATTTTTTTGAAATATCTCCTTATAGAATTCCAAGTATGCACGTGAGTTGAGATCTGCCAAAAAGACCAAAGGAGAAACCCCGGAAGAGGTTTGTTGACATTGGTTTTATGGATATAAGGATACTACGATTGATGCTTAATATTTATTTTTTGCATTATCTGCAATTATTCAGTTTTCATGGGACAGGTATTATTTAAAGAGAAAGAGAATATATATAATTTCATAGAAGATGAAATAGAGAAAAAATTTATATACTATTAAATAAAAGATGAAATACAAATTAATATTTTGGGAAATGACAGTGGTGCCCTTTTTTACCTATATATTTGGTAGTGATTTTTTGGAATATCATATTTTTTTTATGAAAAACAAAAAATACTTGAAATCTATTTAAATAAAGATAATTGATAATTTCCATACAAGGTAGACATTATTGGAATTTAATATCTGTTTTCAGCGTGACTTCCATGTCCGAGAACTTCGGGAGTTCAACAAGTCGATCATGTCCCAGATTGGGGATATTCTGCAGACCCATCCGGACATAGGAGAGACTGTCCATCTGTACTTCTCACAGGTGGGCCTTTCAATATTATTTGTATGTTAACTCACCCCTGAAGACACCTTTAGACTCTTCTAAATCAAAGACTAGACCAGTCCATTATGAAATTTCAGGGGTGAATGAGTTAAATTCAAGTCAAATTAGATTGAAGTATTGAACATAATTATATATGAATGTAAAGTTCTTGTGTTACTTTATTTTGCCCTATGATTTTGAGAAAGGAAAATAAACTAAATGCATAACTGGCAATTTTCCTATTAATGATATATTTTTCTGATTTCATCTGGCAAAGTTGTGGAAGATTGAACGTATTGAAAATCATATAAAAACCTTTATTGCAAAATTTCGTAATTTTAGATCTGCAGAAAACCAATTATCAAAACAACATTTTTGTAGCAGAAATATTGTGTTTTTGTCATGTAATCAAATGTATTTGTAAAGACTAATCTACATATACCGTTTTCATATTTTTGACTGTAAATAGCTCAACACCTAGCTTCTGTATGTTCCTGTCTCTTCACAGTATTTCTTTGGATTGTATTTCAACTTTATTTTGTTTTTAGAAGTCTTCCCTCTAATAATTGATTTTTGTTTTCAATTCTGTAGGCGAACTTACCACCGCCCACTCCAAGAGCTGGTGGTCGACAGCCTGGAAGTGCTCGCTCCAGCCTGACCTCGGCTCGTAGTAGTGTTGGAAGTCTGAAGTCGCCCCCTAGTGGCAGTAGCCGACCTACCCTGGTACAGATAGGGGCAGATCTAGGTACATTACTGAATACTAAAGTTGCAAAACCTTGGGAAAAAAATCCTCTAATTCCATGGATCAATCTGATTAATATCATGTCTAATGTCCACATCGCTGTCTTAATGTTTACATTGTTGTAGTAAACCTCATAAGACACATTTAGATGTGATTGAGTTAAACCCAAATTTAAATATCTGGTACCCTACCAAATCACTAATCTGAGACTGAAAACCATATACAGACTTTTTAAATTCATTCAAAATTAATAACTAGCAAAGCTCCACCGTAACAAAATATGATACAAATTAAACGAAAATTGGTTGAATGAATAATATCATTAATCACTATATGTTTCCTTGTTGTTTTACAGGAGCAATGCGTTCCCCGGCTAGTTCTCGTAGCTCCAGTTCCATGTCCAGTGTCCGAAGTGGACACAGCCGGACAGGGGCTAGCTCGCGACACTAGCCCCATATGTCCAAAGTCGTATGTCGCTGCGGCACTAGTGTATGTCCCGTGGCTTGTGTCACTGTGTCGTCACGACCAGTTTATAATATTTGACTGTGATATGGTTTTATTAATATATATCTATAAGTACAGAATTAGACACTCCTATCCTCTTCTTATAGTAAATGCATTCCATTGTTCATCAAGCCTATTAACAAAGTTTAGTTATGTTGATGTAAAGATAAATGATTTAAAAGTTTGTGAATGTGATGAGCCAGGATTTTGATTTTTGTAATGTTTTGCTTTAGCAGGAGCTTGAGAATGTCTATTTCTTAAATTACGCTGTGGAAAAAAAGTAGTAAGAATGACTTTTTAAGTGAATTGTGCTTGGCTTGGTATCACATACATGTACAAAATCACTTTTCCCGTCAAGAATGATGGTATTTTTGAAGCTTCAGGCAATAGGTGCATTGCTAATACATTTATATAATACCTATTTGCAAAACTTTTCATATTTCTCATTAAAAACTAATGTTTTAGGGAAAATTTAGTGATTATTATATGAAATACATTTGGCAAAGTCGTTGATAGAAATTTTTTCTTTCAATATTTTCTGAAGCCATTCTTTTTCACTGTGTTAATATTTATTCAAAATATTTAAAAGTATCATTTGCTTATACATTCACAATTGTAGGTATACTCTACCTATGCCCAGATGATTTTTGAAAAAGAAGAATCCGTCCATCAATTAATGTTATACTAAATAAATAGATATACATTTATATTATTGTATTAGTAAAAAGATATTTTAAAAGCATTCCGTCCCTTTATTTTAGAAAAATATGTAAGAAAAATATGTACACCTGTCAAAATTATGAAGGCTGCCTTTACATAAATTGTAAAGATATGAACATTCAGTCATATATGAATATTGTATGAAGTAATTACGTCATATATGAATATTCTATGAAATAATTATTATATTATTGTTAAAAAATATCTTAAATATTTTTCAATGCATTCCATGAAAAAGGTAACAATAATAAACACATTGTCTCTACATTTTTTGTTTGCTTGATTCACTTTATGACCAGAGATTCCGTATTTGACCAAAGACAGTTGAAATTTTGAAAAAGAGGCCAATCGTCCTTAATGGTCATTAGACTGATGGCACAATACAACACCTCAAAGAATATAGTAGTGGGAAACAATTAAGGCAATACAAAAGAACATTCTTAATAGAAGAACTTCAGGGCCATAAATATCTTGAATGAAGGTCCAGGTCATTCATTTTAATAAACATAGCGCCCCTCTATGCTACAAGTCCAATATCGGGTCTCTAAGCCTCTTGGCTAAAAACAAGAAGTTGTTTACAGATTTTAGCCTATTGTTTTCGTTATGTTTTTTTTATAATTCTTCTGCACAGAAAGTTGCATACAAAGGATCTGCTAAATGGTTAGAGATATACTGGTGAACATGTCACCATATTGTAGGACCTGAATTGAAGGTGTGACAGCAGCATTTTTATGTTGGTCAAAAATCCAATATGGCCGCTATGACCTGACTTCCGGTTTTAAACTTCGTTAACTGCTTGTCGAATTTCTTTCTGCTTTGGATGTGCTATTCAGAATCAAATAGCTTATTATGTAACACTTTTCTGTATAACGTCAACTTTCGGTTAGAAATAAAGGTCAAAGCTTAAAAGTGCATTTTTTCTAACCTGAAAAATAATAAAGCAATCTTCTTCGGACATAAATGCCAGGTATGTGGAAAAACACTCTTAAATCTTCAAACAACTTATTGTTTAGGCTTCATATCTGAAATGAGACTTGTAGCATGTTGAGATAAAGGGTTGCCGAGTTTGTTAATATATGGCGGGGGTTCGAGATCCCAAAACGAAGTGGGTGAAGTACACTTAAAACGTCGATTATTCTCACCCTTGGGTGATTTTGACATGAAACACACGTAATCAATCTCTACCATGGTGCATTGGGGAAATTGTCACGTAATGGCCGCAAATTTTACTTTACCATCGTCGTTTTGGGATCTCGAAACCTTGAACGAAGTTCCTTGTTGATGGAAAAGCCCGTCAATTTGTTCAATGACAATTTCTAGTTCGAACTAAAATCTTTATTGGATGCAGACTAAAAACATAGGACACATTATTTTTTCAACGTAAATTACCATGTCAAAGTAAAATTACTAAGTTAATTAGCGACTCGCGTTTAGGTCCTATTCTTACTGCAAATTGTTCTGAATATCTTCTCATCATGCATAATGATAACACATTCAGCAAAATTTGAACAAAAGTTGGGGTCACAAATTCACTCAGCAATTTCACTTTTATTGGATAATTTACTTTTAAAAAATGATGTGTTATCAATACCATGTAAATGAATCTTTCTTGGATGTCGTGAACTGAAGCTGCATGTTTGGATTCGATTAACAAAAACAAAATGTTGAAAGCATATCAAGATGACATACATGATGTCCCTCCATATTATTCAGAGAAGTCCGACCAGATTGGCCCCGCCTCTCAGGTCAGGCCAATCGTTGTTCAGTTTTAAATTCCTAAACCAGTATATCCATTTATAAATTTTCAGAGATAAGTATACCTGGCAGAGCTGACCCTCTGTGGGCCAGAGAATATCAATTTGGACATTTCCATATACACGATTTCTTCTCTGAAAGCATTAAGTAGTATGACATTGGGTGGTGGATTAATGATTTATAATGTACAAATGGTTGGGCCGACCCCCTAGGTGCTAGAGGGTATCATAGACGACTTGTCTAACTGACACTAGGAATTAGATGACACTCGCATTTCATTGGTTGTATTCCTAGCCCATTGGTGAGAATTCAGTTAAGCATTTATGTCACTATTTATTCTATAAATTTCATTGGGGTTTGATCCGCGTTGCGGAATCTCAAAAGTTTGCAGACAAAATTTATATCATAACCATGACATTTAAACATAGTGGCATCAATGCCTATAATTAATTTTTAGCTTGCTGCGCGAAGATAGGGGGCTTATGGATCAGTCCGGCGTCGGCGTTGGCAATCCTAGGTTAGGGCTTTGGGGCTTTGTTGAAATACTGTTATCGGTAACAACTGACATTGATTTCTACAATGATTTTGAATTCATATTATTGTGAAGGGTATGGACAATCGCTTAAAATGTGAAAATGCTAAATTTTGAGAATTTCAAGAGGTCCGTTGGCATTGCTCTATTTTACAATACTGGTAATTACAATGAACCTGGCGAACTTTGCTGTTCTTCTCAAACAGCTCTTGTTAAGAGTGTTTGATAAAATAAATGACATTTAAACGTACGATTCCATTAATTTCCCGGCATTAAAAGAAAGTTACAAGGGTCTGTCAAGTGTACATGATTATCTCGCCGAGGGTTGACGGCCAAAATCTTTCATAGTGTTGTTGCAAATACTTATAAAGCATCAAAATGTTTGTCTATGCCAAGCTACGTCATCATTAGGTTATTATATTTTGCATATTTGATAAAACTGCAGCCATTTGCATTGTCTCCACATCGCCGGTATATCGTTGAGAATGGACCCCCGTTGGAAACTGACCTCTGGTCATTTTTTAACGTTGAAAAATGACCCTGAAAACAGTCGAAAACTGAACTTTATGCGCACTGTTCACACCGACCTGTTTAAAATGGACCCCTTTGAAATGTGGCCCCATAAGAACTCGATTTTTATTGCGTAGTCCAACTTTCACAATGACTCGCCTCAGTCTACTAGTTCTATCTATCTTACTTCGGAATAATTCAAGGTAATTATTTTCTTAGGCCAAGATTAACCTTTTGTACCTTTTTATCGATTTTTTACGATATTATGAAACAAATAACTGCAGAAATTAATAAAATGTAATAGACAAATGCATGGTTTGGTGTATTTTTGTCAGGGGCGTAGGAAGCGGGGAGGGGTGTAGGGGGGCAACAATATCTCCTCTACACCAGTACACGCATACTCAAAGGAAACTCAAATAGGAGAAGTTGGTACCTAGGGCACGGAAGTAGAAATATTGGCTATGGCAACGAAACTGAACACAAACATATACGTATATTATGAATATGCCGAGGATGGGGAATGTTCGTGGCTGTTATATAACCAATTGGAGAAATACAGGAAATGTTGCTGAACATAAAAAACATTTATATTAAAAACATACACGGACATTTTGATCCCGTTGTTGTCTGTCGATACTGAGGAAAACGCATTTATAAAGAATCCGTATTTTGGAATAAAGCACAGCTTACCAAAACATATTGGAAACATATTTTCTCGGGGACTTTGGATACAATTCTTGTGGACAATCAATATTTGTATGGAGCAAGGCCGTGTCCAGGACATCTTTGTGAAGTCGTACACAGATGTTCCATACAAAATTGAGGGAACGGAACATGTAGTTCGAGACATAGATCCAATTGTGTTTAACCTTCTATGTGACACCGAGGATTTCGCTGAGAAAGTTGAAGTACTCGTAAGCTACTTGTACATGTTTATGCACAACACTCATATTTTAGATTGGAGACTTCTATCAAAATATTGTGTGGATTTGAGTCTCGCTAAGATATTTGTGGTCATAAACGCCGAAATAGTTTTAAGTACCTACTCGTTAAAGATATGTACATATGTACATGCGCATCTGCCACGTAAAACATTAACACTTGAGTGATCTTGTTATGTTTATATATATATATATATATATATATATATATTATATATATATATATATTATATATGTATGTATTATGAATGCTTACAAATTGTGTTCCGAATTGTAGCAGTTTCTCTTTTACTTTTTACTAGTCTCTCGAACTAAGTATAACTACGAAAGTAATTTCTCTTTACAACCATAACAAGGCGGGTTCAGTTGTTTGTCAGATATAATTTGTGATGTAAAATAAATCGTAGTCGAGAACATAATCATAAAAAAAACATTAAGAAATGAATTGATAATATCCCATAATTATAGTTTTGTAACACTATCCACTGGCACTCGGAAGTGAACATCACATATAGTACAAACTTTACATGCAGTTGATAACAACAATTCGTTTTAATTTACTGTGTTACCTCAGTGTTATATCGTAATTCCTCAGTTTGAGAACCCTTAAACGGACAAAATGACTATAGAAAAACGATTTTTTTAAGTGCCGTATTCTCCGTAATTAACACTCAGGCGCATAAAGGATTTAAATGAGGTATTGTTACGATAACAATACAAAATTTCAATTCAAATCTCGGTGATAACGAAATTTAAATACCAGCATAGCAGGGGCGCTTATAGTAGGAATGGATTGGCGATAACAGAATTCGAGAAGTATTGATTATTGATGTCACCATTTTTGAAACTTCATCGGGGTATGAAAGAAATTTTGTTTGCAAACTGTGTGAATCCCGCGTAGTGAATTCTTACAAATGTTGATAAAACAGATCATAAAATTTTTGGGACTAAACATTCTTTATCATCTTTATCTTATTAATTTATCTTTAGGACTCTATTGATGAAATATACCTCATCTTAAAACAAAAGTCACATTCTTTTGTAAAAGATAAATTAACAATTTACGGTCCACTATATTTGAGATTTCAATGGGTGTAACTTCATACTTGTGTCACTATTCAAATTAATTAAAATGTGACACAAAATACTCGCGAGACTATAGACTAGTCTGCATAGTATCTACCTCCATATCCGAAAAGTCTATACGAAGGAGGCGAATTTCAGATAAATGAGTAGAAAAGGAAACAAAACACTGGCGCTGAATAATACACGAGGACAATTTCGACAGTCCATGCGAAAGCAATTAAATTCCCACTACTTTTCGAAGCGGGAATGTAAAACGATATTGATAATTTCTTTAGTCACAAAGGTCGTAAACTTTCCGTTGATTCCACAAGCAAAACATAAACTGTCAAAGAGAAGCTACGTTTTAAGTTATAAAAATAAGATCCGACAGGTGATTCTGGGTATATTTTTCAACATGTTCACACTTTTATTCTATACTTTCACATATGTGCTATATATATGCAAAAAAAAAACATAGTAGTGTAGGTTCTTTTTTAAAGAGGTTTAGTGTATACATTAAATATAATTGTTCCTATGGCGACCGTATTAATATGATATACTACCAAATTAAAAATTCCGTATGGACATAATGTGCAAATATCTTACAATATTGCGCGTTACATATTGTTAGTTTCTGGGTACAATGAATATCACATGGCACTAGTAAAAACATACATCCTACCGTAATTAGATCTGCTTCATTGGTATACCCAACCAAGATATCCAGGGGTTACAGTCACTTACGATCTATGCACACCTCTGGGACATGCCATAACAAAACTGAATGAAATTCAGGAGAAAAACATCCTGACCATTCACCGGTCTTCATTTGATGATTTTTTACGGAGAGAGGGACGCATCCATTCAAAGGCATACACATGTATCGGTTTTGCTTCTTTTGATGTACAACATCCGATATCGCAACAAAGCCTTCAGTTTTGATATGTTACGTGACGCTATCCATATGGTACACTTTAAATAAAGCAGAATTTTCAGTTTAGTATCTAAACAGACAATAACTGTGCTCCACCGCTGACAAAAGGTATTTTTTACTATCAAAAACAGGAGCAGACGATTAAGTATTTTTCTTCAGTTACAAGAGTTACTTACATTACACCATCACCATCATTGAAAAGTTTAAGCTTCTAATTTTACTTCAAGTTAAAAATATGAAAAATAATTAATTGCATCCCGAAAAAATTATGTCGCACGATATCCTAAACGGAATGAAGTAATGATTGCGCATGCACCGAAGACAAAATAAATTATTTCATATTACTTTTTGTGTTAATTAAACATGTATATACACGATTAAACACCAATTATTGTTCAAATGATAATAATCATTTATGTTCTGTCGGCTGTGGAGCATCTTTACATGTAATAGTAGCTGGGACATTTTTAATATGTCATATTTCTTTCTGTGGCTTATTATTTATATCTAAGCATGAAAATAATGAAATTGTGAAAGATTCCTGAAACGACATCGTGCGACACCTTATATTAAAACAAGGAAACCAAAATAATTGCTGAATAGGATACTGTTTACAGATATGTGACTTAAATAGACTAAAACATGTTTGAACTTTCCTTAAATGAATTTATAAATATATGGACTGTTGACAAGTAAACAAATCTGAAGGCATCTTTTTTTGTTTAATATTAAAACAAAAATCTGGAGCACATGTCAGAAAATTTTAACAATTATGTTCAAAGAGTTACCAATTTGGGTAGCGTCGCGTTAGGTGTGTAGACATCGTAAGTAGTCGTAACTATGGTAACTAACGATGTATCAACTTCACATTGGACACTTCTTAACCTTCATCAGTTTAGCTATCATTGGGTTAGGATCATAAAATACTTCGATAGAAACTATTTTCAGATCACCGTTAACCACAGCGACACAACTTCCGGTTAATTCCAAATCCTCCCCTGTTGGGTCAGAATCCTTGTACTTCCCTTCCCACTTCCCCCAATGGCGCCAGGTGAAGGATACTTTTGGTGGACCTGAAATGTATGAAAAGTATTGAAATACATTTATATAACATATTTATCACATTTATGATTGGCCCGTCCAGCCATGTCATACGGCTATGTCATAAATATCGTAAGACCCACGAGTAATACCACACTGAGTATGTCACATGTTGTTTTGACGTCTTAATCCCCGGAGACGGAAAGATCACATCCGAGCCAGATTTCTACCGTTTTATATTGAGAGAAAATTGAAAGATTTACTTTTTCTATCAATAAAAAATGTGATAAATATAATCTATGCCCATGAACATGTAATATGGAATTCATCAAACTCGTTAAATAATTTGCCTAAAGGCTCGTGAAATATAAATTATTGAATGATTGATACATTTCATATTACATCACGAGTATACGATTCTATTTATCACATAATTTCTATTAATAAAAAAAGTTAAATTTTCAATTTTCTCTCTGTTTAAAACTATATAAAGGCGTCTCACATAGCCACTCTATAATATCTTGGATCCTCCGCAAAATTTCTATTGTCAAGTGCTCGGAATCTCACTATCACGCATAGGGATACATTTCAGTTGTCCTGAAATGATAATAGTGAACAATACAAAAGTTACACATCTTACATTTTAGAATGCGGCACAATACTAGAATCAATGGGGACAACATACGTCACCGAAAATGATATCGGACACAAACAAAACCGCCCAATTTAAGATAAATAGGACTATGTATGGTTTTGGCCCGATTTTTTTAAATGAATATCAAGAAATATTTACATTTACTTGTCACTTCAACTATATAAACTAACCAAGGCAAAGTAAAGTATATGACGGTATAACTGACGCTCAAAACGTGACCATTATGACGTCACTAATGTTGACGTGGTGACGTCACTTGATCACCGTCAAAATGGCAGTTCCATCTAGGGAATTAAATCGTTGTTGATAAAAGGTTTTCCTGGTCTAGCTTGAACAATGTCAATGCAGAAACCCTAAAAAAGTTGATAATGCAAATATAAGCATTAAACTATCTTCCTATTGTTATGGATGACACTAAATACTAGCCTGGAGGCCCTACCCATAATTCCTAGCGGTGGGTTAGGAGGCCCTACCCATAATTCCTAGCGGTGGGTTAGGAATTATGGGTAGGGCCTCCAGGCTACACTAAATACATGTAGTTATTTTAAAAATAAGGGAGATAACTCCTATAGCTATATTATCAATACATCCTATAAAGTTCATATAACTAATTTAGGTTATAGAACTTTCTAGAATATTATCATGTTTAAATAAATATGTTTTTAAACATGTTGATTATAAGTAGGGATCTAGAATGATCTATTTCCAGAAAGTTCAGTGGGTTTATTTGTTTTTTGTTTTAGTTAGATATATGTAGAAGTAGAAGGTTCTCAAATATTCTTGAATTAAGGTTAAGCTATATATATATTCCAGCTGCCAAAGGCTAATCAGAACAGTAATGAGACCTGTAATTAGATGTATGAAGAATTGTACAGCGCCATATTAGATTCAATTGGGAGAGCTATTGTGACTTTATCTGTGGATTGTTACATCGCATTGTGTGGATTTTTTCATATTCCCTGGAACTTAACAAATTATCTGTGGACATTTATTTCCTTTGTGCATTTGTGATTATTGTTAATTCGGAACCTGGAAGGATCAAGAACTATATCAGGACATTCGCATACAGATAAGTAACACTTTAAAGTCTCGTTTTACTGTTGTACCACCACCATTTACTTAAGATATTGTAAACCATCTCTGTGTAATATTGTATAGAGAATTTAGCTGCTGGTTTCTCATTTCTGTTATTCTGGGTCATAACATTATGGCATCTATGGTCTATATAGATGCCAGAGCTTTGCAGGCAATCATCTCATAATGCGCTAGAGCGCACTATGAAGATTGTCTGCGAAGCTCTAGCAATAATATATACCATAGATGCCATAGGAAGATAGTTTAATGCTTAAATAGTGCGCAATCTAAAACAGGCCCATAACAAAAAGAACCCATACTATACATAGTCCTTTGCTGTAATCATGACATACAAGCAATAAATCTTCTAAACTTGTCGTGCGTCAAGACAGTATGATGAGACGACACTGGCCTGCTGGTTACCGCGGCTAGCGTGTCGCAACATTTAAATCTTGATCATTTCTCTGTAAACGTTGGGTAAGAACTAATAAAATAAAATCTAGTTAGCCCTGCTCACTTAAGCTTTCAAAACTTAAGTCGATTTACCCTGTAAGGTCACCCTTAGTGAAAGCCCCTTTAAAGCAAAATGTACAATTTAAAGTTATTATTACTGACTGACATTAATTTATTTGCAAACTATACTATTAGTAATGACCACATTGTTTCATAGACATTTCACAACAATAAAAAGTCAACAATATATAGATTCATAATGATTTATGCGAAATTATCATGGTCATTAAAGTATTTAACATTAAAAAAGAATACGCCTTATTTCGTTACATTAGCTGTCCGTCGGTTATCTTGTCAATGGACCAGTCAAAAATGAAATACGCATAATTAAGTCCTAGTTTAAGCCATAGCAGTAAGTCAAACGGCTAAACATTTCCACCAACTTAGCACATATGACAATGAACTGTGTGTGTGAACACTAGCGAGTGTCATCTTGGCAAATACTTGGCATTGCAACCAAATGCTCGACCCATCTGGACTTCAATTGTAGACAATGACCGACGAATTTTCCACCGATTTAGCTACTTTCTAGGTCTAGACAGTGCACATACTTGTGGTTTTGTCGATGTTGCCACTTACAAGTTTTTAAGTTTTAAAAAATATTTCTTCTTATTATACAGATGGAATGTGGTTAATTTTAATATATTTTGACAAGTGTTATCTAAGTACCTCAACAATTTGTGCGATCATTGTCACTCTTTACATGTTTATGAAGTCTTTTGGTCTGTTGGTAAAAAAGAAACGTGTTCTGTATACATGCAACACTGCACTTCTCAGTGGCGACCAGACCTAACATGCTTGGCAGGTCAATGTTGCTTTACACAGCTGTATAAATACTTGATCTATAGAACGAGATATATATATATATTTTCTTTCATATATAGATCTACGGGTGTAATACTGGCTGATCTAGGGCAATACACTCATGCCGCCTGAGGCTGTAATGCATGGCTACCCATGCAATAAAGCCTACATCACGGCGTCAACAAAATTTCTATTTCCTCGGTAAGATTTTAACATGTTTTCACAAACTTGACTGGTTTTACAATAACAGATGCAAACGACGGATTTTTTTATTGAATATCACGGTTTTTTTCATGTATGAAAAATTGACATTCAGCCCTAGAATTCTTCGAATCTATTTCAAAATGGCGGGATATTATAGTTGTAAAATTGCAATAAAACGTCGAGGTATGAAAGAAAAATACTCTCGGCAAGCCTCGGGTTTTACTTCATTTCGTGACCCTAGGGTAAGTTATCCCTATCGTTCATATCCACATATAAAAGAGTCTTATAATGTTGATATTGACCAATAGAAGGCTATTCTGAAGTATAAGAAAGCTTTAAAGTGATGAGAAGTCTCTTGAAAGATACATTGTACAGAATATTAAAATAATGTTCAAATCGTTCAAAATTCCCCCTTACCTATAAATTAATTCCATTTTTCCCCATTTTGAATTATTTAATAAGCTTAATCGCCATTCACGGATATCATAATTACGGAACACATGCATAATAGAATGAGCAATACGTGCGCGAACGCAAAAAATGTAGTAAGAGTGAAATAAAGTTTTTATTATCATTATTACCATTACAAGCTAATCGATACTTACATTATATATATCATTGGCTTCTTAGGTAAAATATATGTTTTCGTTTAAAAATCACATACAGTGTATATAACAATAATGACAATAAAAAAGCTATAGTTTTGTAATTTGCGTGCACCTGTGTTTTGGCTGAGGTGACCAAGATTGCATTTTACGGTCTCGGAATAGCAGTTCAGACTGCTTGTTTTACACATGTTCATAGAAATTTAACGGTTGAAAACAGATATATCTAGATTTAATATCCCATTAAAAGTTACATAATATAAGACCACGATCGAGAGCAACGTGGGTAGAGCAACGTGGGTAGCGATAGGCCAAGGACATCTCCTTGCAGGTAGCGTATGGGATTTGCAAATTATTTAGTCTAGATGAAATAAATGTTTATTCTTATTACTGGTTTATGTAAATAATGAATGTTCTTGCAATATTTCCAACGTTGGACATTTTTATTTTGCTAAAATTGATATCGATGCTGCTATCGTTTATGCGAGGAGATGAGATGAAGAGGTTTTGCCGAGTCATCTCGGTTTTCCCTGTCGACACCAAAATAAAACTTGTATTGTAAGATAGTGACTGTGTACAGGGGCGTAGGAAGCGGGTGCAGGGGGGGGGCAACTACTCCCCCCACCCCACCCCACCCGTTTCCCAGGAGGGGGGGCAAACATGTCTTTTTGCCCCTCCCCATTTTCGCCGACTGAAATTTTCCAAAAATGCTTATTTGAAAGAAAAAAGGGTCCTCCTGCACATTTTTCGTACTTCATTCTAGAAAATTTTCCGCTGCGCGGCGCATTTCCTAAAACGTTCAAGCACATAATGTCAAACCTTAAATAGTAAAAATTCAATACACACGAACTAGACTAAAAATGTCCATCAAGGGATTCTATGTACTATTTAAAAAAAATGTCTCTTAAAAGATCAATCTGTTTATGTCTTATCGAGACAATTTATTCATTTTTTTTATGTTACACAGCAATGTGCCGATGGTGTGAAGCCGGTGTATTCAGATCGAGTAGGGTTGCATAATGTTATGACGACACAATTATCATTTCTAAATGCAGGTAGCTTTAAATCAAAATATTTCAATGTTAAGAACGCTTTATAATCATTAAAATACATCGTAAAACTCATCTCAGCCATTCTAAATCGTATTTTTTTCCCGGTGGAGACCCTCAGACCCCCTAACACCAAATTATCGCGCCTTTTGGCGCTCGAAAATTCATCAAGATGCATCGTAAAACTCATCTAAGCCATTCAAAATCGTTTTTTTTTTTCTGGGGGAGGCCCCTGGACCCCCCAAACACCAAAATCTCGCGCTTTCGGGCGCTCGCTAATTCATCAAAACTCATTCAAGCTATTCTAAATGGTAATATTTTCCCGGGGGAGGCCCCGGACCCCTCAAACACCAAAATCTCGCGCTTTCGGGCCCTCGCAAAATCATCAAAATTCATTGTGAAACTCATCTCAGCCCTTCTAAATTACAATAATTTGGGTTACAAAATATTCAGGACCTTTGCCCCCCATTACGTTTCATCTTCCTACGCCACTGGTGTATTCTGTTTATCCTGCAACTTTTTCGTTATATATACAGAAGATGGTATTCAAAACGAAGCAAATTGCCTGTTATTTACACGATTTCACTCAAAGCGAAACGCTTCTTTGATGATCAAGAAAATATGTATTCACTAAACCGAATGCGTGTGTACTCCTTTTGACTACCGTCGGAAATATGTAAGCGACGTCATTCCGGTGATTTTGACGTCACTGTTTGGCGGGACTGACTGCCGTTTCATTCACCTCTACTAAAAGTGACGTCACTGGAATGTTCGGGATCAAGTCATCAAATTTAGAAATTGAATCAAACGAAAGAAATTAGACATTTATTTACTGACATCGTAATATTTTCCTATTGCAACTATTACAGGAAATTCTTATAATCCGGTATCGAGTTCTGTGCCCGACTAATGTCGATATTTGTGCTGAAAATGCATTGTTTCTTGATATTGTTCCGCTTCTTTTGTTGACTTTAAATTCGTAAGATGAACTTAACCCGCAAAGGGCGTCAGAACGCTTGTTTTCAACGGGAATAAACACCGTAGTGATAAAGACCTTCCAAGTATGGCAAAAGTGAATATCTGCATCAGGGAAATAGGGACACAAAAAGTCGATTTTCTCCAAAAGTAAGTAAGTTACACTACATTAATTTTGCTGGAACACTTAAAAAATCGTTCTGATTTCAGAACAATTAGAATTATGAAGAAACCTCTTACAGTATTTTTATTATTATTATTATATATAATGTAAGTTAACAAGCTTACCGATACTTACATTATATATATCATTGGCTTCTTAGGTAAAATATGTGTTTTCGTTTAAGTATCACATACAGTGTATATAACAAAAATGACAATAAAAAACCTAAACGAATTTTATAACATACATGTATAATTCATTTTTTCACAAAAAACAACACAGGCAGCCACTTGAAACGTCATGATATACAAGTGCATATAAAAAAGTATCCAATACTTTTAAATGACATACGTATCAAATTACTAGTAAACATTTCTGTCAAAATTTGCGTGCCCCTGTGTTTTGGCTAAGGTGACCAATATTGCATTTTACGGCCTAGGAATAGCAGTTGAGACTGCTTGCTTTATACATGTTGATAGAAATTTAACTGTCGAAAACAGATATATCTAGATTTAATATCCCATGAAAAGTTACATAATATAAGACCACGATCGCGAGCATCACGGGTAGCGATAGGCCAAGGACGTCTCCTTGCAGGCGGTGTATGGGATTTAGTCTAGATGAAATAAATGATTATTCTAATTATTGGTTAATGTAAATGATGAATGTACTAGCAATATTTCCAACGTTGGACATTTTTATTTTGCTATCATTAATATCGATGCTGCTATCGTTTGTGCGATGAGATGAGGAGGTTTTGCCGAGTCATCTCGGTTTTTCCTGTTGACACCAAAATAAAACTTGTATTGTAAGATAGTGACCGTGTATTCTGTTTATCCTGCAACTTTTTCATTATACATACAGAAGATGGTATTCAAAATGAAAGCAAATTGCCTGTTATTTACACAGATGTATTCACTAAACCGAATGAGTGTGTACTCCTTTTTACTACCGTGGGCAATATGTAAGCGACGTACGTCATTCCGGTGATTGTGACGTCACTGTTTGGCGGGACTGACTGCCGTTTCATTCACTCCTACTAAAAGTGACGTCACTGGAATGTTCGGAATCAAGTCATCAAATTTAGAAATTGAATCAAACGAATCGCGAAAACCCGCGAAGGGCGTTAGAACGCTTGTTTTCAATGGGAATAAACACCGTAGCGATAAAGACCTTCCAAGTAAATATTTGCATCGGCGGAACAGGGACATAAAAAGTTGATTTTCTCCAAAAGTAAGTAAATTAAAATACATTAATTTTGCTGGAACTCTAAAAAAATCGTTCTGATTTCGGAACAGTTAGAATTATGAAGACACCTCTAACAGTATTTTTTTTATCATTATTATATATTATGTAAGTTAATTATCCTGTCGACTTCTCAATTTTTTATGCATTCCGAAATATGATATGACACAAATGGAGTACAGCTACGCTAAAATTTATGTTCCGATCTTTTTTCATGGGCTCAAATACAAATTTATTCCATACCTGAAAATACCTCTAGGACCTCCCAGGCGAAACCTCCGGGCATTGCTTGGCGGAAAAGTTTGTGTGACGATATATTAGTCTCTTCTTTGGCCTGATAGAGAGGTGAGTCCCACATCAAGATGTTGTAGTTTCCAATTTCAATGTTGTCCTTCAGCGTAAACTGCCTGCCTCCATTTACGCTTATTCTAAAGGTATCCCTTTCAACAGATTGCCAGTCCTTGATCAAACATAAAATGCTATAATATAAAAAGTTCAGAAATAAATACAAATTTTTGCATTTCCAGTTTAATTTTTCCCAATTTTGCATTATATTGCTACGATCGCGAGAAATCGAGATGCTTAAATCCTATACCTTCCCCTTAAGGTCAAAGCCAAATCGTGAACATTTATAACGGCTAGAATTTGGTCTTTCGTTTTAGCCAAAATTGCGAAAATTTTAACCGGCTAAAACTGTATCTAGTCGATATTTCGAAATGAGCGTAATCGCCAGACTATGCTGAGACAGATGTGTGTCAGTATTTATCATGACCAAAGATTTTGTCCCGTCTGTGTGACAGTAGAAGAAACGTATTTTTGATTGTACATTATGATGGTAAATCATATATGAGCAATTTTATGGACACTCAGAAGATGGAAAGAAATTCAAAATTTGAATTATCTTGTACTCCTTTGAGCGCTCGCCCTTGGTAGCAAGACTGTAGGTTCTGACCCTTGGTCAAGATACCAAGATGCACCGTGTTCTATAAAAGTTGTGTTTTCTGCTCCTGTTCAGCAAAAAGGGAGGAGGACGACTGGTTCTCCAGTTACATGGCCATGGGATGTCGTCCTAAAATGACTATGTTACCCATGTGAATTGTAAACACATACAAATTGATATGGTTGGGTTTCCTTCCAGTGGAGAGATCTATAGAACTCGTACTCATCTTGCAGGTTCCAGGTTGTGGTTGTACCAGTGTTTAAATTTGATTTTAAAGAGTTTTATTTACATCCTTGACAAAATTTCGTCGTTTTGAATATGAGTGTGGCAGTTTCGGTTTACGAGCTTAGTTTCGCTACAGTGAACTTATGAAAAGTGGATGTTCCTGGCCTGCTTTATGACACCATTCACTCGGTATACCTATGTATGATGTCATGATCACAGTTGATCAATTAAGTTATACCACAGTGTAATTTCTAAACATTTAACATTTCTAATGAACGCTTGATGAACTTGATAACTTTAGAGTAATAGATATTTGTGTTATATAGAACATTTCGTGTAGCTACGCAGTACTTTAAAAAGTTGTGTGTTAGTTAGTTTAAATGTTATCAGATTGTTATCCTCAATGGATGACTTATACATGTACAATCATATCATACTTAAAGGGTATGACAACGAAATCACAACTCGAGGGGTAATACATAAACCTACAACCCGAGATTTTCACAATGGAAAACTTGGCGTTGAAATTCGTTAATAATATATCGGTCTGGATGGGGCCTGTGATAACCAACGTTAAATGTCAGATCGTCCCAAATAAATTATTTCAAAGCATATTTCCGCAAAGTTCCCTTTTCCGATCCTTGCAATGCGCTAATGGATTGGATCAGGTTCGACGTCTTTATATAAATGATATGATTGTCGTATCCAATTGATGTTTCAAACTGTGTTGGTGTGTCATCCATGCAAGGGTTACAATTTTTTCATGGTTGACCTGACCTGTGGTACATTGTATAAGCGATGACTTTTTGTCATCACACCCAATAATGAGCCCTCGAGTCCTGATATAAGCCCTTGGACAGTGAGTCATGATCATCTGGACCCTCAGGCTCATTAGCACCATGGAGAAGGTTAAAGGAATTGGAGTGCGCAGGGGATGCGTATCCTTGACATAGGGGTGTCTATGAAGCATTAGGGTAAGCTCGAAGCGAGAAAACGGCAGGGGTTTGTTGGTTTTCCAAGGATGCACGATCGTTCAAGGTAAGACACATACGTCATGCGAGTAGAGTCTACGGGTGATTTTTTGTTTTACATTTCCGCTGTCAAAATACGGAGCATGAGGTGATTTAATGCAGTTTACAATTTACAAATAATATAAAATCTACATTTTCTGCAATAGTCATGGCGTCATGGAAAATATGTGCAATTTGATATAATTTCTAATAACATTTTGTACAAACCTTTTCCCTTTTTTTGTGCGAAGACTCCATTTCCCATGTTTTTACGAGGTTCTCCACAAGTTTCTCAATTGAGTCAACAGGGTGTTTCCTTGATCTTTCTTTTAGATATTTCTCATTTACTTGAGTATAATCTGGCTTTCCTTCTTTCCACTGTATGTTTTGATCGTCCATGTAATTCCGTACGGGACAGTTGGCGGCCATCTCTTTAATGTTGGTAAAGAGTTTCCCATAATGCATAGCGTACAGAGGTAATTTTGCTGACTCAATGTAGTCACGTGATCATCTTTACTATGTATGGACCTTGTATAATGCATTATATACAGGAAATCATGTAAGAGGAGAGGTATTATACGCACTTGACCTTGTTGAAAAGGTGTATGAGTGGTATTCCCAACTTCCTGGTATTCCGCTCTTTTGTATATATAGTTTTTGCATACAAATGGGTATATACAAATGAACACATGAAGTAATATGGGGTTTTTTATTTTGGAAAGAAGAACCTGTTTTATTAGGATGAACATTTTTAAACTTTGAACTAATCTTGATATGTTCCTACATTGTAATATCGCCGTGGTGTCGGCCAGATTTACCTGGTATCCATCCGGGTACGTATAGTCACATAGGTTATTTTAAAGTGTTCTATTTATATAAATTAGTAATGGAAAAAAGTAATTGCGCCAAGGAATGTGCAATTCAATATCCTTTTTTCACTAACATTGTGTAACCTGTTCCCTTGCTTTGTGCGAAGTTTCCATTTCCCATGTTTTTACGATGTAACAGAGTGAATAGGCTGGGCGACGGGCGATTTCTTACAGCCATGCTACCCCAACTGAGAACGACGCGTGTACATGAACCCCTACCGCTCTACCGCTGACTTGTATCGATGCATTGAATGAGTGTACTAGTACTGTAGCCGTGTTATTTATTCGATTCTTTATTTTCCTTAAGTTTACAACTTATTGAAATTGTACAAAATACGCACATATACATATATATACAATCACATAGTAATTAGTACAATATCAGACAAGTTACAAATGTACTTTACATTGAAATCAAAATGTGTATTATATAAAGGCTACATAATTTACAGGTTAAGTAAACAACACTAAAATAACTATACTGAAATTATTGGATGCGGTATCGTATTTTCATGGCCTCAAATATAAATTTTGCTAATTTACGTAGATCAATTATATTTTCGCAACATAATAATTGAATTAACTTGTACATAGATGGTTTACGCCAATAAAAAGGTTTTACATATTTCTTTCTTAAATCATGATAATTAATACATATTGAAATAAAATGATATTCGTCTTCCACATCTAAATTGCAACCAGGGCACAATCTTTTATCGTTTATTTAATACAGAAGTGAAAGGTTTACAAAGACAACTAATTAAACTAATACCCTTAAAGTTATTAGGGTCATTTCGAACCCTTTTTATATACAGGTATGATCATAGCGGTTGACCAATTAGTAGGAAAACAACCACTGTTAAGGATGTTATTGAATAATATTGAGAGAATTGGAATAAGTAATTCCTCACAATATTTAAAACATTCATTTAAAATGCCATCAGGTACATGTGACTTACCACATTTTATTTCATGTATAGCATCAGCGATTTCCCGGGATGAAATACGGGCATATAACTCCTCGAATATAACATCATTATCAACTACAGTTATGTCATAATGTGGAACTTGATTAGTAGCTTGATTGGCAGAAGACAAATTTTTAAAATGGTTATACAATTGGTTAGAACTTAGAAATGGTGAAACAGTCTTTTTATGTCAAAATTTCTTATAAAAAGACATTGGGTTATGTTTCCTCATATATTCTAACATATCACCTTCGGCACTTACATATTGCCTTTTATATTTTAAGGGTCCGTAGACCTATACTCTCTTTTCTTACGTATGAGATTGGTGTGTGTTGAGGAACACTTATTGGACTTAAACGCTTTCAATGCAGTCAGATATTGCTTACGTAGGGATTTTAAACAGTCATTAAACCAAGGTTTATCGTTGGAACTAGTCCGCTAAACCTGCCTATATTATTAGGCTTTTTTATATATATTAGGCAAAAAACAAAAACAAAAAAACTAATAATGTAGGTAGGTTTAGCGGACTACGTTGGAACTAGAAAGAGTACTGGTATGTGGGTTTACAGGGGATTTGCTAGAAATACTATACTGTGGATTGATTTGAAAAAAAAATGGTTGCATGATACCAAGCAGGACATCTGAATAATTGCTTACACATGTATCAATAGAATTTTGGTTTACTTCGTTACTAATTAATACTGACTTTTTCACAGAGTCTAAGTTAAGTCTTAATGATTCAATAAATTGATATTGATACTCTTCCTTCCATTTAAAAACGGGTCTATGTTCGACACCATCACCATCAATTTCAGTGTCAAAAGAAAATATTTCACAATGAATTTCAATATGTAATGGAGCATGATCAGAAAATTCAACAAATTCACAAACCATAAACTTATTGATAATATTAAACAGGTTAAATGGTAATAAAACATAATCAATCACACTCATACCGTTTGCCCCACAGAAAGTAAAATCACACGATAGATTATCTGGATCTCTACCATTCAAAATTCTTAGACCAGAAGATTTACAGAGGTTTAACAGCCTAGTTCCAAATTCGTTCCTACCCAAATCGGGATTCTTCCTTGTAGGTAAACAACTCTCATCATCAGTATCACTCAAATAATTAAAATTAGATTGAACATGGGATTTAATACTTTCATGTAATATGTCGCCAGTGATATAATCTACAGAAGAACGAGTGCGACTGTTTAGATCACCTACAACTATTACGTTACTAGTCTGAGAAAAATCGGTAATGACAGTTTCTAAAACCGAAAAAACGTCACAGTCATACTGCTCGTAATAACGAGACGAGCTAGGAGGGATATATGTAAATATTACTCTAAGAATTCTTTCACGTCCAGTTAGATGTTTATCGATACTAATTGGGATAATGGTATCAAACAAACTATTTTCTACCTTTCTATGTTTAAAAGTGTCATTACGGATTAACAAAACCAACTCACCCCCTTGCGAAGAGCGCGTTGCCTTTCTCGGTGTAACAAATGATTGGAAGTCATCGAGTTCCAATGTATAGTCATTGGGGATCCAGCACTCTGACAAGAAAATAATATCATATTTGGCAATTAAGTTACGAGATTCTAAAAGCTGAAGCTTGTTGTCTAAACCAACATTCACGTTCCATGAAATAATCTTGATGTTAGAACTAGCATTCTGTATAGACAAATCAGTCTTATCATCATTAATGTATACCCCCTGACCCCCCCCCCCCCCTTTCTAGGCGAATCATTGGACTGAGACGCGGACGTTGTGAATCGAATATAGACTCGAATACTGTCGCCAAATCCACAGGTAAATTGGTACTGGATGCTACGCTCCGGCCTCTCAATAGTATTTCTTTATTTTAGATATTTTAACAAATCTTCATATTTCTAGTAAAATTGCATATGAAACTCCTTGCCAGAGCGACACCCTTATATCCCTACGGCCCAATAGTCCGAAGGCAAAATAGTCCGAAGGCCCGTTAGTCCGAAAATTAGTAAATATTGCAAGTTATAGAGTTGTTATAATTAACGTATTTTGGCGAAAACATTTCTTTGGCACTGCTGATCTGACAATTTCTATGGCCAGCGAGTTGTCATTTCTTCATGGAGCAATGCCAGGGCAAAATTACATCAAAATAACAACAACAACAAACAAACAAACAAAATCAAATAAAAAAATAATAAAAATAACATCTTACATTTTATAGGATATCTCACAAGAATACATTCTACGGATTATCTTACAAATATGCAAGCTTTAAAATGTCCGATTGTTAGCCTTTTGTACACTGTATTGCATTAGGATTAACGTTGCTCCATGAATAAATGATGTATATAATCAAATCTTACCGAAAAATGACTTTTATTATACCTATAAACGTCGTTATATTGTACAATATATACATAGAGATTGAACAGTGTTTTGATTGCGTTAAAGGTGGTATGAACGCAATGGGATACAGACATATTCAATGTAGCGCGTTAGCGCTACATGTAGAATATGTCTGTATCCCATTGCGTTCATACCACCTTTAACGCAATCAAAACACTGTTCAATCTATATATTTACATAAATAAATCTACTTTTACGTAAAATTTAAAACGGTGATGGTTGCTAAGTTGGGTAACAACGGTAGTCAGGATGACCGAAGATATAGTTCCGATTGTTGAATGTTATAGCTGCAGTTTGGTTCGAAATACAACAATGACACTTTTCAATTATTTTTAACATATATTTTTTTTTCAATTTGATAATATATCAATAATATCCATTTCGAATCAAAATTGAGATAACCAAGGCGGAACGACTACCGGTATGTATCGTTGTCAGGGTAGGGATGCGGCCCGAAGTGGAGCGAGCCGCCATATTTGATTTTCAACCGAAGAAAGTGACTGTGATATAGCCTTTTGATGGTATGACCGTTGAGCTGCTGAATGTTTGTCATGTATTTATCGGTCTAAGAACGCGATTTAGACTAAATTTTTCATAGTCATGACTTTTATTTTATTGTACGGAGGATAGACAAGTGTTTGCGTGTGTGTATGCCTATTTTGAATGCCAAGACGCCCCCATTTAGGCTAATGATACTGTTTCGGATACGCTACCTGTAATGGGTTTTTTTTCTGGAAACCTGTATATGATCTGTTAACCTATTGTTCGCTTAGACGCTCCCAGAATTGTTCACCGACAATCAGATGTTCTGTATATATAGGCGAGATAAGTGACCGTACAAACATGTACAACTGACGTAACTATGGGATTCCCCGAACATTCCTGAGGAAAGCCCCCGGTTGTAGCCCTGACCAGCGATTCATTTTGTATTTTATTACCGTTACAATGCTTGAACACATGTTTTGTTTTGATGTCAAATACATATCTAATTGGATGTAATAAAAACTCTTTATTGTTATTTTAAAATCCGTCAACTTATGACGCAAAATCTTATCGAAGCGTGAACTAGAAGTAGTCCGAACCTTCACTGCTTTTGTATTCATACGTCATTGCGTTTACGCTAATTTGAACGCAACTCCCCTCCCGTTGACTATATAGGGACATATGTAAATACATGTATTTAACAACTTATTTTTGCTTCCCCATTCTTTGAATTGTTTATTCTACCCATAATGATGGAAATGGTCCGCATAATGATTTTTTTTTTTTTTTTTTTGGGGGGGGGGGGGGAGGGGATATTAAACAGGATTACATTGTACATATAAAAAATAATACTCTTTTAAGTGAATAGTCGGGCAAAGGAAGGCTTAAGTCGGTTTAAATGGTGTTAATATATCCAGTATAATTTCCTATGAAATAGAAAAATAAAATATCCTGTCAAAATCGCTCTGCACGCGAAGAAATTAATTTATAGTAAAGGAATCCTAAAACGTCCTCCTGACTGCCTATATCCGTGTTGACATTCCCATTATCAGATACGTTTATGTATTTCAAGATTATGCTCTTTTTGAAAATACGCTACATTTCGTTGTTTCATATCATTTTCCGTATCAATTCTATAGTCACATACATTTAAGTATAACTTACCTGTTTACAACAAATCTTTTGCATCGAAAACTGTAATAAACGTTTGTTTTATTTCAAGTACTGTTCGCATATAAATCCCATTATATATTATCTGTTTTCGGACTACATATACATTCTGTACGTAGGGATATAAGGCGGTCACCGCCAGAGCGCCCGCGATTTACCTGTAGATTGGCGACAGTACTCGAGTCTATAAATAACTAGCTACACTTATTAGACATCTTCAGTTCTGATCGTAGACGCACTACGTACACGTAGACGGACGCGTATACGACAGTTAGTTTAAACAATATTTATTCAAATGTATACATACATATACACCAATACATTCAGTCAGCTAGGATGAGAAAACAAGCTAAAAGCTTATATTAATTCCTCTCCTGAAATTAAAGCACGGCGTTTTGACATATAATAACAGAACAACCAGTGAGACAATACATTTATACTTAAGTAGAGATATTTCTCGCTCTCTCTCTATATATATTTTTTCCGTAGTACATTAAGTGTTTAATATAGAAATATACTGTCAATAGACAATTAATTTTATAGTTACTTTTCAATTGAGTGATAAATCTATGTGATTTTCGTATACATCTACTGCAGACATTTTAAATAATAATTTTGTGATAGTAAATGTAAAGTTATAATTATGAATTAATTATGTAGTTTGACAAGTTTATTGATTGAAACCCCAGTGAAAAAAAAAACAAGAAAACTATACAAGGTATGAATTACTAAAATCTTTTACTGTAAAAGATGCAATGAAGGATCACCCCATAAAAGGATATTTAAATCGTCAACGATATTATATTTTGTGAATATACCAGAAAGATATTGGTACCTAATGTCAGCATATTTGATACAATTGAACAAAAAATGAAAAGAATCTTCTATTATAAAACCACATGCAAAACGAGGCGAATCTATAAGTTTTTTACTGAAAAGATGTTGGTTTAATATACTGCATTCTAGACGCAACCGAGCATGAAGTATTTGGTCTGGTCTATTACCTGTGTTAAAATAGCTAATCGGTCTTCTTGTGATTTCAGTTTCAAAGTAGTTTTTGAGAACCTTAATAGAGGAATTTTCTCTTATATCTACTGGAAGTTCATTCCATGCATGAGTCGATGAAGGTAGAAAAGATTCATAATACAGATTTGTCCTTGTGCGAATTGTTTGATGCATATCTGATCGTCTAGTGTTGTACATTTGTATGTATATGAATTGCGGTTGGTCTAGGGGGTAATATGGAGGAAAGATATGTTGGAGATGTGTTATGAACCATTTTGTGATATTGTAAAAGTTTATGTTTTCTACGACGTTCGACTAGCTTTTCCCATTGTGTGTCTTTATAAAGTAACTCTATTTTCGAAAGTTTGGTTCCCCCTGTTATAATTCGGGCCGCTTCTGTTTGAACATTTTCTAACCTATCAATTAAGTATTTTGGTATATTGTCCCAGATTACATCCGCATATTCTAAGATGGGTCTAATGAATGACATGTAAATGTGTTGTAAAGTGTCTCTATCAAGTGTAAATTTTAATTTTCTCAGTATGTTTAATCTTTTAGAGGCTGATTCTATAATATGGTCTATATGTATATTCCAAGAAAGATTTGAAGAGAACCAATCTCCAAGATAAGATGCTTGTGATTGGTAACTTCAGAAACAACACTGTTATTTAAGTAAATGTCTCCATGATCGGGTCCTAATAATTTCCGTGATATTCTTAAACTTTCTGTTTTGTTTGGGTTAAAGGTCACCAGCCACGTATCAGCCCATTTTTGAATGGTTTCAAGATCATTATTCAACATTGAGCTGGCCACATTTGGATTATTAACAATAACATACAGAGACGTGTCATCTGCAAACAGTTTAACGTTACATCGTAAATTTACAACTATGTCATTGATATAAATAAGAAAAAGTAGAGGACAGAATATTGACCCTTGTGGTACACCCGCATTTATGTTTTTGAAGTTTGAAAATTTACCGCCAACAACTACTCTTTGCTTCCTATTTATTAAATAACTTTCAAACCATTTAATAATGTTACCTGATAAGCCCGCTAGTTTCAATCATATATCAACCCATCATGCCAAACACGGCCAAACGCCTTACTTATATCACAAAATACTATTCTAATTTCTTTCCTTAAATCTAAAACTTTCTCAATATCATTTGTAATATAAAGTAGCTGATTAATTGCAGAATCACCGGATGTAAAACCCAACTGGTGTTCAGTGAAGAAGTTTTTATCTGTAAGAAAATTGTAAATATATTTTAACACACAACGTTCCATTAATTTACTAACAATACTTATAGGAAAAATGGGTCTATAGTTTGCTAGATTAGATCTATCGCCTTTTTTAAATACTGGAGTTACATTTGCAGTTTTCCAACTATCTGGATAAATACCTGAATTAAGGAATTATTAAAAATACAACATAGTGGTTTACGTAATTGCTCTTTGCCTTCTTTCAAAAGTTTTGCATGAATTAAGTCGGGACCAATTGCTTTAGTTTGTTTAGTTTTACGTCCTATTAACAGCCAGGGTCATGTAAGGACGTGCCAGGTTTGTTGGTGGAGGAAAGCCGGAGTACCCGGAGAAAAACCACCGGCCAGCGGTCAGTACCTGGCAACTGCCCCACATGGGATTCGAACCCGCATCCCAGAGGTGGAGGGCTTGTGGTAATATGTCGGGACATCTTAACCACTCGGCCACCGCGGCCCCGAAATTGCTTTAGACACGTCAAGAACATTTATGGCGTCATTAACATCCTGGGGAGTTATATGAATATATCTAAATAAGGTGGATGGAATACATTGTGTGTAGGTAATGTAGCATGTGAAGTGTTTAATGAAGACTGTCCTGCGAAATAGGTGTTTAGTGCGTCTGCTTTACTTTTATCATCATTAATTACTGTATTGTTACATATTAATGGGGGTATAGAAACAGATTTTTTGGAGAAGCGAGTAAACATGTTTGCTAATTTCCACCATTGTCGAGTGCATGGTTTGGTAAGTTTAAGTGTATTTGACAGTTTAGTTTTGCAATCTGCCTTGGCTTTTCTTATCGCATCAACACATGAATTACGTAACTTTTTGAATTTATTCCAATGGATTTGACTTTGAGTATGTTTAGCTTTCATATGCATACGTTTCCTAGCTCTTATCAGAGCTCTGATATTATTATGCATCCAAGGGGAATCTCGAGGACGAACAGTAATAATTTTGTTGGGAACTGAACATGCAGCACAAGTTAAAATTAATTGGGTTAAAAAGTTAACAGCATCTTGTGGAGGGCAATTATTTATATTTACCTGCCAATCGATTTCACCAAGTTTGTTATTGAACAGCTGATATATATAGTCGCCTTGGTTGTATAGCCATATTTTTCTTTTAAATGTACAATTATAGGTGTTTTTAGGAAATAATAATATATACATATATAGGGCAGTGGTATCTATCTAAAGCTGGTAGAAAAGATTCTCCAACTGATACCTTTTTAATTATATTCATATTATTAACTATGAACAAATCAAGTAAAGAAGAAGTTCTTTCAGTGAAGTTTGTTGGATCATTTACTAATTGAGTTAGAGAATAATGATGTAGAATACCTTTTATATGTATTGGTCCGTGTGTACCTGGCAGGTTCAACATGTTATCATTAAAATCACCAGTTATAAAGATATTCTCAGTATTTGTATCAACAGCAAGATCTATAGAGTTTTCTATGAGGAGCCATATATCATATTTGGAATTGGGAGGTCTATAAAATTTTCCAATTAAAATATCAATATTGTTTACACTTATTTCCAACCAAATACATTCCAAGTTTGCTCTTTTATATTTTTATTTACATATACAGCTATTCCTCCACCTATACGATCATATCTACTCCTATACGACAGTTATCAGGGGGCGTCTCAAAAAATAAGTACAACATTATGTTATAGAGACAATGTGAAGCTGATATGTACTTGACCATGTTTAGGGGTCTAGAAATCAGGAACATTCTCATTCTTCATATAAAGGTGTATATCTGTTTATATGAATTACAACAAATTTTCATATCCCTGTGTGTACATGCTACACCGACCCGCGCGCTTCTTATACAATATCAAGCAAATCAAATAAACGACAAACCACAGTTCTCGATATACATTTTCAACGCTATTTCTGCGCATTATTTCACTATACGTATTAAAAAAACAAATTAATTTTGAAATTTTTATCTTATTGAGTAAAAACGTTTTGTGTTCTGGTATTTACCAGTGAACGTGGGGGCAGTCAACCGAAGAAACTAGTACTCTAGTGACTGTTCAAGTACGGTGAGACGTATGTGACGCACATACAGGCATGATACGGGATTGCAGTTTTACGAAAACAATGATTTCCTTCTATAAGATAATGATGCACAGATGTCAAGGGTTTGGCGAATTTTATAACAGGGATGACGCCAGAGAGTACCAATGGCTCTGTGTAGTTTGTCTTCCCGGATTTTCGTTAATGCAACTATACTACATGTATAATGATATATAAGGACGTTATATGTTTACTCTGACAGATACTGTGATACGTTACAGCTTGGTCAAATGAAAAATGCATGTTGCATTTCCAATCAGGCAAAAAATGTCTGTTTAGGGTTACATTGGCAAACAAAAATAGGATCGGTCGGTAGGGTTTTTTGAAATATTTTTTTAGTGTTTTTCACTCTAAACTGATGGTCGGAACCGGAGTCCGAGATCGAAATCCCGACTATTTTTATTATTTTTCTTAGAACAGTGGGGAAAAAATAGGATCGGGAGTAAAAAGTTAGTGTCGGTCGGTTAACGCTAAACATTTTTTGGCCTTAATAATATTAGTTGATTTTATCACTAGCGAAACGACTACACGGCGCATTATGCATGATACTATATTTGGTTATGTACATGTATTTTAACTTTTTCAGTATTTCGGACTGAAGAAGGCCCTATAGTGGCTGAATATATATTCCATAGAAATGATTTTGATTTTACTTTGAATTTATTTATTTTGGCCTTTTATTTCGGATTATTAATATACTAGCTTTATACCGTTTTTCCTCATTATGAACTTTTGATACGCCCCCCGAATACGCGTCCGTCTACATCTACGCTCATAACTGGAGATGTCTAATCAATACATCGATACAAGTCAGCGGTAGAGCGGTAGATATAATACGTAGGGGTTTATATACACGCGTCGATCTCAGTTGGGGTAGTACGGCTATAACATTCGCTGTCGAAATACAGAACAGGTTTGATATTTGTGTAAAGATGCATAATTGATGTTAGGGTTTATGCATGTATGTTTTAAAATAGTGGTCTTATATTTACCCTGGTCATCCTCGTTACCGCGTATTAACACTTCACAAGTTAACATGATTAGTGTTGCAACCCTATCTCAAGACGTCCTTATATGTTATTATTGTTTTAAGAAACTTATATTTTTTATTTCGAAAACGGTTGTTATCATACTGAAAACATTGCTAAACACACTAACTAAATCAGTCTATTTTTAGACCATACAGAGAGACGCAAAACCTGTGCCAACGCAGCCCATACATCAATGTGTTTGCGTCAAGACGATCTGTTGACTACCTATGTCAAGGCCGCTTATTTTTTTGTTGATTGTAGAGGTGTCCTAGGCTTATGTTATCTTAAAACCCAGCTAGTAAAGTTTCCTTTGTTGTAGATGACCATTATATTACATAATGGACACCTAGGAGTCCATTATGTAACTCACTGTCCATTATTATAGGGCCCCTGTCCATTATTCCCCAAAATAATGGACAGTCTATTTTGAACAAGGAAAAAAACGCTGCTGTATGGAAAACTAAACATGTTTATTTGACTATCCAAAATTTTACATTTAAGTTCACTCCTCCATCGAAATTATTACTTCCCCTTCCTAGCTGTTACTGTTCTGAAAATAAAAAAACATAATTAGATTCTTGCATTATCATTTGTTACATCTTTTTAAAACTTGTAATTGACGAGGAATAGGAACTCTAGATTCTTGACTGAGGTGGGATAATATGCAGTCTTTTAGATCAGATATCTCACAACCCTTATAACATATAATCTGATGATTATGGTTAAACATAATATACTTAAGAGCGAAACCTGTCTAATCTGACACCTGCTTTCCCTATCCTATCTGTAACTGTTCCGTATTCAACAATAGCAACAATAGTATACAACAGTATCTGACTTTCCTACACCCTGAATAATCTGACCAAACACCCACGTGGTGTCGGATTAGACAGGTTTCATTGTATTCCAGTGCAATGCTATCATAGCAATCAGATATGTTTTTTTTATCATATCTATAACATGCGTATGGTAGATTTTTTTAGGAAAAACAGTTATGTTTAAATTGTAGCGAAAACTCACCTTGCTTGTATGTATTTGATGTAAAGTTAGACAATGCACCTGTCCTTGTGCGAATAAATAGGTCACTTCAAACAGGCAAACAATCTGAATCACAGCTGCGTACATCCCTACATGTAAATGATGGCCGAGTAAGGAAAATATCACTATCCGACATGTTCAAAAACACTGTTGTACCTCCAAAGGTGTAAAACTAAATGACTGTGCATGCATCTCAACATTGTTAGTCCATTATTTGTCACAGGTGAGTGAACACCTGTGCAATTCCTGAAATGGGATGTCCCATTTCTCAAACAGGGTACGCAAGGTAGTGAGTAGTGGTATGATGGGTTTTAAGTAGGATAAATTCCTCAAACTGTCCATTATTAGAGAGAATGGATTGTACCTCGCCCTGCGGGCTCGGTACTATCCATTCTCTCTAATAATGGACAGGTTTTCGGAAATTATCCATTACTTAAAACCCAGCTAGTAAAGTTTCCTTTGTTGTATATGACCATTATATTACATAATGGACACCTAGGAGTCCATTATGTAACTCACTGTCCATTATTATAGGGCCCCTGTCCATTATTCCCCAAAATAATGGACAGTCTATTTTGAACAAGGAAAAAAAACGCTGCTGTATGGAAAACTAAACATGTTTATTTGACTATCCAAAATTTTACATTTAAGTTCACTCCTCCATCGAAATTATTACTTCCCCTTCCTAGCTGTTACTGTTCTGAAAATAAAAAAAACATAATTAGATTCTTGCATTATTATTTGTTACATCTTTTTAAAACTTGTAATTGACGAGGAATAGGAACTCTAGATTCTTGACTGAGGTGGGATAATATGCAGTCTTTTAGATCAGATATCTCACAACCCTTATAACATATAATCTGATGATTATGGTTAAACATAATATACTTAAGAGCGAAACCTGTCTAATCTGACACCTGCTTTCCCTATCCTATCTGTAACTGTTCCGTATTCAACAATAGCAACAATAGTATACAACAGTATCTGACTTTCCTACACCCTGAATAATCTGACCAAACACCCACGTGGTGTCGGATTAGACAGGTTTCATTGTATTCCAGTGCAATGCTATCATAGCAATCAGATATGGTTTTTTTTATCATATCTATAACATGCGTATGGTAGATTTTTTTAGGAAAAACAGTTATGTTTAAATTGTAGCGAAAACTCACCTTGCTTGTATGTATTTGATGTAAAGTTAGACAATGCACCTGTCCTTGTGCGAATAAATAGGTCACTTCAAACAGGCAAACAATCTGAATCACAGCTGCGTACATCCCTACATGTAAATGATGGCCGAGTAAGGAAAATATCACTATCCGACATGTTCAAAAACACTGTTGTACCTCCAAAGGTGTAAAACTAAATGACTGTGCATGCATCTCAACATTGTTAGTCCATTATTTGTCACAGGTGAGTGAACACCTGTGCAATTCCTGAAATGGGATGTCCCATTTCTCAAACAGGGTACGCAAGGTAGTGAGTAGTGGTATGATGGGTTTTAAGTAGGATAAATTCCTCAAACTGTCCATTATTAGAGAGAATGGATTGTACCTCGCCCTGCGGGCTCGGTACTATCCATTCTCTCTAATAATGGACAGGTTTTCGGAAATTATCCATTACATAAAATTACGTTTAAGTTTCCCTTGATCGTTACATGATTTCTCAAAACGACCAGCAAGTGTTTTTGATAACTTATGTTCAAATGTATCACAAATGACAGGCATACTTAATGCCACAAAAACTAATATTATTGTGAATTAAGTTAATCATGACTATTTTATGTACTAAAATTTGTCATATTCTTTCTTCCAAATCTATTCGATGTGAGATTTCAAATAATCAAGGCCGCCATTTTGTTTTTTTAGTAAGCTTTCCGTCTGCTCTCTGGAGAAAATAAAGACCGGTGTAAACCAACATTTCAGTCAATTTTAAAAGGACAAAGAAGACATCTGACATACATAATGTGTTCTTCGTTTCTTAAGTATTTTAAAATCACCAAAATAGTCTGTTATTGTCATACTCACGAACTTCAGGCCCTCGATGGGAAATATTTATATTTTCTGCTACAGTATATATAAAATTCAGAACCATTTTATCATTTTGATGCAGTGCTGGTCGTTTGTATTATAAAAGTCTGTAATAACATATCGAAAATATTGCATCTGAATTTTTAAATAAAGTTTTGTCATTGATTTTAGACTTAAAATATGTTATATGTAGGTTTGGCCCCCTTCTGTCCATCATTCTAATTTTCAGTCTTATTAGCATTATCATAACGTCTAGGTCATCCTTTGTCAAGGTAAATATAGTACTGACTATTGAGTATATAAACACGATTTAGATGTATAAAATTGTCTTGTGTCATTATCGCACAAGTCAGATTGTATAAATTTCCGAACTAGTTTTGAATTTATGTTACCATGGATAAAAACTGTTTGTTTTAGCAGTGCATTTAGAACATTTGGTCTAAATACATTTGTACCACTGATCACATAGCGTGCAGCAGCTGCTGCAATATAGCAAATGCCATCCTCGATACTCCAGAGGTTACAATGTAACTGACGTTATTTCCACCCCTAGAATAGCTCATAGTAAAATTAGAGGCAACATAACAGATATCTTAATAGAACGTTTAAAAATGTTACTAAGATATGGTACATTCCAACTAATCGCCAATTCTCTTGTGTTCAGTGTAATAGATGGATGCAGTGGCACATTCTTTGCTAGACTGTCATAGTCGCGTATTGCTATCTCTCCGTGACCATTTTTTCACGAAGATAGTCAATGACTACCAAGTACAAGTCTACACCCTTTATACCAACTCCTCAAGGGAATCAAATGTTCCTACGTAGTCCACCAGCCACACTGAAAAATATCTTTTGTTGATGAGGACCATTGCCTTGCGCCATTAATTTCACAGCTAACGTTTAACTAGTAAGAGTATGTTTCAATACATCCTACACTATTTGGTATTTTTGTCATATTTTATAGTTATCACTTATTTTATTTGGATTGTTTTGCACTATACCAATTTCTCCTTAAAGCTGACAGTGCAAGCTAAAAATATACATTTGATTAAAAAAAAGAGGATATTTTTTTTTCAAAATCAGTTACCGAGACAGGCCCTTGCGTTTTTAGGACGGGCAGCTAGTCGCCATTTTGTTTAACTCTGCTTTGATACAATACGCCCACCCCCTATATACGCTCAGTCATGTACATATCCACCTAACAGTTGCCCACTATTCCCTATGAATACATAAGCAAACCCTTTACCTGTAAATATGTCCAGGGCTTGTTTTAGCAAGCAAACATGTCAACTCCTTCAAGCTGTCATTTAGATGTTTCAAAAATTGAACTTTCCACACAAATGAATAGAAACCCTAATAATAATGCATCCACATATATCCACGTATACTATCGTACCCGACGTACTCGACTGGCCAAGCGCACGTGTCCACCTATCCTGAACAAGTGACGCTTCCATATATAAACTACCAAAGGCCCACACGTGTACATGTGCGTGTAATATCTAATGTATATATTAGTGTTTTATTAGCTCGTATTTGAAATATTTTGGAATCTAGCTGACAATATTACTTCAATGAAACCTTGTCAGGTGAATGCAGTGTTTATTTTAGTTTGTTAATGTTATCTACTATTAGAATTTTCGAGTTTGTTAAATAAAAAAAAATATGGATCTCGCACGTGGAGAGAAGGTATGAACTCCTTCATTACTTTTTATTCAACTGTATAGATCTATATATGTTTCTTAGAAACTTTATTTGAGAAAAAATTGATAGTACTAACCATTTTATTCTAAATACGTCTGGGGTATATACATGTAGTACAGTAGATCTAGAACTGGTCAGGTATTAGTTATTACACCTTGAACAGCGAGCGTTCGACTGATTGCACATGTGTGTGGTTCACGCGCTTTATATAGGGGTCGGTACCCGTTGTTGTATCTAAGCAAGAGTGACGACTGTCCGTCCTTAGAAACGCAAGGGGTTGTCTCAGAAACGAATTTTGAGAAAAAAAATATTGAAAAAAAAAAGTTTTTTTTTTTTAAATCTCAAATGCATTCTTTTAAGCTTGCCTTGTCAGCTTTAATTGCCTTAAGTTTCTGTTCATAATAATATAATAATTTCATAGTAACTCTTCAAATTTTGGAGGAATAAAGACAAGAATGAATGAGTGAATGCTGCAGGCTTTTAATTGGTTAAGAATTTTTTCTTGATCTAGTCAAGGAATGAATTATTGAAAAATGAACAAATGTGTACATTCCTCATTGCTCTAATTTGTTCAAAATAGAAGAATAGAGACTACCAAAAAACAGATGCAAAATAACGGTTATCTTTTTCTTTTCTTTTTGTAGGTTCCCTTTGCAGATAGTAACATAAACGCTTCTCAATAGTTTCATATCTTGCCAATTGCATGGAAGGAGCTCTGCACAATAGGAGCGTGAAAATATCATCTTTATGGTAAATGTGGATGTTGCTTGTTTCAGGTTATATATACCTGTAAGAGATTTCAGAAAAGATGACCATGGCATAACAAAAGGTATGTATATAACTTAGATTTACTTGATGATAAGTATGCAAATTATCAAGTTGATGTAGTTATATTTAGTGTTCTGTGTATAGTGTTCTGTTCGGCATTCACAATATATATTTCGCTAACATGCATCCACGTAATTACCCCGTCTTTTTACATTATAAACTATTTGAACAGCTTCTCATATACATGTATAACAGAAACATGATACGTTGAAATAAATTATCTATTCGGAAATGACAAACAAAAAATTAATAAATAAATAAACATTCTCTATGATTGAAGACAAACCGGTTTTACGGCTCGAGATCTCGAGCGCTACGCCTGTCTTCAACACATAGTAGATCTATACAAATATCGGTTAACACAGATAAAGAAGAATTCATTTTAACATAAGAATTTGCAAGTATGGAAGTGCCCAAATTTATTTATAGCGCGTATGTAGGTGTGTATTTTTGCTTTTTTTTAATAAGTCGCCTTGAATTTGTACATTCGAGAACCGGGATGTAAACTATCTCATATTCTTACTTATTTCGTTTATCTTAATAACATTCAATTAACATTTGAAGCCTTGAATTCTCTTTTGTTTTCAAGGTCAAATGGTAAAAATGATCTTTTGAATTTAATCAGAATAAATTTTTCAGATGTTTACACTTGAATGATCATAATAAAACACGATTAACAAAACCCTAGTTTCGCCAATATTCTTTAACGCAAATAAATAAAAAAAAATCATATGAATGCATAACATAAGCCAGTAAGATTAAAGACAATATAAGTTAAGGATTTTCTTTAAACTTCAGGAACGTTGATGGAACAGGATTGTGCATTATGTGATACGCTGTGCATTATTTATAAGTGAGAATTTATAAAAACAAACCGTTGAAATTATACGAACATTTTATTTGGACGGAATATTTGACAAATACAATGGAATGTAATTGAAATAAATAATCATCATATACTACATGTGAAACGAATTCTTTAATTTTTAACCGGATTAAACCATTATATCATATATTACTCTGAAATTTAATCTTATAATTACCTGTGAAACGATTTCTCAGTCGTTTACATTTTTTTCAGAATAGAACCATATATATTATTCCTCTGAAATCTGATCTTATAGCTACATTTGAAATGAATTCTCAGTCTTTCATATTGTTTTCAGAATTAATCCATATATATTATTTCCCTCCAATTCAATAACTACATGTAAAACGTATTTTCAGTCTTTCATATTCTTTTCAGAATAAAGCCATATTTATAAAAACAAACCGTTGAAATTATACGAACATTTTATTTGGACGGAATATTTGACAAATACAATGGAATGTAATTGAAATAAATAATCATCATATACTACATGTGAAACGAATTCTTTAATTTTTAACCGGATTAAACCATTATATCATATATTACTCTGAAATTTAATCTTATAATTACCTGTGAAACGATTTCTCAGTCGTTTACATTTTTTTCAGAATAGAACCATATATATTATTCCTCTGAAATCTGATCTTATAGCTACATTTGAAATGAATTCTCAGTCTTTCATATTGTTTTCAGAATTAATCCATATATATTATTTCCCTCCAATTCAATAACTACATGTAAAACGAATTTTCAGTCTTTCATATTCTTTTCAGAATAAAGCCATATTTCTTTCTCTGAAATTTAAATAGATATCAGTTAACAATAAATAATTTACAGAGCTACATCACTAGCCGATCTTCCTCAAGCATCGCGGGTGGTGCCTCGCCGTATCCCATACCCGCTGAACCTGCAATACCACCAGTTTGGTCGTAACATCGCAGTTTACATTCCATGAGCCGTTGGACGTCTTTCCACATCTTCATCTGTCTCATGCTCGGCCCCTGACTCTCTCTCACAGTTTTTTGTTGTTCTCTCAATCCCTTTCCTAGATTTTCTTGTTCCTGAATCTTTCTTTGGAATATATCTCTGCAATTTGGAAACAGTCGAGTTGAATCATCATGTATCTGTAATTGTCTGGTTATATAGAAAACCCAAATATTACCATCCATCTGTTCTCCTTATGCAGTTCTTATATCTCAAAAATTCGTAAAGTTATCGTTCAGACTTGTGAGATAATTACAAAAATCTCTTAGTGTTTACACATAAATAATTGTACATATACATGTCTTGCCTAAAAAATCATTTTATCACCCCCTCTGGTGTTATGTAGTTCATTTGTTTAACGTGCGTGACTTTTGCTCGGGTATGGGTACAGCGTACATATTGTACCTGCTTTATCGTATTGATCAACGATTTGTAATTACAACGATATCAATTAAAATACTAAACAATGACGTGGAATTTGTCAATATTTTGTTATATGTTTGATAAGAAATGTAAAACAATACATTAATGTCATATTTTGCTTCTTGGTTATGTCAAAGAATTAGTCTGAGTGAATTGTCCCTTTAAACTTCAATAAAGCTTGTCCAGAAAACTAAATAGAATTGCTCAGCTGAACTTTACCCAAAATACCATAGAGAACATTTTTTTCGCGTAGGAGATATTTTTATGACATTGCTAGGATCGCGAGAATTTGATCCGCGAATTATTGACTAAGGGTTGAATGATATCTACCCTTAAATCCATATCGCAAAACTTTAAAATCGCTTACATATGTTTTTAGATCAAATCGCGAAAATTTTGATCCGCAAAAATAACCGGCTATACGGTATAATATATTGTATAAATAACATTTAGCTAAAAAATGTACGTAAGGACAAAATACCTCCACATTAAATCAGGATGTAATCTGATGATGATGATGATGATGATTGTGATGATGATGATGATGATGATGGAAGATGATGATGATGATGAAGATGACATGATGATGATGATGATGATATCATGTATTGTTTGTGTTCAATATTGATGTAGATATCTATTTGTGAGGATAATTATTGCTTTGTAAGGATGATTGATGATGTGAATGATGTGAATTAACTGATGAGGATGAGGACGATGATATGTGATTGAGATATATGTATCAATGAAATTGGAAAAAATAAAAAAAAATTCGTGAAAAAAAAAAAGAAAATCAGGATGTAACGGACAAGCTTTATGCCCCCATAACCATCATATGCCCCCATAACCATTGCCATTGTATCGCTCGTTCATAAAACACTTTTGTAGACGTAACTTCTAACACAAAATATTTCCTATAGTATATAAACTGCGTGAAGGTTTGAGGGCGTACCTGAACGTCTTCTTCCGAGCAAATGTGTCCGATGATGTGTAGCTCTTCATTTCGTCCGCCACCTTCTGCTGTTGGATCTCCAACATGTTAATCATACAGTTCAGGTAGTGGTACCTTCCTTCGTCCTGAGTGACTTCCTCTCGGTACGCACGCACTTCCTGTTTATAAAAAACAATGTAGCGGAAGCTTTTAAAATTTAACTTATAGTAAAATGTAATTAACCAGCTGTTGGGACCCCGAATAAGATTTTAACATCTGTTGTCTTATTTAAAATTTTACTTAAACCAGATGGAAATAAAATTTTGTGAAAGTTTGTGAGGGCCGAAAAATATTGTATTTTTTTTATTGAATAGATCTTCGGATTTTAAAGGTTGTAGGAATATATATTGAGGTCTATTTGTATATGGTACATGTGTAAATCAGTTTCAAAATCTTGTGAACACCAATCTTATAACAATTCTTGCTGCGTTCTTTAACAAATATAGAATGATTGCATTTTGTATATTTCATCTATACAATTTATCATAATGCATGTACATGTAATATGAAAAGTAAGTTCAGTAGTCAGTCTTTTTAAAAAGTTATTTTTTACACAGACATACAATAAAGTCACCAAAACAGCATTTCTTGAACAAACATCTAATAGTTGATCTTTACCGTTCAACACACTCAGTATTTTTAGTTTACGATCAAACTGACCTGTTCCAATTTAGACATGTTACTCTCCAGACCAGCTGATGCTGTATCGTAAGCTTGTTTCTTCTCCTCGTGTCTGGCTGTAAGTTCCTGTATAGCATGGTAAGAAAGTTTAAATGGTGTAACAAATTAAAACTCCATAATTATACAAAAAGTTCCTGCAGAGCATGGTTAAAAAGTTTTGATGGTACAACAAATTAAAACTCCATAATTACATAAAAATATCACTTTTGTGTCACAGAAAAATTGATCTTTCATGGATAATGCTGAAATCAGTATGTCTTCTTCTATATTCATCTCCTGAGACCTAGAGGGTAAATCAAATTAGGTGATTTTACAGTAATCAGTATAACGATAAAGTGATGTAAAATGTTTTGAATAACAAGTCTAATGAAAATGAATGATTTCACAGTAATCAGTATAAAGGTAAAGAGATTATCATATTTTACCTGTGATCTTTGCCTCAAGGGACGTAGTTCCTTGATAATTGGTGCTAGTGCTGTCTTCTTCTCTGCTATCCTTCTTGTTAGTCTTTGTACCATGTCTGAGATATCTTCGAGTGTCTTGCCCTTGCGCTCATCCAAACCACTTTTTACACTGGATACTTTCTCCAGTTCATCCTGTGTTTGCCGATAACCAGCAACCCCTTTCTTGTTTTCCAATAATTCCTGTAAAAATAACGTTTCTTCTGTAGAACTAGTAACACGGAAATTTCAAGACAATAATTATGTATTAGTCATGAAATCTTGTATTTATTAAATGAAAAGCCAAAGATAGAATTGAATCCTTCTAAATATTTCCTAATAATAAGTGTATGTTGCGCCCTAATTTTTTTCTATTAGGCAAAAAAAAATATGTCTGTTAGGGTTACCCGACCTACACAGTAATTTTTTACCCCCGACCCTATTTCCCCCCCACTTGCCTATGAAAAAAAAAACCCAACAAAAGTCAGGATTTTGTTCTCAGACTCCTGTTCCGGCCATTACTTTAGAATGTGCCATAATCATACAACATAAGTGAACTTTGGTTGTTGATATATTGTTTCTATTCATTATTTGAATGGAGATTTTTTTCTCTGTAAAGCAAAAACTTCATACTAACCAATTGTTGGTTAATATTCTCGTCACGATTACGTAGGATTTCCTCGGTACGTGATAACACCCCATACTCTGCCCGCAGTTCAGCAATTTCCTGTCTCTTCTTCTTGTAAATGGTGCTCTTACTTCTTAACTTGTTCACATATCTCTTGAACTGAAATCAAATCGGTATCATGGATTTTTTAATCTTATTTACAGAAACAGTTGTAATACTTGTACCAAAACTTAATATACTATTACTCACGCAACTTTCAAATATGAACATAAGCGAGAAAATCATTGTGAGCTACAAAGGACAATTATCACCAAGACGATTTGTTCCAAATATATTTGTGTAATCAAATATCTTTTGTCTTATATGAAATTAATTTCTTTTTCTGAAATTAATTTGCGTATCTATGGTTGTATCAAAGAAAATACCTTTACATATGATACAGTTTTAAAGTCAATATTGAAACGTATCAATGCATGTTTCGCGGAAAACACGTCATGAATAGATGTAGTTCACAATTATTTTTCCAAAGTCTTAATGATTATCATGAGATTATGTAGGTAAACTTACATCTTCGCCCTTCAGCACCTCACCGCCTCCTGACTCTTTCACCACTTCTCGTTTTTGGTCCAGTTCCTGTGTGGTGTGATTGTATTCCTCTCGTATCTCACGGTATAACGTCATTGCAGCCTCTTTCTTGTGAGCAATGATTGCAGCCTGCACAGAAAAAATATACATATCATACATTTCAGACAATAATACCTTTGATTTGGTTTTATTTTGTTTCAGGTATTTGGAATTACAGCAGGAGCAATAATACATGAATGTGTGTTTGTAGAAAAAAAGAGTCAAGAGAAATACCAGCATATGTACCAGGTGACTGGCCACAATGATAGCTAATTCAATCTCAAACACATAGCTAAGAGGTAAGAATACTGGCAGTAAGATGTTGAAAATGTTTGAGAGCAAGTTATTAAATGTTCAAAAGATCATCCACTCTTCCACCACAACTAAAAACCCAAGTGCTAGGAAGCAGAACGTGAGATGCATCTGAACCATATGCATTCTACCTCAATAGAGGTGGAGGTCATGGAGGGGTATTTGTAGAATGGTGAACACTTTGCTGAGATAACACGTGATATTCTTAAACACTGTAACGCACAGATATTGTAAAACATTGAACACTTTAACTAACTTATCAATAGTCACCTTTTATTGCTACATTTGTACGTCTTTTTTTTCTTTTTTTTTCTTACTTCCAATGAACACCGAGTCGTAAAAAATTAGCAAGTTCATATGTGTAAATTCGCCTATAGCCATCTGAGATACAATTTTGGTTTGCAAATCATATAATATCAAAATGAAAGGGCACATTTCTATAGTCTAAAACATTACAGTGAACCCTACCTGCTGTTTGAAGAGCGAGGATTTGTCATCTGTCGGATCGCCAGTCCTCATCCTTTTCTCAATCAACTGATTAATCTCAGAGTTCAATTCTTGAATCTGGAAGAACAATTCCAAAGTAAAGATGTCTTTTAGTTAAAACATATATGTACATGTATTTAAGCAGCATAAAGATCCCTTCCCCGTGGAATTTTTTTTTTGTAAAAGATTATATTGTGTTCATATTTTTAATACCAAGCTCAGAAAGCTCCATCAACATGTACTCTCAGACTTTTAAGATTTTCCAAAATTTGAATAATGTGATAATTATCTGATTAAATTAAATAGTATGATATAAAGTGTTTCTTATGTCATCATCTCTCCGAAGAAAAAAAAACTTTTTCGAAGAACAATAAACAGCTATGTTTTCCCTTTACAATAGAAAATGTTAAATATCCTTAATTCAGTCTAAAACAAGATCATTACAAGTCTATGTAATTAATGATTGATATCAAATAACAAAATCACTTACCTGAGTCAAGAGCTTATCCAGATCTGACTGCCCCATGGCTGGTTCAGATACAACTTTCTGCAGATCCTGTAAAGTTTTCTTGCGAGCCTGTAGGTCCTTGGGTAGTCTCTCGGTGACGATGTACTTATTAGTCCTAGTCTCTTCCTCCAGCCTCTGAAGCAGACTCTGTGGTGTCGCCCCGACACCAGCCTGGCGGGTGTCGTGAAGTTGTTGCTGAAGTCGTCGAATCTTCTGTTCTTCGTGTTGTATTAAAGTAGACTGCTCCTGACGTTGTTCTGCCAGTCTCTTCTCTCTGTCTCGTTCCATACGAAGATTTCTAGCCACATTCATCATGGTTTGGGAATTTGGGTGAGATTCAACCTGCAAACAAGGACAGTGAATAACAAAAAATATTTTACTGCTCAAGATTTGGTTTTATTTTGCTTGTGGTGAATTCTTTCAACAATAAGTATAATGTAGTCATTTTGCTCCGATTACATTTTAGCATTACATATGTATACCACAGCTGTAATGAAATCGCCATCAATCATCTACTTTTATTTTGAAGACAACTTGTCAATGTACACTTTTACAATTTTTTGTGTACTCAGCCTGCCTGATTTTTTGTCTGATGAAGGCAATAGTGAACACATAGTATATATACGTACTAGTCAGTGAAACGACACAAAAACATTCACAAGTTGTGTAAAAACTATACTGACATACGAATAATTTAATTATTGATAATAATAAAAGTCATTAGAACTTTTCGTCCCATTTGAAAACCATTTTGGTACTCTTGTAGCAAATTTTGAATACATGTTACATGTATTTTTGGCATATATTCACAGGAAATCAGCTTAAAATACAGTCTATTTCATTTGTACAGTTCTAACACAAACCTTCCTCTTGAGTCTCTCTATCCTCTTGTTCAGCTGTTCTTTCTCGTCCTCCATGTTAGAAATATCTTTTCGTATCTCTGTTGTATTGTATCCAGAATTCTTCAGATTGTCGCTCTGTTTGTGCAGTTCCTTGAACTGTTCCATCAACTCCTCATACTAAACATGAAAGAAAAAGTAGAATTAATCAATAAATCAGGATCTATTTAACACCTTCTTCGACTTGCAAAGAAATCTTTTAACTTTTCTTCCGCAAAGGTCATCTCTAAAACCTTGTTTTAGAGCGGAAATAGCGAAATAAGTAGCTGTGTAAGAAAGCTGGTTAGTTTAAAGCATACAATTTGTTATTTCTTTATTAGCAATTTACAGTAAAATATTATTTTTCACATTATAATTCTCTAAAGAAAACTATTTTTTATGAAAATCAATGTCCATCCCTTCAAATCTGTTAATTTCAATTAAAATAATTCCTCAAAGTTTTCAACAAATAAGCATTCAATTGACTGATCGCCATGGTGTATGAAGTAATGCCTCATGCTCACAAAAACATGTGTTCCTATCCAATATAATATCAAATATCGTAGCCTACACAATACTAAATGCAATGTCACATACAGTATCCGGACAGTTTCTTTGACAACTAGCAAATCGTCAGTGGATTCATATCTGTATATATATGTATGACTGAGGTACAACTTTATTGATTTACTTTTGTTTTAACTCTAAGAGCATACAAAGTTTTAATAGAAGGGGTCTAGAGGAAAGCTGAATGCTAGATTAACTTACCTGTGCATACAATTCAGGTATCTGATCCTCCTGCATAATCTCTGCTGGAACATCGATTTTGAACAGGAAATGGGCGAGGTATGCCCTCTTTTTCAGCTCTGGAATCCTTCGAAACAGCCATTCCAAAATAGGGTAGATCACAAATTTGTCTCCCTGGACTATGCCAGTACGAAAGGCAGACCTAGTGAAACAAAAAAGCAAATGATAGCAATAAATCTAAAACAGGGGACAAAAGTGTTAGAAGTGATACATTATCCCTCTTCTTTGATGGGTTTTTGATATGCACCGCTATTGATATTATTTAAAAGCTTAAGCTATGCATCAAATAAAACTTAAAACTGTTTGAATTAATATGTACGTCATTTGAATATAAATATAATTATGAATTCTTTATATATTCTGAGTTAGAAGATCATAAGAACTCAAATGAAAGGGAAAAAATTACAAAAAAAATCTCAAGAGATGGCAATTTAAAATTCAATAAAGTGTTATAGCTTTTAAACAGTAATTAGTAACGTTATCAAAACAAATATTTATATCTAATAAGTCACATGAATGTATTAGTAGACCAAATAAATAGAATCAAAACATAAAAGTCACAAAGAATTAAGAAATAAACTAGCATGTCAAATACTGTATTACATGTACTGAAAATCAAATGTTGCTTTGATGTTTTCTGAGCATGATTTTTCTTATTCCTTATACTGATATTTTTTTCTTCACTTTTAATGCTAATTTTTAATTTTTGAAATATATAAATATAAATTGATCATCTTGTTTTTTATACATAAATGTGTTGAAAATAAAAGATATATTTGTGTGATAACTGTCTCATTAAATTTTATGCATTTTAACAGTCAAATTTAAATTGTAAACTTTACACAGGTTTTACCTGATTGGACAAATAAGATGTCATAATTAAGACTGGGTTTGGCCAGATTAAATGTTAATTGGCTACTGCTTATATCAATTAATCATGAACCTGAAAGCTGTCCAATAACATCAAACTCTCTTAAATCTAATCTTAAAAAAAAACGATGTATAAATTGTATACTTACCGCAATAACTAGTATAACTTGACTTTTAATCATAACAAAACATTACATACTTACCGTAAAGCCATTCGTTCTTCCATATCATGATGTCTTAATGACAGAAACATATAAACTAGACTACCTGTTATCACAAACAACAACACACCACTAAATCTATACTGGTGAGTAATGTTATTTTGTTATACATTGTATTTCGAAACAACTTCAGGTAAATTTGTACTGTGCCATGCAGAAATTATGTGGTAAAGCAGAATATTTAGAATCAATGATTTAAATCTTCTGATTTTTTTTTCATAAACCTAAATGATATTAATCATTAATACACAAGGTATTCGCTATTCAGTTAAGGCAGAAAAAATTCATTCTGATGATGAAAGGGAGAAAAAATTATATCAGTTATTTAAAAACTGCTCTATTAATTTTTTGCTCTCTCTTCAAATCAAAGGAATAAAAACAGATTTAATTTTGAGGAAACAAGAAAAAAACATTAAGATCTAATTGTGATGGGTGCCGTCACATAAAGTTCATCCAATCTCCACAGAGCCTAATTTGAAAAGAGTGACCTCCCTTGAATGATGATGTGACATTGTTTAACCGATAAATAAATCTGATTTCGCAGAAGAAAAATATTTTGGGCACAGCAATGTCTAATTGTATTAGATATGTGTTCTCAACTATGTTCCTTTTTGTTCAATTTTGACCAATTGCATGCCGTGACGGCCATCTTGGTTCCTGGTCTGCATAAGTAGCACATCTACAGGTAACCCATAAAGGACCTTAAAATAGTTTTATGTTACTAGTAACAATATGATCTATAACTTAAAAATACAACCAAATTGAACTTTGACCTGAACGGATCCCTGCTGACCAGTGAATAAAGGGAGATAACTCTTATTGGATTAAGAAGATTTGAAACAGTCACAATTTTTTTTCTTCTCATAATTATGCTATTTTTTACTTTAAAAAATTAGAATCTAATTTTAACTGCATATTAAAACCAATTCAAGGCAAATCGAACAAGTAGTTAAATATATATAAACAGTTCAATTTTGAACAATGAATGGCTGTGGCGGCCATCTTCGATGCTGGTGGGAAAAAATAAAACCGGTGGACACATCTGAAGGTCACCGAATATGACCTTGCAAAATTTCATGGTTTTCGAGAAAATGGTCGGACAAAGTAGTGGCGGAAAAAGAACCAGAAGAAGAATAAGAAAAAGAGCAAACACAATAAGTTCTCCACTCCGTTGGAGGAACTTAATTATTAAGGACAGAAATGCACTGACAATTTAAAGAAGAACAAGAGAAACTAAGAAACAGAAGAGGATTAAACAGTCATGAGTGATACTATGCCCAATTCAATTTACATAGCAGGTATTTGATAAGACATTTTTGCTTACAGTGAAAGCTACATGTACATGTTAACAGCAAACCCCACACCAGTTCTACAAATGTATCTAAAATTCAAGCCCTGTGCCAGTGAAGCAGTGAGATTGCAGCAGTTAAAGCACACTCAGTCAACTACAGTCTTAATTCATTCACCCCTGAATTTTCATAATGGACCAATCTAATACTGATTTGGAAGAGTCTAAATGTGTCTTCAGGGGTGAATGAGTTAATTGACCTAAGAGGATTTTAATGTGACACAGCTACCACTGCATACAGTGTCTGTTATAGAAAATAGTACTTACACGTCTCTGTAACAGTGACACAAATAGATATGATAAAGTAAATACAACCATTTATAAAATAATAAAAAGAATATCAATGAATACCTTATATCAAAGATATAATACATAGATAATCAGGGCTAATGGAATATCTTGAAAGACATGCATAGGTTTCATTAAGGTAAGTAATGAATCAGGTCTATATAATGTCTGAATATATAATTTATATAATATAAACTCAAAATATTGATATTTTAAATAAAGTTGTCTTGTAATTCTTTTAAAGAGTTCTACCTGAGTAGATCTATAATACATGTACAACTAACTACGTAACAATTTGTTTCCAAATAATTTTCATAAATTAACTGTCTCCACTCCAAATTTGTCAAGGAAATGATGCATTATTTGGATGATGGCATTGTGTTATGACGTCATAGATAGTGAGTGTTTTGAATAACCAGATGGTAGCAAGATGGTGACTTGAACAGTACACTGCAGTTCATTTCCTTGACGCTGGCTATGTAGCTGAAAATTTGTAGTAGAGACAGTTAACATTATGAATATGGTAAATAAATTTCCTGCTGGAACACTTATAATTATAAGAAGTAAATTTGTTTCCTTATATTTGATAATTCAAATTGATATGTTTTAATTTGGTTTGTGTATTACATGTATCATAAATATATACAACAAATATGCACTCAAATCTGGATTTTGAGCCAGGGGGAGATAATTCAGACAGGTTAAGAAAACAAAAATTTAAAATGGGTTGCATTAGTGAGAATATTTGATACAATAACATATCTACAATAAGCCATCCCCATATCCTTTTTAAGCATAGCAAGGACCCCACTTTTTTTCTGAAAACCCATTTCAATGATTGTAAACCAACTTTCTTCTGTGGCGAGCAATTTACTTTCACCATCCAAGTAAATTTGCAAAAGTTTATATCTGCGAACTAACATCTACATTTTAATTTGTACATCATTGATTCTGATAGGAATTTCCAATCATTTTTTAAAATCAGTGAATGTTTTTTTCATGAACTTGTTTTAAAATGGAAATCGTGAAATTAAGAAGCTGGGCGATAGAAAGTTGGTGTACACCATAAGGGGACACCATTTTATCTGAGAAGGACCATATTTATGGAACACCAAGCATAAATCCTGATACCAATACACGATAAATACTTACTCTGTTGGGGGTTTGTATTTCAGTACTCTTAGCATGTGGAATATTCTAATGGCAGTCTGGTCAGAGCTCTCCTCTCGGATATCAATTTGTTGCTGAAATGTTATTATAACGAGATCATACAGAAATCAAATACATGGATTCAAAATTAGTATTTTACATCATATATTTGCAAAACGTTGCAAATTATTACTTTGTGCAGAATCGGTTATAAATACCAATGAAATATATTTTTCTTAATGGTGATTTGTTTTAAAGATGCTCCACCACTGACAAATGATATTTTTTTCTATTAAAAATAGATGCAGACAATTTAGTATTTTTCTTCAGTTACAAGAATTACTTACTTTACACCACTATCATTAAAAAGTTTGAGCTTCTAATTTTACTTGAAGTTAAAAATATAAAAAATAATAAATTGTATCCCGAAAAAATTCTGTGGCAATATACCCTATATGGAATAATGTACTGATTGCGCATGCACCAAAGGCAAAACAAATTATTTTATATTATTTTTTGTGTTAATTAGACATATATATATATACACGATTAAAGTTGTATTTCTGGTAATTTTCACTGTAACGATATATTGCTTAAACATTTGATATTTAAACATGCACATGTAACTTATTGATTAAGCTCCCCAAAAGAATATGTCGGCCTATAAGAGCGCCGAAATCTAGGGATCATATATTCCTGGTTTTGAATACTGCGCCTTCAATCACCGCCATGTTCAGTACCTTCGGCTTTTGTCGGCATTCCAAATCGTACCGCGTGACTTGTGTCCACAAGTCCTGCACGTGGTGATCCAGGTAACTAGCGTAAGCGCACATGTGTTTGTTTACGTTTTCCTTCTGGCTAATATGAGTAAATCCTGCTGGTAATGTCCACAGAGCGAGTATTTGAAACATCTAATTCACACATTGCCGTAATTCAATATTGTGTGTACAAAATATTGTAATGTGCAAGCATTATTTTCTTTGTAGATCCAGTCTGCTGAGGTCGACCGCATGCTTTGTTTATGAAAAAAATTGTTGACATTTGGTTTCACAACTCTTGTGTTACTTCGAGATTGTCGCGACGATGTTCGGAAGAGTTCGGAATGATTCGGCACCTTTCGAGCTTATTTTTGACGTGTACACGTTAAAAAGATTTTTTACTTCTATAATTAAAAATACTTCCAGTGCTGCAACTTTATAAAAAGTGGTAAAAGTAGAAAGTTTAAACCTCGGACAGACGGGGAAAAATGTGTATAACACTTAAACAGTTTTTACTATGACAAAAAGAGCGAAAGTGATAGACCATACAACTTTAAACACCAATTATTGTTCAAAGGATGAGTATCATTTATGCTACATGTATGTCAGCAGTGGAGCATCTTTAAGACATTTAATAAACATATTTCATTCTTTTAAAGATTCATATAAAATAATTGAGTTAAATATTTTTTTCAAGATTTTATCAATGAACAATGAAAAAAGCACAAGAACATGAGTCTGTAACTAACACAAAAAAAATTTAAAAATTCAAAGTACGGAGAAAATATTTGTAAATATTTAAAATAAAAGATAACAATAAACTCCAGCATTAAAAAACAACAACATAAACTTTAAATGGCAGATTAATCTTTTACCAACTCCATTTCCTGAAAGTGATCAAAATAAATTAAAATATCTTATACAAAATACACAAGTTGTCAACAAAAATTACTGTTTTAATTAGAGAATGATTCGTAATTACAAACAAAAATTTCACGGAAGTGGATGTGTCGCCTGCACAGCATCACATAAAATAATTATTCTGAGTTGAAAATATTGTTAATAATTTGAAGAAGTTATCGAATCCTGTAACTCTTGCAAATATTGATGGATTTTGACCAGTATTAAACCCATCTTAGATCTCATTGATATAAAGCAATACATTGTACACCAAATTTGGTTGAAATTGGACAATAAATACTGAAGTTATATATAGGAAACCATGTTTTGACGATTTTAAAGTCCCGTAACTCTTGCGAATATTGACAGATTTTGACCATTATTGAACTGATAAGAATCTCATTGATATAAAGCAATTCATGAAATTTTGTTGAAATAGGACAATAAATATTTTAGTTATCGAACGGAAACCATGGATTTATCTGTCTTTACGAATTTAAAGTCCCATAACTCTTGCAAATATTAACGGATTTTGACCATTGTCATCCTTGTCCGAAATCTCATTGATATAAAGCAATATACTAAATTTGGTTGAAATCGGACAATGATTAATTAAGTTATCGCACGGAAACCGTTTCCGAGACGCCGACATAGTGATACCTAAGTGTCGCCCTTGCGTTGCAGGCGACACAATGTCGCCCTTGCGTTGCAGGCGACACAATTACACACCTGTCATGGTGCTGAAAGTTTCATAATTTGTTTTTAAGGAATTCTAAAATTTAACTGGTGTGTGAATTGAAAGCAAAGAAAATATCAATCAATGTACATGCAAGCAATTATAAACTTTAACTAAAGTCAATTAATTTCTTACCATAAGTAACACATCACATCACACATATTACAACTTATTGCTAACACTTACTTTATTTATCTACATGTGTACCAATTTATTTTTATTATTATTTTTTTCTTTGAGTCATAAGTCTGTTTAGACTGGACATTTTAATTTATTGTGCTGATATATTCATTAGGGCTAGGTATACGTATTGGAACAGCGGAACCAATACAATACAATACGTATTGGCAATACACTGATATGATACACGATACATATTGACGATATTTTTCATGTTAAAATTGTTACCGATATTGTGAAATCTAAAGACATCTTTTGAACAAAATAGTTGTCATGCCAAATGCAAGCTGTCATGTGCTCTGCTGAATTGTACTCATGTTTATTTTTACCCAAGCGCAAATACTGGTACAAACCAGGATATCGGTGTTTCGATCCAGCCCTAATATTCATAAAGCCACGATCACAGTATTCACCTTATTTTATGGTAATAATAATGGCATATGACCCATATAATCTATGACAAGACTGATATTTAAATGTTATATTGCAAAAATGATAACATTGGAATAAGTGGCCATTTTTTACTTATTAATATTTTCATGGTAACATCCAGCAAAACCATTCTTTTTTATAGCCATACCGATGCTTAGTGTGACACTTAGTGTCTCATAAGTGGGCTGGACATTTTAATTTGTTTTATGTACTGTTATAGAAGAACAGGGAGAATACACATTCCTGTCAAGTGCCCTGACCAGGAATCGAACCCGGGTCTCCGGCGTGGAAATCTACGGCTCTACCGACTGAGCCAAAGAAGCATGCTCTGTCAGCTGAGTGACAGAGACCATATTTAACACTATGTACAAGTCACACCGACCCGCTCCTTTAACACTACTCCCCCTGTTTTTCTTGAGATTTCCTAAATCTCAACCCGAGACTCTTTAACCACCTACAATGGGTTATTTAGTTGGGCGCCAATGTAGAAGAACAGGGAGAATACACATTCCTGTCAAGTGCCCTGACCAGGATTGAGGAATCGTTCCCGGGTCTCCGGCGTGGAAATCTACAGCTCTACCAACTGAGCCAAAGAAGCATACTCCGTCAGCTGAGTGACAGAGACCATATTTAACACTATGTACAAGTCACACCGACCCGCTCCTTTTACACTGTATGTATGTCTGTGATGTGATGTATTTTAAATGTGTAACACTTCAATAAAATATATCTGATCTTTCTTATCTTATAAATAGTTAGGTAACACTGGGGCACCCTTCACCAGTGGTCAAAGACAAATCAATGTATGATCTACATATTCCACTATCTATTACCAATGATAAAAACAAACCTTAGGATCAATGACCGCCAATACATCATTGAGAACTTGTAACAGCTGTATACTTTCTAAGGAGTCAAATGAGATCAAATTATATTTCTTGTTGAATGGCTCCTTAGCCAGTTCCTGGACAATATATTTCAGTTGTTCACTCATTTTTTCATTGACAATGTCCTGAAACAATAAAATAAGAAAGATTAACAAACAAACAAACGAAAAATGTACAACAATGCATTAATGGACACAATTTTATCTGCATGATGATTTTAATTTATCACTAGTAACAACCGCAACATGAAAAAGAAACAAAATTATTATACACCATCAATAATTGGACAACATTACATGTATCTTGATTCTGATAATAATTTTTGTTATCAAATACATGTAGACTAGTTTGACAAAATATTACTTTTTAACCATTAAAGGCAGGAGCCAAGTGCCATTTGTTGGAGCAGTAAGAGATAGATAAAGATATTAAGTAGTCATAAGTAAATAAATATGTAAAACGATTCTGTAACGATATCACTTTTTATCGGACTGAAAGGCTACTGTTGGCTACATAAGTTTTTTGGAAATCACTCAGAGAGTTTGGTAACTGACGACGCTCTTCTGTTGTCAAGCATGTTCATTTCTGAGCTTACAACGACATACATGGATTATTTGAGAAGACAAAGGTGCTGACTAAATATTTCCTTGCTTAGGTTGATATAAGAAATTACTTTTAACCACTTAAACTACCTTGTCTAAATGTAAACAGATGTTTCTTGTAGCTGATCGAGTCCTTTTGCCCGGAATTCCAGTGCCCGGATATTTTGAATACTTCCGGTGGCCACTTCCGGTAATCTCTAATCAAATTTAAAAACTCAAGCTTATTCTCAAATACTGTATTTATCCACGTCAATTTATATTTGTAAACTTTATTTAATATATTTGTATATTGTCTTATCAATAAAAGATATAAAACTAAGTATCTTATTTTAGAATATTTTCGTATTGCGACTATTATAACGTGTACTTCCGGTTTTGGTTTGGCAGCTGTTGAAAACCAAAGAGGGTACACTGGTTATTTGACGTTTAAAATGGCTCAGGTATGTTTACGTTCATGTTTGTTTGTCCTTAGCCTCATCTGACAACAACAGTTATCTCTTCTCCCCGGCAAAGAAAATGTAGACACTATGTAGTGCCGGATAGCAACATGTCAAACTACCTACCATATGTGAAAAACCCGGTACCAAACCGGCATTCAGACATTTGCTAATTTAGCTGTGCATTTCGATTGTGTAGGACTTTGATGTATGGCTAAAACAACAAACAGCTCAGTTTTGACAGTCATGGTTAACTTAAAATTTAGACTGTCATATATTTGACACACATTTTGCCACCCCCTTCCTCCAGGTCAGTGTTACACACACATTGCTGTATCTGTACTTCTCTGATCATAATCCATTGTCTTTTCAAGTTTTGAATGTACGTATTGAATAAATTGAAATAAAATGCAAAAAAAATGGACAAAATATACATTGATGAATGATCAGAAAAAAAATGTCTTCAGTATGTTTCTGATCTATTATTAAATACACATGTAATATTTTGTATTATCTATATTCTAAAAGCTTAATTTGCCTTTGTTTTCTTTTTTGGTGTGATAATCATAAATTATGGTGATCACTTAAATAAACTTTTCTTCTATTAGGTGGAATCCTTTTTTTCGACTATATTTAAATATCAGTTTCTGTCCTTGTTTGGAAGACTTGTGTATAAGGTACCTTTTAGTCTGCGTTTTGCTCACAGGGACTTGTAACGTAGGTTGTGAGAAAGTCTGCTGTGTATACATGTGTACTATATATATACTATATAAAAGGACAAGGGAACCAACGACTCTCTTGGAAGAGGTACACCTGCCTCTACAAAAGTTGCCCATATTCCGTCAAACATGGATAAATATGCTACATATTTAATACCAATATATTCTTAAATAAATTTTCAACATGGAAAACACAACTTCAAACACGAAATAATATATTAACATACCTTTATTTCGCTATGAACGTGGAAAATGCGGTCAGATATCACCGATGTCGTTTTGCATGTCCACTGAAATCTAGGTTAAAAGCGTTTGTGTGGATATTGTGTACCCCATACCCGGACCCGGACTGGAAACACCATATACCCGGTGTCTGTACACTAAAAGCTACAATATCAATCTGGTAACGGTCAAGTACAACATTAGAGTCTCCATTTAAGTTAGATTCTTCAACTAATGATGCATACATCTCAAATAAAGGTTCTTCTAAGAACTTAAACAGTGAAACTTAATTTATACAGAGTCTGGGTACAGAATTTCAGTGCAGTATCGGGTAAGGGCGAGTACACGAAAAAGGTACCCATCATCAATTACAATATGGCGGATTATACGAACAAGAGTCAAGTGCCTGGATAAAAAAAAAGTGTGATTCCTCGCTTAGCTGTTGGATTGGATTAATGAAAGAGTTATCAGAGATAGCCTATTTGTATTTGCAATGGGAAAATATCACCAGAAAGTGAAATGAATGCATTCAAAATTTGTTACAAGGGAATATGAGTGCTTTTGACCTAGATTTTACTGGACAGGCAAAACAACATCGGTGATATCTGACTGCATTTTCCACGTTCATAGTGAAATAAAGGTATGTTAATATATTATTTCGTGTTTGAAGTTTTTTTTCCACGTCGAAAATTTATTTAAGAATATATTGGTATTAAATATCTACATATTTATCCATGTTTGACGGAATATGGGCGACTTTTGTAGAGGCAGGTGTACCTCTTCCAAGCGAGTCGTTGGTTCCCTTGTCCTTTTATATAGTGCATAGTACACATGTATACACAGCAGACTTTCTCACAACCTACGTTACAAGTCCCTGTGGTTTTGCTGGCTTCCTTAAACAAATGTCACTTTGTGGAATTGTGTTCATTAATGGAAATTTTAATATTTATAATTTCTTTTCACTAATCACTTTATTTGTACTAATTGTCTTATTAAGCATTCAGATTTTTTTAATGTTTGTACATATATATATAATGAGATTAACAGTTTTTGATACTTTTGCGTGAACATGTTAAATCTTACATTTCAAATTTCATACATGTAATTAAATTGCTGTGATTCTCGCTTTCACAACCATGCTGATTAATATCTAGAGTCCTTTATTGGACTTTCATACTTTTTGAAATTTATTTAATTCTGGTTTTGTAAAACAGACTTGTGATCGCTATACATGTTATGTACTTATATCAACCAATAAACCATTTTTGTTTTTATTTAATGTTCTATTATCATTTTTGTATTGTTTGCTGTTTTACAAACTTTAGATCTAAGATTTGTCAATTGACAATTTCAAATCTATAAAAATTAAAAAAAAAAAAATGATCTGGAAAATTTAATTGGGCCATAATTAACTCATTTACTCCTGTAATCTCATAATGAACTATTCCAGCCTTTGAACTAGAAGAGTTTAAATGTGTCATTGGGGGTAACGGAGTTAATACAGACTGATATATATATATATTATCCTCAATAAAGATATTTAATAAAGACTGCAATCTGCATAACATTATAGTGTAATATATATTAGAATCCTAATGTTGCCTTTGTCCTTTCAGTTTAATTTGAAAACAAGTCACTTTAAGTCATTCAATTTTAGTATTACATGGTAATGAATGGCTACCTTAAATGTGGAGGTCAAAACATTAATTAAATGTTAAAGCAGTGTGTTGAGGTATTTTCTTGTTGAATCTATATATATATACATGTATGACTGATGTTGACCAATTCTTTCTTTATTTCATTTCACAGAAGAAAGAATCTGAAGAGGCAGGGGTCAGTGGTTAAAATATCTATGCATGCATGTTAAAAACAAATATTTGGTGATGGGAATATAATAATGTTTTAATGAATCAGGAATTCAAAGTACAATAAAGATATTTAGATATTATCAAGTTAGACAACCTCAAATTGAATGCAGAAGAATTATGGATCCAGTGCAATAGTTTCAGTGTTGAACCTATGATAACAAATCAAGTAAGGCCTACCACTATTTTAAGTATTTGATTTTGATTGGCTCATAATTTTTAACAACATTAGGGAAGCAAAGCCATAGGAGAGAGTTGACAGCTTTATAAATTTTATTTTAGCATGTAGAAGAAGACAATTCCCAGAGTGATCTCCTCTTTACATATAGTACATATAAGACCAATTTGAGGCATTGGTTCATCTAGATCTGATAGTGAATGGTGAAAGTTTTGTGTATAGATACAGTATTGCCCTTGGTAGTATATGTACATTCAAATTCTCTCATATATTACTGTATTTTCCCTAATGAGGGCACCATGCAGCGCGGGTAAATGGCTTAGGGGGGGGGGGGCACCGTTATTTGAGACCATTTTTAGATGTTTTTTTCTGAAACAGACTATAGTCATCTTGCTTTTAGTTTCGTTTTTTTCTGAAACTTGCTATAACCAACTTACATTTTGATGTCAAGTAAGTATTGAAATTACATAATTATGAAGAAATGTATGCACCAGAAGTATTAAACATTGGTTAAATATGTCTGTTTCACGGAATTTTGGCATTTCATGCTAGCCCGTTTGTTTACCATGCGTACATAAAATGGCGGACGGTGCTTTCGATCACTACTTTCGTTTTGTGGCAGATGGGAAATACCGACAAGAGTACACAATAAAATGCTTAGAAATGATAACATTCATGTTATTTAGGACCTTTATCATAGATATACAGAAGTTTTCATAAAAACTGTATAGACATCGCTAAAATATTGTTGCCAGTTAGTCTTCATCCATACAGTGGAACTCGGTTAATATGAACTCTAAGGGACCGAGATAAAACTTCGAGTTATCCGAGTGTTCTAATTAAGTGAGTTATCATGTCTACTGACGATCTCTTTACTTAGTAAGACCAGTTCCATGGCTTAAAATGATGTGAACAAGAGAGATCGCCGATTGTAGTTGCAAAATTATAACAATAAAACGAGATATATATTTTGAAATGCTGTTCTACAGCAGATTTATGGAGAAAAAAATCAGCATTTTTGGCAAACACGTTGTCCAAAAAATCTCATTTCAAGTTATAAGAACATTTTATGTATGATTTTTGTCATTCGGATCCAAAATTTACTTTGTATTATCCGAGTTCTTCGAGTTTTCCAAATTTGAATTATCCGAGTTCTTAAACAAAGATAAAGAGGGAATTCGGCCGGGACCGGCAAAGTACTTCGTATAAGCCGGGTTGTCAAATTATCCGAGTTCGTATCAACCAATTTCCACTGTATGTGTGTGGGGCATTCAAGTGACACGTTTTGTTTTGAACTTGGCATTCTCGCTGTTTCTATATGTAAATACTTGACAAAGATGTCCTAAGTTGCCCAATGCAATAAATTTATAGCTGATCAGATATCTGTTAAGCATCAGATTGATGTGAAACAGTATTTTATTAGCGTCTGCAAAGACAAATCGTCACAATCTGGCACAAAAATTGTATGAAATTAGTTGATTTTTTCAGCAAAAAACGTGGGGGCGCCCTAATTAGAGGAGGCGCTCTTAACAGGGAAAATACAGTATCTGAGTTAATAAACATTCATAAGAATTAGAAAGTTTTAGTAGGTACCGTATTCTTCCCAATAAGTGCCCAGGGCTCTTAAAAAATAGAAACAAATTTGGACTTGCCTTTCATAAAATTATTCTAGAAAGCCATAAATCAATTTGCAAAGAAATCAGTAACAAAACTTTCATATTTTCAGTCTGCATTTAATTCAAAGCAAGTGAAATTGATATTGGGTCAAATACGGTATATCACTTGATTATCGGATCTATCAGAGTTACTTCCCTTTATTACACTATCTTGGTGCTGACAGGTTTATTAATGCCAGTTAAGTCACGCACAGAAGCTACTGATTTGAACTGTCAGTTCTTCATATAGCAAATGCCTTACTTGGGATTTGAACTCGGCAACTCAGAGGTCGAGGGCTTGTGATTACATGTCAATTACAATCAGTCACTGCTGGTAACTCTGATATGTTATCTAATTACCTGCACAAGTCTGGAATCAAGGAAAAATAAATTTTTGGTGATAGAGTTTCTTTAAGTATCTTTAAATTAAAGACCATAATATTTACATATGTTACATTATTTTTCACCTGTAGAAATGTATACATAAATATCAATTGAATTCTCTCAATAATAATTCAATAATGTATGGATTAATTTTGTTCAGTTGGTTCTTCTGTATAATTTTATTTAAATTTCATTTGTAAATTATGTTACTTCTAGATTGAATTAATATTTGGCTTATAAATTGTGTAAAGACGTTAATAAGCTGTATATGAAAATTTGTCAATTTTCATATACAGCTGTTTCATTTCCAAAGCCAAACCCCCTATTTTTTCCCCAATTACAATATTATGAAAAATTCCCAAATCAAATTACTGAAAAACAAATAAAACCTGGATATCACCCCCATCGTTGTTTACCCGTATAGTGCGCACCCCGAACTTTTCACTTGATAAATTATGAAAAAAAGCGTGCACCATACACGCAAAAATACAGTAATCTAAAAACAAACTACTCTGAAACTGTTGTAATTGTTGTCACCTTTTGATAAAATAAAACAGTTTACAGTTTTACAATATCTTATCACTTTTAATACCATGTTCAGTAATGGGTAACTTTTCCCAAGACTGCTCTTTTTGCAATTAAAAATTCCCAATTTGTTACCAAAACTTTTTTCCCAAAATACCCTGAAAAATCACTGGCAATTGATGCATATGAAATAGTTCGATATGATGCATAATATTACATGTATATATAAGATATTTAAAAAATATTTGATGCTCTTTGATCATGATAAATTACATGCATGCATTTAAATTTCTATTATTTGAGGCATTTTGAGAAAATTTGATTATAGTGTTTTAGGTCAAGGTTGTCTTATAATATCATAATTCAAATATTTTAATGATTTGAAAATATGTTTCAGCAGTTCAGGATTGTTTATATTTGCATTTGCATAGTACAGAGTTATCTGTCCTTGTGAGTAGATATTAAATGTGACATCATGTATTTATGAGTGAAACTCTACATCAATTCATATTTTTCAGAGAATACAACATAATTTGTGCTCACAAACTAATGACGTCACAATTTATAGCTACCACAAGAGAGATAATTCTGTTATATACAATGACAAAGACGAAATATTGACATAAGTTAATTTATACAATCATTACATGAGAATCATTTGAATTGTCCAAATTAAAAAAAAAACCATACATTTTTCATTTAATACATTAATTTGTTTACAGTGGTCTGCGGATGAAAAGCCTGTCAAGATAGACAAATGGGATACCGCAGCTTTAAAGAATGCTTTGGACGATGGAGCAAAAAAGGTAGGATTACATCAATAGGGAATGTTCAAATTTGTCCATTGTAGTGGGATGGGAGATTTATTTACACTGTAAAAATGTGAAATGAAATTGCAGTTAACACCTTGGAAAAAGTAAAAACCAACTTATTTTAACTTGAAATTCACATTTTTCATATGTTATAAGGTTTGTGAAAATCAATCGCCTCAGAATTTGACCAAATGAGTTTTATTTCACTGCACTGTAAATATAAATATTATAAGTTTTGACAGTATACATGTTACATCTACCGCCATTATTCATGATTACTTCCAAGGCTAAGACCTTAGGCTACCATATGCAAATGCAAGTGTTGTAATTCTCAAAATGTTGGTAATGTTTGGTTGTGAATAACATATTAAAAGCTCTTTTTGATTTGTCAGTATAACAATTATGGCTTATACCTGTGTAATTTTTGGTTTTTATGGAAACTACTGTATTACAGGTGATACTGGAAGGTTTTAAGCTGAAGGAGTCCCACACCTTGTTTGACCTTCGCCTGTTAATCTGTTCCGTGGCTGTTGGTTTCTCCTTCTTTGCCCTTCTTTGGGATTATATCCGACCGTTCCCGGAATCTCGTCCAGTCCTCATCATCTGTGTCTTATCGTATCCTTTTACTACAATATTTATAATTAGAGTTACTTCCCTTTGTTTTAGATTTCAGCACAGACAGACATTTTGCCTGAGTTGTCTCCCTTCCAGCGCAGAGAAAATTCAGTCTTAAGACTTTAATTGTACCCAGATTTCTGTCTAACTTAATAATGTTGACCTTCCAACAAAGTTCAAAGTAATCTCACATTTAAAGTACTGATGAAGTTAAGGAAAGATTTCGTACAATACACCAAGGGCATAAACCATCTCTCTGCAATAGTCCCAAGGATAATGAGAGAAAGTGCTACGTACACCTGTGTCGGTGGATGATTCCATACTGGGAATTAGGTTAGGAAGTAGTTAGCAAGCATTTAATGTCTAACAGACATATTTCTAGTTCGGTTTATCGTGTAAACCATGCTGATATCTACAATTTATTTTCTACTGTTAATTAGGACACCATAACTAAGGTACATGTACAATGAAACCTGGACACCACCTTTGTATAAAGACCACCTACTTTATTGCGGTCTCAAATGGTCATTTTAGACAGGTTTGACCATGTTGTATCAGTCATATGTATTAATATTTTGATATTGGAAAGCAATGAATTTTATCAGAGATGAAGTCACTGAAGTATTTAAAAAATTTTTGTGTGATGCCCCTTAACTAAAGCAGATACTTTGTATTGATGGGTGTGTTGACCGTGTACACATCATACATAGAGAGGGGCATATTCTTAGTGGCCCTGGATAAAGACGAAGCTGGACTGGAACCTGATGATGTCTGGGAACTATCATCTTCTCTCAAAAAGTAAGTTCAATTAACTAATTATATCCATGAATTACAATCATTAACTTAACTAAAGGTGTGAGTAAAATAATGTAAATGTAATCAAAATAGCATGATAATCAATATCAGTTCCCTAGGGGAGATAACTCTTTGTAGAACTAAAACCGATTAATAGTAACATTACTGCAGGGGAGATAACTCTTCGTAAATAATAACCAGACAGTGTTTGGATGAAGTAAACAATTAGTGCTCTACTACAGGGGAGATAATTCTTTGTCAATGAAAACCAGGCAGTGTTGGATCTAGTGAAGAATTTTTATAAACTACGGTAATCATTATACATGTAACATAACTATTCTTTTTTTCCTAGATATGATGACCAGTACCACCTCCAGATATCTGTCAAACCTGGAACCACAAAAATTGAACGCTCCATGGACTTTACTAAAAGTGTCAGCAATTTCTTCGATGAAAACGGCACATTTAACTACAACAGTTTTGAGCCTGAAGTCAGGATCTTAAAAGCTAAACTCTCCCAAAGCCACAAGGAGTGAATTTCATCAATCTGCTTGTATGTTGAGTTTGTGAGAGAGGACAGTCTCTGAGGTTGTGTAAGTGTGCTATTGGATTAAGTCTGAGTGTGAATTTTGTCAAGGTTTGATCCACTCAAATTAAGGTCTTCTTTGTTTGGTGACTTCAAAGTTGTGCGTCATATTGGTGGTTTGATACATTTCCCAAGTAAATAAATTGGGGGCTGTCTTCTGTGCCATGGTTGATACACTAGTCATACAAGTGCTTTTTTTTGGGGGGGGGGGGGGGGGGGGGGGGGTTGTGGAATGAGATACTAGTTTGAAGTAAAAATGAAATATTTTGTGTAATATTATCTATTTTTGTGCATTGTATCATGATACTAAATTTTGGCTTGCGTCATTCCCCATGACATTGAGAGTTCGAGTGAGTCCAGATCATGTTTATATTTAAGAAAAAGGACTAAAGCTTGTAACATTTATGCATACATGAAGTTCATAGTGGACAATACAATATACATTTATAATTACCTGCTCGGTCTATGTAAAAACGATCCATCTAGTTCTGCAGACATATTGAGTGAAGAATAGTATTCATTTGATATTGTTTTATGCTTTTTAAGTTATTTTCATACTTTAAAGGGCCACTACCTTTCCGGAGCAAAATTTATAGGTTTCTTAAAAACATTAATAACAAAAGAAAATATATATCGATGGCATAAGATGAGGTTACAACACCAAACATATGCAAGATTTCCTGTCTAATGTACGATAACAGTGGAAATTCATTTCGCTGTTTTGCCGTCTGGCGCAGTGATAGTCAACTACCGCGCGGCATTTAGGACGACAGGGGGAAACATAAAACGACCCGCGTTATGAAAATTAATATTTTATTTATTCTAATTAAACAGTTCTGAAGGTGGTGATAAGTGTGCTAGTAAACGTATAGTTAATAACTTCTGCGACTCTACAAAATTATTGATCTCGTTTCACATTCCTATTTTAAAAATTAAAAGCCGTTTCGGAAAGGTAGTGGGCCTTTAAGAGCAAAGTCGGAGTACACAAGGGTACCACCAATCTACATCTAGTCCCTTAATTCATTACCCCTGAGGACACATTTAGACTCTTCCAAATCAAAGAAAATATTAGTCCATATGAAATTTCAGGGATACATGAGTTTATACAGTGAAGAGAACACAGTAATAGTTCAGTTCTTACTGGATAGATACCTCTGCTTCCTATCTATTTTCTGGTAGTGACTGATGGTTTATGCTTTTTTTCCTGTAACTCTGAATTTTCTCCACAACCAAAGCCTGTCCTTGGGTGATGAAGGGGTGCTTGAATTGTTTGTGTGGAAGTGTAGAATGTATGACACATTACATCCTCTAAGTCAATAAATGCAACTGTATAATTGGGACATGAAATGCAATAGAAGTAATTAAGCAACATGTAACATTGGTGTTTTACTGGAGTTATCGCCCTTTTTTAAAATTCACTTAGTACCATGTACGAGCTGGTCATAGATTACCTTTCTCAAATAAACTAAAGGGAGTGCTGAAATGTTGTTATTAATTGCGCTTATTAATTAAGAATGTTAAGTAGAAATAAAAGTTCCAATGTTTAATTTGGATGCATGTTTTTACAGAGAATCAATTTAAAATTAAAGCGGAAGAATCCAAAACTTTGTACTTCAAGTAAACCAAGTCTTTGATACAGAGAAATGGGCTAGGAGTTTATGACATATTCCTATGTATAACATAAATTATTATTAGCAAGTACTGAACTGAATTGTGAAAGCAAGTGGTTTGTTTATTATATGTTGTTGAGGATGTAGAAAATTATCATGTATTGTTTGAGTGTAGTAGAACGTGAATGGGATAACATTGGGCCAAATTGCCGTATACATGTATGAAATGTCATTGTTTGTATTTTACAATAAAGTCTTGGTGTATTTAAATTGCAGTCCGTAAATTTTCATTTCTCTTCTTTAAATGATTGGCAAAATGACCTACCGCCGAAGATATCCACAGCAACACACCACACCCGGTCACATTATACCATAATGGGCGAACCAGTCGTCCCACTCCCTAATGCTGAGTGCTAAGTAGGAGCAGAAACTACCACTTTTATAGACTATGGTGTCTCGATCAGGGGACAGAACCCAGAGCCTACTCGCGAGCGAGCGTTCAACCGAAGGACAGAAGTGAGACGATATCAAGGGAGGTTTTAGGAAGAAGAAAGTTAGTTAGACAGAAGAGAAAAAATAGATCGTAAATTAAGTCGCCATTTACGATCATGAAATAGGGACAGCAGGTACAATTCTAACGCCCTACCGCACGGCCATTAAGATTTTAATAAACTTGTTTCAGCTTATATGTTAAGGCCATTTTGACACCGATTTTAAAAAGAAATGCCACATCGATGCATTTCCCTATATCCGGAGATAGGTTAAACCATACTAGTTCTAGGTCATGTTATGTCAGAATGCTAATACATTGCAGATTCTTAACTTCAAGATTACATGATCAAATAAACGGATAAACGGGCTGTACAAATTTTTTTTAAACTTCCGTTGAAATGATACATTATTTCTTTCTTAACGTTTTAGAGATGTTCACCTTCTTAACTAAGTCTTCCAACCATCATTTTCAAGTTAGGAAATATTTTAGTTGAAAGCCTACTTGCAATTGGATACGAGTTGTAAGTTCGTATAAAAGATACGGAAGTTGTCAAACCTGTATTTATTGAAATGTGTGATATTTTTTCACAATATCTTTAATCAAGTATTTTAAAACCCATTTGCGTTCAGGCATGTACATGTACGTATACATGTGCCTGGAATGGTTGACAGACATTGCAGACTGAATAACGTTCAGCCTATATTACAACGTAATTCCAGAAAACATCGTTCAACAGTACACTAATTAAATATTATGAATCGCGATTGGTTTTGATACCTATACTGAACTCTGCGGTTATATTGTGCATCTGGCAGTAAACTTATGTAATTTCTTATCGAGATGATGGTAATGCGTTTACTTTCAGATGATAATTACAATAAAATACAACATTCATGCCGTTATATGCAGACATTCATAAACTACCATTATAAAGTACTTTTATATATTAATCAGAAGATCACATGTTTAGCACGTGCATGCCCCTTGTTTATCCGACTTCACTATTGTCTCACGCGTGCACCTGCTCAAAGTAAAGTTTACATAATAAATCGGTGATTATTTTCCACAAACAAACATCCAGGGCACGCTATGTCTGCTATGGCGATCCTTTGTTGTGTGATTTATATAATAGACAGAACCAGTTCTGTAGGTTTTATCCGGAAAAACATGGAAATGATGTATTATAATATACAGACCGGCTATCAAACCTGAGATTACACGAAACAGAGGGAAGAAATTACTCTGCCATATTGTGTGATGTTTGGAGAAATCATTATTATGGCGTATTTATACCTCTTTATTATAAACGAGGTGCAGATGGAGTTTGGATTAAACCAACATAGGCAACCACAGGTAAAAAAAAACAGAAATCCAGGCATATGTACTCGGTAACACGGGCCACGTGCAGACACAGCATTATGGCACGCGCAGGCAAAGATTTCATTGTAAATAGTTAGCATACATTTTTATCAACCTGTATAGATACTCAAAGATCACAATTCCACTCAAAGACATACTTCCATGCATGCCCTAAATTGTAGTATTACTGTACCATTCAGGGGTCAAAAAAAGTAATATCAACAGGATTTTCCAGATGATAAGGTATCTTATCAAACATAAGTCTCTAGATAGGAATTAGAAATCTACTTCAAATGGTAAATATGGGACACAGAAGTTATTCCAAACGTGTGGACAAAAAAGTAAAATTTTCGAGGCGACCTACCCCTTTATCAAGACACACAAAACGAACACGAGTACATAATATTATACGAACAGTGTACACTTGTACCACTATACAATTCAGGCATGCTTTTCTTTAGAGTTGTAACTAACCCTTCAGTCGGTCACTATTCCAATCCTTTCCTCCCTTTAATCCTTCAATTTTGTTTATCCAGCCGCTTCTTCATCTTCTTCTCTTTCTACCTTTTACCTGTATCCCATGTAACCGTTCTCTGAAGGGCGTTAGAATTGTACCTGTAGCCCCCTTTGCAAGATCGTAACAGGCAGTTAAGTTAAGAATTGTATCTTCTTCCTAACGCCTCTATTGTTTGGCCTTCTGTTGAGCGGTTGCCATTGTGAGGTAGGCTCTGGGTTCTGTCCACTGCCGAGACAAACCAAAGTCTACAAAAGTGGTAGTTTCTGCTCCTGCTTAGCGCTCAATATACATGGAGTAGGACGACTGGTTAGCCCATTGTCAGTATAATGTGACGGGTGGGGTGTTGCTTCGTATCTTCGGTGACATGCTTTAGTGATATAACACTACAAAAAGGCAAGAATTCCACTATTAAAGAAGAGACAACACGAACATACCGCAGTGTCCCAAAACACGCTACACACCATATACTTGGGAGGCCGTTCCTACATGGCCCTGGCTGTTAGTAGGCCGTTTCGTTTCCCTCCCTCTAACTGTCCACTAATAACCCATATAACCGTTCGGTGTTTCGTTCCCTTCCCTCTAACTGTCCACAAATAACCCATATTCCCGTTCACTTCTTCGATTCGTTCCCTTGTTTGTTTGTTTGTTTGATTAATTAACGTCATATTAACAGCTATGGTCGTGTAAAGACGGCCTTCCATGTATACAATGTGTTACGTGTATGTTTGAGTGGGGTGCGTGTTTTGGGAGACTGCGGTATATTCATGTTGTGTCTTCTTGTATAGTGGAACTTTTACCCTTTTTATAGTGCTATATCACTGAAGCACGCCGCCGAAGACACCAAGCAACATACCCCACCCGGTCACATTATACTGACAACAGGCGAACCAGTCGTCCCACTCCCCGCATACTGAGCGCTAAACAGGAACAGAAACTACCACTTTTATAGACTCGACCAGGTGACAGAGCCCAGAGCCTACCTCACAGGGGCGAACTGCCCACTAATAACCCATGTTACCGTTCGCTGTTTATTTCCCCTCCCTCTAACTGTCCACTAATAGCAAATGCAACCGGTCGATGTTTCGTTCCCCTTCCACCAAACCTCCACTATTAGCCCATTATAACCATTGGTTGATCCGTTCCCCTCCCTCTAACTGTCCACGTATAGCCCATGTAATCGTACTTTATTTCGTTTCCTCTTCCCTCTAACCCTTTACATTGTATCAATAGCCCATATAACCATTCGCTTTTTCATCACACTCCCTCTAACCTTCCACTTTTATCCAACGTAATCGATCACTCTGTCGTTTTCTCTTCCTTAATCAATTCGCCAATATCATCCCTCTGATCCAGATTACTTATATCTGTTACTCTAAACCTCATTTATTATCCTCCCTCTGATCCAGATTACTTATATCTGTTACTCTAAACCTCATTTATTATGCTCCCTCTGATCCAAATTACTTCTATCTGTTACTCTAAACCTCATTTATTATCCTCCCTCTGATCCAAATCACTTATATCTGTTACTCTAAACCTCATTTATTATCTTCCCTCTGATCCAAATCACTTATATCTGTTACTCTAAACCTCATTTATTATCTTCCCTCTGATCCAAATTACTTCTATCTGTTACTCTAAACCTCATTTATTATCCTCCCTCTGATCCAGATTACTTATATCTGTTACTCTAAACCTCATTTATTATCCTCCCTCTGATCCAAATTACTTATATCTGTTACTCTAAACCTCATTTATTATCCTCCCTCTGATCCAAATCACTTATATCTGTTACACTAAACCTCATTTATTATGCTTCCTCTGATCCAAATTACTTATATCTGTTACTCTAAACCTCATTTATTATCCTCCCTCTGATCCAAATCACTTATATCTGTTACACTAAACCTCATTTATTATGCTTCCTCTGATCCAAATTACTAATATCTGTTACTCTAAACCTCATTTATTATCTTCCCTCTGATCCAAATTACTTATATCTGTTACACTTAACCTCATTTATTATCTTCCCTCTGATCCAGATTACTTATATCTGTTACACTAAACCTCATTTATTATCCTCCCTCTGATCCAAATTACTTATATCTGTTACTCTAAACCTCATTTATTATCCTCCCTCTGATCCAAATTACTTATATCTGTTACTCTAAACCTCATTTATTATCCTCCCTCAGATCCAAATTACTTATATCTGTTACTCCTAACCTCATTTATTATCATCCCTCTGATCCAAATTACTTATATCTGTTACTCTAAACCTCATTTATTATCCTCCCTCTGATCCAAATCACTTATATCTGTTACTCTAAACCTCATTTATTATCCTCCCTCTGATCCAAATTACTTATAACTGTTACACTAAACTTCATTTATTATCCTCCCTCGGATCCAAATCACTTATATCTGTTACTCTAAACCTCATTTATTATCCTCCCTCTGATCCAAATTACTTATAACTGTTACTTTAAACCTCATTTATTATCCTCCCTCTGATCCAAATAACTTATATCTGTTACTCTAAACCTCATTTATTATCCTCCCTCTGATCCAAATTACTTATATCTGTTACTCTAAACCTCATGTATTATCCTCCCTCTGATCCAGATTACTTCTATCTGTTACTCTAAACCTCATTTATTATCATCCCTCTGATCCAGATTACTTCTATCTGTTACTGTAAACCTCATTTATTATCATCCCTCTGATCCAGATTACTTATATCTGTTACTCTAAACCTCATTTATTATCCTCCCTCTGATCCAAATTACTTATATCTGTTACACTAAACCTCATTTATTATCCTCCCTCTGATCCAAATTACTTATATCTGTTACTCTAAACCTCATTTATTATCCTCCCTCTGATCCAGATTACTTATATCTGTTACTCTAAACCTCATTTATTATCCTCCCTCTGATCCAATTTACTAATATCTGTTACTCTAAACCTCATTTATTATCCTCCCTCTGATCCAAATTACTTATATCTGTTACTCTAAACCTCATTTATTATCATCCCCCTGATCCAAATTACTTATATCTGTTACTCTAAACCTCATTTGTTATCCTCCCTCTGATCCAAATTACTTATATCTGTTACACTAAACTCCATTTATTATCCTGCCTTCGATCCTCCGCTACCCTTGATCTCTTTAACCCTCTTTTTGTTGTATATGCTATAGTAGTGCGTTCCGTATGTTATGATAGTGCGTTCCGTATGTATTGTTCAATCTGTAAAATGTATGATCCCATCCGGGTCTTGCAGTTATCTGAATACATGTGTTGCTGTGAAGATATCGATGGCGTTGAGTATTTTATTTATCAATTAGACTACACAACACCTTTAACCTTCTTTTTTACTCTCCCTTCGATCCCTTCCAGACCCTCTTTTCTTGTTACTACTACACATTTCTACATCTGCTATTTGATTCCCTCACAACAACTCTTCGCTATCCCCCTCCCTCCTACCCTCATCTTTTTTTCCTCCGAGGCACATCTGGTCCCCGGCCATGTGTTGTGTACAAACTCGTGTTTACATCTTGACATGGCGCTCACACTTCAAATCAATTTTCTTTCGCTTATATAGAAAATTTGATAATTACGGCCAGACGTGTCTGTAAAAACCTTAAATGTAATTTAGAACGTAAGCCAAAACACAACACTGTGGCACGTGCCTGTTTGGGCCGACACGTGCATTTGCATGGCAGATGTAACACATATTTATAAAAGTGCAGGCACCGTTTATAAAACCACTTTAGTCTGAGCTACACTATGTTATTTATATGTTTTTAGTATAAAATACGATATGCATCATCATTCAATCAATCTTGGTGTGTAAAAGTGTCTTATAGTGAAACCATTGATTTTTGTAAATGCATACCAAAAACAATACACGGTATTGTGTTATTTCTAATGTCTAGCTTGCACTAAGCATTTAAAAAAACTGTTTGCTTGGTTATTTCCCACGTACCTTTTACAGCCGTTATCTTTTTAATGGAATACAAACAATCAAAATACATTAATATCTAACCGCTTTTAAGTTTGCTCCAAAAATATCTAACATGATATCCATATGTAATTATGACAAATTGTAAACCATACTAGAATCAGGTCCAACATTCAGACGCTCCTGAAGGGAAAGCGTTATTTCCCCCAAAGATGCATCAGTAAATGCAATACTGTAAATTTATTTATTTTAGCGGTAATTTTATTTCTTCGCTTTTCGCGTTATCTTCAAAGCTCTAATTCATGTACAGCGCTAAATTTTGAAAACGTGTATTTCAGGTATTTGCGGTAAGACTTTACTATGCTAAAATAAGAATGTTAACAGTAGGTAATGTAAAAGTATAATGTAATGTCATGTTGTAAAATGAGGAAGAAGACGTTACGATTAATTCATTTCATATATTTACCTAGATACATTTGTAAATCAAAATAATAAAAGTAAAACACATTGTATGATATTATTTTAAATTTTATTGTTAATGTCATGACAATCTTTACAATGCAAATATGATTATTCATGCAAAGAATAAAAATCAACATAAATGCCAACATGATATTCTACCAATAAAAATCATGAAACACCATAATGAAATAAAATGTAATCAAAATCTTACACAAACTAATGTCAAAATCAACTTCCCTTCCCCCTCCCCAACCCCACCACACAAAAATGTATGTACACGTTAATGAAATGTATATACTACTCATTCAATAAGTATTACACAATAAGAATTTTAAAACGCCAAATTTTAACGCCTCGCCTTAGCATGTATTAAGGTATGCAAACGCGAAATTACAAGTCGTCACAAAGGCGGATGATTTAGAAAGACAAATAGGCAGCCAGGGGGTTTGTGAAAAGTGATTATTGTTTATTATATTCTGCATGGAGATGTGATAATAGCGGATTGAGGAAAGTAAAAAAATATATAAAAATACATTACTGAACGAATCTGACGGAAGGCATCCATTAAAAGTCGAACCAATTAAACAGATAAACAATTTATAAATGTTCTGCAAGTAGAAAGAGGACAACCCCACAAAGGTCCACTGCCAAATTTTTATTACATTATAAAATATGTACAGACATAACAAAAACACATTAAATGTCTCCGCTCCTTCTCTATAAAAACTACACAAAGCAGTTCAAAACATGGCTATCAAACGGGCAGAAAATTTACACTCCATATAAACAATGTTTCGTTTTGTGTTTCAATGTTTACAAGTCAGAGCAGCAGAAAGTGAAAGCTAATCTTGGTACCTGCGTACTTAGAATGACGTGTAGTTAATTTTATATTTAATTGTATACTGGGTTTTATTCTACCAAAATGTTGATGGTTTTACGCACAACCATTTTTTATATCCGGAATTTGGAAACGACAACATTTTGTTTTCAATAGGAAGTTGAATTGGGTACAGACAATGCACTTCAGAGGTTATTCAATCGCGGCATTTTGTCTATGTTGAACAAAGCCCGCTAAAATAATCTTGATCTAATGCTATTAGTCTGTAAATATCTTCATACAAGAAGTTAATACCTTGAACTTCATCATGTGACAAAATAATTGCATTAATATACACACTAAATGTTTATTCCACTAAACATTTATTGACGGTTTGTTAGTAAACGTAGTAAAACTAGAATTAGAGTTTTTGTTTCGCGTGTATGTAATTAGCATGGACATCATAATCATTGTCTAAATAACATTATGCAATTTTATTACTTGTTTTGCATGTTCACTACTTTATTAAATTGATATATGTTGGGTAAGGAACACTTAAACTTTATAAAAGCTAAGTTATCAATTTCCTCTCCAATTATGGTAACACGTGTTCATGCACCACACAAAATTAAGTTTAGCTTGTCAAAATGAATTTCACAACATGTTTGCATTTAGTGTTTTGAGTGTTTCGAGAGTAAAAGTTATGTTATTTTACACTGTGATTGATATAGTGTGACCATGATGGTTCTTGTGAAATAGCAAATCGGACAGCTCCCGTTTATTGCAATATAAATATACAAGAAAAACAGCTTAAATTCTGCTGATGTTCTTGTAAATACAGTGTACACCCAGTAAACTCTTAACTTTTATCAGTTTGACTAAAAACTAGGAAGAGAAACTAACAATTTCCTGTAGACAATAACATTCTTCTCCTCAAAAAGGTAATTTTAAAGATCTCAATTGAACCAAAATACATTGTTCATATTTTAATGCACTTTCAAATCAAAATTTTTGTTCCATTGTCAGTTTAACAGTTTGTTTCAAGCAAAGTTCAAGGTTATTTTGAGCTATTTTGCTGAAGTAAAAAAAACAACCAAAGTGTATTACAATAACTTGCTTGCACATGTTGCCGATTAATATGTTATACGTTCAAAATGTATCTTGCAATGTACAATTAATGACTTAATAAAAGGTTAATAGACGGAATTTACAAGGAAGATGGTAACAATGGTATATTGTATTATACATGTACTCATAATTGAAGCCTAGTCTTATTGTTTAAGATTTACCGAAAACAATGACTTATTGAATCGCTTAAATGGGAAAAAAGGAATGTGGGTTTTTTTTCATAAAAAGTAACCATTAACGTTCATGCCAGTTCATTTTCTTTCCATAATGTGAAATAAAGGTTTTGGAAACTATTATAAGAATTCGCTACACTGATTCACACAGATTGCAAAATATATATCAGATTTGTCATATCTCAATGAAATAAAATAGAAAAAGAATATACTCTTTTGTTTCGGGGGTTTTATTTCAAGCAAAGTTAAGTTTTGTTGACTCGAACTACAACATTACATTTAACGTTATCGTTGTGGATATAATGCATCTAGGATGATAAAATTAAAACCAAGATGGCAGACATTGATAGGACAAAAACAACAAGGAAAATACACTTAAAATTATCCTATAAATAAATTAAGCCAGGACAACCGCTATCTATAAAACACAGTTTAAACGTCGGGTTCTTGATACACACTCTTGATTTAAATACGCAATTCCACTTCACATTTTTTTAGTTCGGTCTAGAGAGTTTACATATCTTCACGTTTCTATGAAGTAGATTCCACGTTCACATATCCGATATCCTGATGTGTTCAACATGAAATTGACGTGACCTTTTTAATGCAAGCCATGCGTCCTGCGACTATCAAATGTTGGTTTTGAGTGTGTGCCTCTGTGTTACTGTAACACTTTAAGGAAAAGGAGTTTAATAAATAATTTCACGAAGAACATTTGCTTCATTTGACCTATTTATTCAGTACCAAACATTCAAGAATATGTTCTGATACGTGCATATATTTCTAGAGTACTATTTGGTACAGTTTTCGTACTTTACTCTTCATTTCTTCATTTTTCTTACAGGTTCTTGACGCCATTTTAAATAAAACTATTCACTTTTATAGGCTCTGTATGTGCCCTATTGAGATGGTTTATCATCCAAAGTTCCAATTGAAATAATGAGAAAATGGTCTGTTTTTTACAACATACCACACCACAAAATGAAAAAATACAAATAGATAAATAGGTATCAAATCTCTTTTTTAACAAGTAACAAAGTCATCGTAAAACAGTTTCATTTTTCGAGTTCACCTTAAACAGGCCATGGAAATATTTTTAATAAGCTTAATTAATCAAAGAAAAATAATGTTCATTGAGCATACTTTATGGAAATCATTCAAATTCTCAGGACAAATGGAAACAAACTCTCGTGGTCATAACTAAAAACTCTAATTAACCTTAGATAATCCCCTGTAATACGTGACGCATTATTTTTACAATCATAGATACCTTTGTTTTTATAATCATTATTATATTACGCACCCCTAACTTCAAATAATATTTTAACACAGAAAAAAATGCACAAATGATATTGTAAGTAACATGGAACTGAACTAAAAGTAATTAAGATTTAGTGTTTCAGTTACCAAGGAATATTTTTCATAACATATATTTTTCAACACAACAATAACATTTATGAAAGAAAGAATACTTTTAAATGCATTATGTGTTTTCTAACAACTTATGAACGTATTTGTTCAAAGTTAGCAAGGAAATAAGCGGAATGCATATCCAAACAAATCCATCGCTCTTTGATATTGATGAAATATCGATTTAGTTAGTAATATGAAAAGAATGAAAAATAATCACATTTACTCAAACAACGATGTTAAAATAAAAGAAAAAGAACACACGCAAAATATAAGACTGAAATCAATAAAGACGTACAATTAGCTACAAAATAATGTATCAGACTTTCACTATATATATTTTTTCTAACCTTTTCCCACCATATATCCATATATGTTAAATATGCTCCGATTTTCGGCCACTCTCATTGGCTGATACACTGTCATGTGGAGGGCGATATTTAGCATTTCCATTTTTAGAAAGTTAATTAATTCGATGTTTCCATTTTTAGAAACACCAAATCAATATTCCCTATTGTGTCGTCACACTCGAGTCGATATTCATATTGTGATGTCATTCTCAAGTCGATATTGCGATTATTACGTCACCATCCCCTAACGTCGAGTTCTTCGGGAAGATGTAATCGAGCCATTCTCTGTGCATTTCTATATTACTGAGCACAAAGCAAACATTTAAAATAATTATCATATCTAATATAAAGTTAAGGACCTTTGTTTCGGCCAATATGGTGTAATATTGCCCTTATATAATTCCAAATAATGATCTAGGGCTACGCTCTCGTTCATTATTTATTCTATTAGGGTAATATAACACAATATTGACCTCAACCAAGGTCCATAACTGATATATATTTGGTTGCAAAAATGCAATATCAGGAAAAACAAGACTTAACATTGGCGTCTATGAAAGTTGTTACTATATTGACGGGTATTTCATCAGGAAACACTTATTTGCAAGATATAGTAGAAACTAAAACTGTTCACATACATGTATTGTATATCAAACGATACAACGATAGCGATGTGCTAAAACATAATGACTATAATGATAAACAACGTTGACGTATGTCTAAATTACATAAAAAATGTCATTAAAACAAAAAATAGCAATTCCTAGACCACAAACTTACTTTACTGTAAACGTCTTATTTTAGCTTTAGTTTTATTTTAGCGCTTTTCGCGTTGAATTTGAAGCGCTAAATCATGTACAACGCTAAATTGTTATGTGAAAGGATACTTCCAGTATTGAATAAAAAACAACCTGCGTAAAATCTACACTGACAAATTATTAATTTACATTTTTGTTTGTATTTGCGCTAAGATAAGTATGTTTACAGTATAGATACCCAAAAGGACTCTTTTTCTGACTTTTCGGAAAATTAGTCATTTCCGGTTTTAAAAGTTTGTGGCTTGGAAACGGCCCATACGCTGATGTCACATTTGGTCCTTGTCCATGAAACTAGAAACATCAAGTTATTTCTGTAGCCAATACGCAATCTGTCTATTTCTGCAAAACTGTATGACATAGTATTCGTTCCATAGTGATAGAAACATATGAACGTATTATTTTCCAAACTATGCATTTATATGTACATTTCTCACTCTTGAAAACCGTTCTTAAAACTTCTAGTGCCAAGGACAAACAAAAGTCACGGCTACCGCCGTATAATTTTTAACCATGGCAACATATTTAAAAATGATACTCCTCATTCAGACGTCATCGTCCATGAAGAATCACTCAAGTCATTTTGTATGTTAGACAACTATTGAAGACACACAAACAACATGCTTTGTGTAATTCCTTTGTTTGTTTTAATTAGGTTATTTTTGTGTTGAAACGTCACATTTGATAGTGTAGACTTCACGCGTTCCGAGTTAAATTCTATCAATTATTGTTTAAAAGACACATGTCTTGGTGAATACTTCATGTGTCCTGTTGCCAACGTCACAATGACTGTTGTAAACGTCACTTGTTTTGTTGTTAACGTCACGTTTGCACACGGACTTTGTTGTTCTTCTTTGTACCTTTCCTCCGTAATGACTGATTTTTCGCCTTTTTCTGTCTTTGCCGTCGTTCAAGCTTTAAGGCAGTCCGTGATTTTCTTTGTTGAATTCGCCACTGTTTTAAACTTTTCCGGATTCTTGCTATTTCCTTTTGCACTCTTCTCATCCGGCCACTGTATAATTTGTTAGTCGTGACCTGTTCCTCGGCGGGGAGATAACTCCATTTTGATCTCTTATTGTGGATAACTGTCTTTATACTCCTCAGTTCCCGTTTCACATATCTCAGTAGACTACAGCTATTAATCTTAGCGCGGTTACACTGAAAACACAACCAAATAATAATTAACATCACAGTAGAAAAAATAATACTGGCAAATTAAATGATTTTTTGTCAAATCCATAAAGCTTGTACAATGTTGTTGCTTGTCAATTTAAAGCTGCACATTTCTGTTTAATGACATTTTATTTGGATTTACCACATACAATACACATTATGGCATTTGAAAAAATATATTATGTAAATGTTTTGATGTAGAGATTCGCTCTGAACTGGCGCACTCTAAGGCAAGGACATACCTTAATGCTACAAGCAAAATTCAGCTACCGTATTAAACCCAGTAAGCACCAAGGAAGGTTTAAAATGGAAAAGGAAGAGGGTTTTAATAGGATTAAATTTGGGCTACTAATATTCAAAATTATTGCAAGGTCTGTAATCTATTAATCATTTACCAATTTATAAATTAAAAAAAAATGAAAAGAAATTATTATATTATATAAAAACATCTTCACGGGTTTTCATAGTTTTAATATGTCTTTGAGTCAATGTAAGCGACATTAAAAGGGGAGAGGGACGGAGACGCTTACGGTAATTTTAAAATGCCTTCAATAATATAAAGAGGCCTTACTGTGCGTTTGAGTGATTTGTAGACGGTGATGCCCCTGTTGGTCATGATTTCTATGGCTGTAGCGGTCTCCCAGGTCAACATGTCTCCACCACTGGATAGTCCAAGGGCTGTAAAGCATAGAGGAAACTGTTAACTTCACGCTCCCATGAACTGTTAAAGCTTGATTTCACTTTTGAATAAAACGAAATCGCGAAAAAAAATCTACTGCGAAAATGTTTTAAACATAAAATAAGGGGTAACTCGCGGTGAAAAAGTCATTTTCCATGACAAACCGCAACATTAAGTTTTCTGTACAATATATTCATGCATAAATCTTGCATCTACTATGACCAATCTGGTATTTTGTCTCATAGTTGATCAAAGTCTATCCTCTCATTCCATTATGTTGACTATATATCGCCTTATACGTGTATTTCAATAAAATTTGGTGAAAAACAAAAAAAAATTACAAAGGAAATAGTTTTATATTAATTCATTAATTTTCAATGTGAGAAATAGAACTCAATTTAAAACAAGAGGCCCAGAGGGCCTGTATCGCTCACCTGGTTTGTAATGCCTAGTAAGGTTCATTGTTTCTTTTCTGAAGGAATTTGAATATTTACCTCTAATTCCCCTATTGGGCCCCACTCTTTCTGCTCAAGGGGGTGAAAGCCAAAAATTATAGGAATTCTGTTAACCCCAAGGATGTTTCTGGGCCAAATTTGGTTAAAATCCAAGCAGAACTCTAAGACTAGTAGCGATTTATAGGATTTACCTAAATTTCCCTATTGGGCCCCGCCCCTCCTGCCCCCAGGGGGTCAGATCCAAAATTTATACAAGTTCTATTCCCCTTCCCCCAAGGATGTTTCTGGCCAAATTTGGTTTCAATCCATGCAGAACTCTAGGACAAGTAGCGATTTATAGGATTTACCTCTATTTCCCCTATTGGGCCCGCCCCTCCTGCCCCCGGGGGGTCAGAGCCAAAATTTATATAAGTTCTGTTCCTATTCCCCTAAGAATGTTTCTGGCTAAATTTGGTTACAATCCATGCAGAATTCTAGGACAAGTAGCGATTTATAGGATTTACCTCTATTTCCCCTATTGGGCCCCACCCCTCCTGTCCCCAGGGGGTCAGAGCAAAAATTTATACAAGTTCTGTTCCCCTTCCCCCTAGGATGTTCCTGGCCAAATTTGGTTACAATCCATGCAGAACTCTAGAACAAGTAGCGATTTATAGGATTTACCTAAATTTCCACTATTGGGCCCCACCCCTCCTGTCCCCGGGGGGGTCAGAGCCAAAATTTATACAAGTTCTGTTCCCCTTCCCCCAAGGATGTTTCTGGCCAAATTTGGTTACAATCCATGCAGAACACTAGGACAAGTAGTGATTTATAGGATTTACCTCAATTTCCCTTATTGGGCCCCGCCCCTCCTGTCCCCGGGGGGTCAGAGCCAAAATTTATACAAGTTCTGTTCCCCTTCCCCCAAGGATGTTTCTGGCCAAATTTGGTTACAATCCATGCAGAACACTAGGACAAGTAGAGATTTATAGGATTTACCTCAATTTCCCCTATTGGGCCCCGCCCCTCCTGTCCCTGGGGGGTCAGAGCCAAAATTTATACAAGTTCTATTCCCCTTCCCCCAAGGATGTTTCTGGCCAAATTTGGTTTCAATCCATGCAGAACTCTAGGACAAGTAGCGATTTATAGGATTTACCTCAATTTCCCCTATTGGGCCCCGCCCCTCTTGTCCCCGGGGGGTCAGAGCCAAAATTTATACAAGTTCTGTTCCCCTTCCCCCAAGGATGTTTCTGGCCAAATTTGGTTAAAATCCATGCAGAACTCTATGACTAGTAGCGATTTAAAGGAAATGTTGACGGACAGACGGACGACGGACGACGGACGACGGACGGACGACGGACGACGGACGCCGCGCCATGACATAAGCTCACCGGCCCTTCGGGCCAGGTGAGCTAAAAAATGCATACTGTAAACGAGGATATTTTTGTTGAGATTTCACGATTTGTATGTATTAACCTTTCAAGGTGGCGTTATTTTTGCGATACAAACACCTTTAGATTTCTATAAAAACAAAGTTCATACATGTAGAAAATATTACTCGCGGGGGAAATTTTTGCGATCAAGCGACCTTCGCGTAATTAGCGTAAATTTCCTCCTCACGTAAATTTCCACGTTTATAATATACAATAGCAATAACGTATAGGTATTTCTAAATCTATTATCTGTTTCAGATAGTTAACCCCTCCCCATATTACGTTGGTAAAACAAAGGACACCAACATCGCCTTTACAACATATTTGTTTTGTCAGTAAGAGAGGAAATTCTCGTTACCTCTCGGCTTAGGAAGGAAAGGGAGCATCCCGTAATTAAGATGGGGCTTCCTTGAATACATCTCCTCGCGGATGCGATATAGGTCCTGCTCATATTGTTTTACGCATCTGTAAGCCCCCGTAAAATCTCTCTTCCTAAACTGGGTCATCTCGACCTTATTCTCAGTTGTAGATATCCGTATAACCTATGGAAATAAAATTAGGATTATATTCATTGATGTGTTGGTGTTTGAGTAGCTAAATGAGCACTTAAATCAACATAATACCAATCTTATTAGAGTATAACAAAGATCTGTTGGTAAAGATAACAATGTTTACAAAGGAGATCAAAGACGATGGAACGTAAATACCGTTTCTTTAAACGATTCTCATCTTAATCTTCTGTTTTCAGATGTGCTGCATTGGTTTTTTCTCAAGTACACTGTAGCTATTACAAACGGAGAACAACAGTGAGAGCGAACAATGAGTTCAAACAGTAAACGATCCCACAGGAATATCTCTTAATTAACAGCGTTGTACGGCCTGAAACATTTCATGTTTACAATGCAATGTCTACTTGACCCAAGAAATTTCAAAACTAATCACTTCTAGTTTTTCGTTTTTATTGTATATGGTGGGCATAAAATATAAAGTGTGAAATTAATGAGTGCTACATGAACGAAGGTAAATTGTGTGTTATTCGAATAGTCAGAATACGAAATACTGTAAACCAACTTGTTTTCGCGGCTACTTAATTTTGCGATTTCCGTTTCAAAACATTTTCGCGAAAATTAAGTTTCGCGGATTAAAATTTAATTTAGAAATCTTTGAATGTAATTGTGCAAGAGTTGTGGAAGATTCGCCGAAATAAACTTTCGCGAATTTACCTTGATTCCGAAAATCGCGAAAATAAATCGCACGCGAAAGAAAGTTGGTTAAAGTAGTATCTTGACAAATACATGATTCAAAACGTAGTTAAAATACTCAACAATTACAGCCAGCTAGCATTTTAAGGTTTCACGAAAAAGCTAGGATCTTACTTTACCTTTGTATTGTATGGCAATCCCACTTCTCTTTCTGCGAATTGTAAATGCTCGGCCATTGACTGTGACTGGAAGTTGGCTTTTTTCAGGAGGTTCACTGAGCCTGAGTGGCGAAATTTCATTTCTACGACTATGATTTCTAACATTCCGTAACTTCTATCCCGGAGGTAGTATGCCCCATCGTAATGCTGAGCTAGGACAGGGCTTAAGGCTATACCGTCCTCCTGAATGTCAACACTTCGGCGATAATACTCCACATATGCCCGTATGTATGTCTTCCTGTTAAACGTAAGATTGCTGGCTATTTCCACCTGTAATAAATATCAAAATTGTTATTTTCTCCCGACCATTTTGAGGCGTGGCCTTCATATACAATTTAGCAGCTGGTGTCTTCCAGTAAATATTTCGGAAGCTTGTAGAGAAACACAGCGCAGACCAGTTGATTTATCAATTATCAATGACAAAGTTGACCAGCAGATACACAAGGAAATGTGAATATAAGTTTTGTTTTTTTAAGAAATCATTTACGGTCCTTTGTACCAAACGAGTTTGAAAAAAAAACCTGTCCCTTCAGTATATCCATAGGCATTGTATTAATCTGTCTTGTCCAATGACAAACAATAGAAGAGACCGGATAGTTTCTCAGTCTCGTGTGAACTTCAATTAGGATTATAATGAATTATCCCATAAAGATAACAGATGTGTTAAATAAAATGAATACTGAGCAGTTGTACATTTCAGCAATTGACTGTTTGGAGCGTAGTGGTTTATGTTCTCGATTTTTTTTTGAAACCTTTGAAAGCGTCATTCATATGATAAGCTATCATATATAATACCATAATTTTGGTTAATTTTGCGAGGTATCAAATTTCGCGAAATTAACCAAAAATCTGCGAATTTAAAAATTAAAATAAAAAAACGCAATTATTAGTAATATACAGTACTCATCACTTCAGGAAATTCTAAAATATAATGCGTAATAAGCTTTTTAGACACTTCCTAACTTACAGCAAAGCAGTCCCCTCGATGAAGAATCCCGAGGCTTGTTACCGTCGTAGCGTCACAGAGTCCCATGAAGACAAAGATGTCGTTGTATTGACGGACCTCAAAGTTCCTCGTATCATTGAGAACCTTAGAAACGCTCCTTATAGGACCCTGTTTGTTGGGAAGGTTGCTACAAATGAAATAAAACAGAAGATTTTAAAATACCATTGTGTAGTTGTGTTTTTGTATTTGTACTTTCTTCTGGGCAACTCCTTTCTTCTAGGAATCCTTATAGTGTGCTCAGTTTTTATGCAAAACATTGGTTTAATTTATGTATGATAAAGCTATAAAGGTTCTTGGTATGGCTTATGAAGAAAACCTGTATGTTTCTTGTAGTTTACAAATATTAAAACTATCTGGGATTTTAGATAATTTTAAAATCGGGCTCCAATTTCTCAAAGCAAATGTGTAGACTAAAGTCAAAACTTCAGTTTTTCTTCTTATGTAACGTGTATGAAAATAATTTACAAGTCGGTGTTCGACTTAAGTTTGTTTCGAGAAATCAAGGCCGGATTAATGCATAAGGTGATACTGATTTTATGTCAAACGTTTATAAAAGGATTCTTTTTCTTTTGCAAATCATTGCTTATTTTCTCAAACTGATGATAGTATCGTCAGAAAAGTTATCAATCATTAGCACCTGCGTAGAAGATGTTGACAGAAGTAGATGTCCAAGTGATGTCATGTCATTAGCAATTCTCTAATTAAGTTGGAAGCGTTCTTTAAAATTTGAACTAGAAAACTAATGAATACCATACTTTACATGTGTAAAGACTTGAAACGAAATGTCTTTAAAGAGGAGAGGACAGCTGATATACGGTACAAGTATAATTACGGTCCGGAAGAGTCATAGCAAACTAGCCATAAAAGCTAACATCGACAGTACACCTGGTAATAATATACTACTACTTTAAACATGAATATCTTCCTTCACTTATCAAAATGTCCTGTATTCCATTAATGGGGCTTTATACCATTAAAATTTTCATGTACGTCGTTATAAAAATTTTGATTTTTTCAATGAAAATGTATTTCTATATTATTTTCAGTACAAGATAACTTCAACTTGTTTATTTCAATTCCTATGCCTGGATGTCAGTAAATTGCCGAATATCGAGCGGGTTTTTTTTGTACAATTCATCAAGATTGTGGATCACGCTGGAGAGGCTACCAGGTGTTGCAGATGAAACAGTAACGTACTCTTGCGAAAAATGACTATATTACAATTTTGCATGAAATACCGTTTAAATAATTTTTCTGTAATTTTGTTACCAGATGTATTGAAGAGTGTTAGAATAATTGTAGATGATAGAAATGTACCATTCCCCCTAGTTTGAAACTTAAGGAAAGTAAATTATATCAAATCATAATGATCGTGGAAAGCATTAGCATTTGATACTAGTGGCCAGTGCAAAGACGTCAACACAGTACTCCAGCCCAACTCAGACCAGACCTGACATTTTCACTCAACCCGTAAAACACTCATCAAATTGATTTGATAAAGTGTTAATAGATTTGAAAATTTCATGTACGACTAGCCATATACGTCCGACAGTGTTGTGTGAGTACGCCGGTAGAGTACTTAGCCTTTGAAATGGACCAGATTTCTAGTAAACATCCATTATAACTACCACGTGGAACCAATCATAGGCCATATGGAGGTGATACTATTAGAAGGCTAAAATACATCACCTAACATTATGTTATATGTTACCTTCATAGGTATAAGAGAAAAACTTAACATTGACTTAACATTCAGAAATATAGAAGAGTGCTTTTCAGATGAATACCGTAGACATCATCGCGTTTTGATGCAATCAAGGTTTTTATTAAAGATGAACCAACGCCGACAGAGCATGAACAATAATCATCATTTAAACAATACTTGGTGTTTAATTGTGTATATATGTGTCTAATTAACACAAACATAACATAAAACAACTTCTGCCTTTGCTGAATGCGCAATCATTACTTCATTCCATAAAGGAAATAGTTACATGGGGTTTTTTCGGGTCGCAATGATTATGTTTAATATTTTATCTTCAACTAAAATCAGAAGCTCAAAATTTTCCAATAGTTGTAATGATGTAAAGTAAGTAACTTTTGTAATTGAAGAAAAAATACTGATTCGTCTGCTTTAGTTTTTGGTAGAGAAAAAAAACGTTTGTCAGCGGTGGAGCATCTTTAACTGCATTACCAATTTTTCGATTGGGAAATACTGGATTTTATGGGAGATTCGCGCATTTGCAATAATGTTCCTAACGACATGCAGAAAAAATGCAGTCATATTTCAATACATTTGTTACGCGATAAAGTGGTGTTAAAGAAACTGTTTGCTCATTTACAGTAATGGTCGATTATTGTTGATCTGATCTACAAAGGGATCGAAATCAGATGTCCTGCAACTTTCAAAAAAACAATATTATGTATCACTGACCAAAGTCTCGAAATTGTTTCATTTTTTCAAATGTTTTACTGTACAGTCGGGCCCAGGATGGCTAAAGGAGGTAAAAATGGTCTCCAGGTATCCATACATATCATGTGAAAATACTACATGATAAAAATCTGTATGTAAATGACACAATTTTTTGTTTGTTTTCTTTTTATATTTAACCGATTCCTAATGTGCTGTTACTCTACATGGTATTTCTGTAATGGTATTTTATCATTACTTAAAATTCATAACGGCTGTATAGTGACCATACGTAAATTCCCGTGCCCATACGTAAATTTTCGTGACCATACGTAAATTATCGTGACCATATGTAAATTTTCGTGACCATACGGATATATACTCGTGACCATACGTAAAACATACACAAACTTAGTGTTTACAGCTATGATAAAATAAAGGTTGCACCGCAGAACGATTATACTTGATGGAATTTTACGTCCTGGATACACAAAAACTACAAATAATTTATGCAACTAAACACACGTGCAAGTATTTAACCCGTGGCCTTCAGCAAATGATACGGATTACTTTTTCTGCTTCCGCGAATTAGCCCTCTCGCTCTCTTCCGGTATATCTGAACGTGACAGCTCGCTTGACATGCGTGTTGATTGACATCTTCAGTTGGTTTTAGGGAGTTATAATTAAAGCCACGCGCCACAGAGTAACCTATGTATTCAAAGTGTTCAGATTATATGATTCTATAGACAAGCAAATATTTCCAAATAAGAGTTCGCGTATATGAATACACATGTAATCCTATTCATTACGAACCAAATTTTCTACCATGATGAGCGGCAGAATTGGTCATTGATATTCGGAGTATCCGATAAAAATCACCGACCTATGACTATGTCGAGTACTTGTCAACTATTCCATATATGTTCCAGAGGTAAATTACCATTGGCAATATATCCTATTATACAATATCACTCGTCTACCGCGTTCTTTAAAACTGAATTATAACATGACAAGCTGTGTCTTCTAATATTATAATCATCCCCATTATGTCAAGTTCATTAAAATCACCATCAAAATCTTACGTTTTTTACATCTTTTACATGCTTTTACTAAAAACCAACTCATTTTCTCAGCGACATTTTTTGCGTTAACATGTTTAACGACTTTCGCAATCTATTTCGTGAATTAAGACGTTCATGGTACAATATAACCACTCTGTTAAAATAATAAATGAAATTTCTAAATACCCGCGACGTTTAATTGCTCGTGAATTTCAGTTGGTTGACAGTAACCATCCTTATTCTCTAGAAATAACCTTACCAGCTTCTCGTGAGGGCAACACCTGGTGATATTTGTTCAATTTTGAGTGAGCACTGTCCAATGTCCAGATTGGAGCCAAACTTCCGGTTGTATTCAAAAGCGGAAATCTCTAACTTCTGGCCAACACAACTGAAATCAAAGAAAATAAACAAACGTGGGTTTTCACATCAACATCATTACACCTGCCAAATTGAATTTATGTCGACTGAAAATCAGAGTGCGAACAAATTACTGGCAGACATTCAGGAGAGAAAATTAAAAAAAAGAAAAACGCTTTCTGAGTCACTTTCATTTAAAATAAAAACTGATAAAAGTCCTTGGTTTACCTTCATACGAATGAGTCACTTCAACCAACACCGTAAAATGAATTCTCATTATGTCGTTTTAATGTGTGAGTAATTTGGAACATCATGTAGTAAAACAGTGATGTTTTTCAGCAAGGCCGTAAAGAACGGCTTGCAAAATCGACGTCAAAACACTTCACAGAATATAAGCCGTTTGATTTGATTTGTTAAACGTCCTATTAACTGGCAGAGTCATTTAAAATTAATAAGATTGTAGAGGAAAGTCGTAGAGAAAAAACACCGACCAGCGGTCAGTACCTGGCAACTGCCCCACATGAGATTCGAACTAACAACCTAGAGCTGGAGAGTCGGTGGTAACAACTGCGTTACTTTATTCATTTATACATTCTTTTTCATACATATGGTTATTTACACTTTTGTTAGGTTTTGCGTATTCCTGATTTTAAACAGGTGAGCTAAAACATATACACGTAAAATAAAATAACATATTACATGTGTACTTATCGAAGAAACTTCCAATCTATTAACTCACTCACCCCTGAAGACACATTTAGACTCTTCTAAATCAAAGACTGGACCAGTCCATTGTGAAATTCCAGGGGATGAATAAGTTAAATGGATATTATATTTACTGTTTACTTCGATATTATCTCAATAACTATACTATAGCAAATATCGTATGTTCAAATTGATGATATATTGGATGCAGTTTTGGAAAATCCATTCTTAAAAAATGCTCCATCGCCGAAATATCCTAAACAATACCCGTTATTTTAACAATAACTGATATATGATTGTGTTTATATGTATCTCATTAAAGAAATTGCATATAAAGGAATGCATTTTGCTTTTGATGCATACACAATCAGTACTTAATTTCATATAAGGCATAGTGCCATGGATTTTTTTTTATTTTTTTTTTTTTTGCGGAACGCAATTAATTGTTTTTAATATTTAAATCTTTAATTAAAATTAGAGGATTACACATTTTAAAGTAAGCAACTTTGGTAACTGAAGACAAATATTTATTCATCTGCTCTTATTTTTGATAGAGAAAAAATACCGTTCGTCGGCGGTGGAGCATCTATAGGTACGTCTGTCTGCTATTTTATTCATGCATTTATCATTCATTGATTGATGTATTATGTATCAATTCATTCTACCTTTATCTGTTTATTAATTTCAACTTTCCTAAATGATTTAACTTAAAACGTTTTTCGTTGATCAGAAATTTATCCCTTGACGAGTACCAGTATTATATAGATTGATGCATCAACTAACATTCTACTGAACCTAATTCTTCCATATTATAGCACATTGATGGCGCTGAGTAAACAGTCGCCAGCTGGTCGCTGACTGGCCATCAGCCTCCCGAGGAAATTGGGCATGCAGCGACCCCTGCCGACAGTTAGCTTAATTAGTCATACTTTCATAAATATTTTGACACGTGATATAGTACAGACCTCCAAATAAACAGTGTCTGGTGTAGCAAGGTCATATATAAAACGTCTTAGCAGACATCTAACATAAAAACCCTAAACAATAATGGAGTAGGAAGGGGGGAGGGGGAGATGGCTGAGAAAGATAAGTAATACGTATATCAACAAACAAACCATAAACACTTGGCATTTTTTAATCTTTAGAAAGACAACCCACATCTGATATGATTGTTTTAAACGTTATTAAGAGCTAACGAAAGCAAAGATCTTACTGACGCATTCCACTCTTATTTGTTATATCAGCTGTAAGCTTTGAATAACTTTTATCATAATATAATACTGCTGAAAGCTGTATGCAATGTAACCGAATTGTTACCATTACGATATTATTGCAGGCTAAACCAGAACATTGGTTTTAATTTGTGTACGATTACAGCATATATTCTTACTTAAACTATTTTAAGTAAACGTTTTAACGCAAGCTCTTAAAACAAATAATGTATAATCTCGTATTCCCTTGACTAAACAACTCTTCATTACTGCCACAAGCTTTTCGGGGCAAAATGTGTTAAGTTACTATAATATCATTGAAAGCTATGACACTTAACGATGGTGTGTTTGCAGAAATTGGCACACTCTTTAATTGTATTAAAAGCTAACTTAATACTAAATGTGAGACAAACAAACTGTTCTCGTTAATAATACAAGTTCAACAAATTTGTTAAAATAATTTTTTGTGTTATCATTCTTATCATACCACTGCAGTCCTATTTCAACAATATTTCTAACTAACTAACCTACTTACCTCAATTATTTATGCTTTAGGTTTATTATTGTACTAGCGTATACTTAGCCTGGCCACCAGACCCTACGTTGTTGATAGGACTTTCTCAACAGTTCTTCACTAGATGTTCTCCCCCTAGATTGATACTAAGGATCAAATATGTAGAAGAGACAAAAATAATAAAAAAAATAAGTGGTTTATTTTTTTTTAATATTTGAAAAATTGGTGGCCAGTCTAATATATACTGTATGTAATGAGCTATCAGTGGGTACTGATTTAGAGGTTTTAAAGTATATCGTGGTTAAAGATATTAGTGGTAAGCCAATGACAATAATTTGAAAATATATAGAAAAAAAATTCGTTTTGTTTTCGTAGTTTCACCGCACCATCGAAAGCAACGAATATTCCACATTGTACAGTACTAACTTCAAACAAATATGTCAAATTGCTTTTGCATGCTAACTTAAAACGTAATTAAACTTGGCAAGCACTCATACATGTCCTAGTATACTATATTGTATTGCAAGTCAATATACCTAAACGTATCGTCATTTATAACATCGCAAGCTAACGTAAACAAATATTAACGCAAAAATTGTATTGTTTTACTATCATCTTAAAAGAAAGAAATTTGATTCCTTATACGATTATGACAATCTGATTTAGAAATAAAATTATGCACTTGTGTATAATACACAATGGCAAGCCAGCAAAAATCATATTACCTATTTAATAATTTAAGTTCTTTGAAGCTTAATTCAAATAAAACCATTTGCATTTTCATGATAAAACTTTTCCATATTTGATAACATTAAGTTTAGCATATGATAGTACACTCTTGATAACATTTAGCCAAAGAACGCATAGCTTTCATCGGATTTAAACCGTACTTCCTGGCAACCGATGAGCGACCTTCTGACTGGCTGGTGATAAAGATAAGGGCGGTAGCATTTACGGAACACCTGGTACGGTCTCATTGTGTTTGTTGTCAATCAACATATCACGAAAATGTGTTACAGTTGTTTAATTATGTCAATAGATATTATTACTTTTACACAAAGCAAGCCAGGACGAAACATCAAAATGTATATTACGTTCCTTTTAGACAAGATGTAATTTTCTAATTTTTTATGGCAAATGCGTCATTTTTAGTTTGATGTCTTTGTCTTGTCTTACGGGATTTTAAAAAGTAACTTGCTACGTAACTGGTTTGGTTTCATTTGTTTGACGGCCAACTAACACCCATGATCAAAAAGAGGAGGGGGCTCGTGATGGAGTGTCGAAATACTTGTTTGTTTGTTTGATTGATTGATAAAATTAACATCCTAACAGCTAAGGTCATGTAAGGACCCATGTATGTGGTGTGTTGTGTGTATGAAGTGAGGATGTGTTTTTGGGAGACTGCGGTTTGTTCGTGTTGCGTCTTTTGGTATTGTGGAACACTTAGCCTTTTAATAGTGCTTTATCACTGAAGCATACCACAGAAGACACCAAGCAACACACCCCATCCGTTCAGATTTAATTGACAACGGGCGAATCAGTCGTCCCACTCTCTTTATGCTGAGCACTAAGCAGGAGCAGAAACTACCATTTGTATAGAATACGATATGTCTCGACCAGGGGAAAGAACCCAGAGTCTTCCTCACAGGGGCGATTACCCAATCAATGACCAAACGTAAGGTAGTATCAAGAGCGACGTTTCGAAGAAGAAGTAAGTTAGGAAGAAAGAAAAGATAATATTCTTAATTTTAGCGACTTTTTCGATCAAGTCATAGGGGCAGCAGATACATACACCCTACCTGAATGTCGAAATACTTGAAGCCTTTATATATACATGTATATCATTGCTCATGATAAAAGAAATTAAGATCTCTTCTTTTTTTTAAATACCATATCCAAAAGCAATTACTAAATTTGAACTCGGATATATTTAAATACTTCTTTATTTGAAATGAAGCTGAAACATTCATTTAGTTTAAAGAAACATATCTGAATATTTTGAAATGTTTTTCAGTGGATCAAAGTCGTCCATATCATCGGGCATTTTGTTATTTCAACAGACCAACGATTAACTCGAATTGTAATAATCCGTTGTGAAATTAGGTCTACCAGGTGATTAGAGATAACCTGTACGTTAAGCTGTTTGGATAATCCAATCGTGTCAAAATAACTTGGTTGCCCAATCACTTACGACTGATTATCAGATCTGTGTGGATTTTAATGCATGACGCCATGTGGAGTTAACACAGACCGAGTACAACACGTACTTTTGAAAATTCATTCATCTTGAAAGGCGCCTGAGTATTTACAAGATAATTATAATAAACTTAACCGCACGTCTCTTCGGCTGTATCCCAATATATCGACCGCCACATGATAAACATACTATATTATATTGCTAATTGACATTCCGACATTTCAAAAGCTGAAGAGTTTATCTTCCAAACGGAACCAACTTACGTTAATTTTCACCCCTGAAAACACATTTAGCCTCTTCTAAATCAAGGACTAGGTAAGTCGATTATGAAATTCCGGGGGTGAATGAATAAAGTACCTATATTGACAGGTGATTTATAGGGATGAGATAACAGCCCCCTCTAGCGGCACGCGACAAGGGTTCCGATAATATTGCGATGTTTTCTCTGGATTTGACACCTCTAGTTAGATATGAAACCTAACATCCGGTTTTATCTGTACTATGTAAGATATAATTTAAGATGTGATTTTTTGGTCTACATAATATGCGCATAGAATTATTATTAATGGAAAAGACTGTATCTATACTTATTACATTTACTAAGGTTATTCAAGCACTGCAAATAATGCGTTATATATACATTCTGTCCCTATTGCGTGATCGTAAAAATCGACAAAATTTAAAAGCATATTTTTTTTTAAATAACCAACTGATTTTGTCCCATTGACACCGTCTAATGCGTCTAACCTTTGGTTTTGAATTACTTGGGTTCTTAAGCCTGGTTGAGAAACACCCCTGTCTATAGAATGGTGATTTATGCTCCTGCTTAGCGTTCGGCACAAAAGGAGTGGAACGACTGGTTCACCCAGGGTGCTCTCCAGTATCTTTGGTGGCATGTAGCATTGCAGAGAAACATTATAAACATACCACAGCCTCCCAAATTATACGTTCACACACACAATGCACTGCATATAAGGAAGGACGTCCTTTAATTACAATAGCTGTTTAAAACAGAACGCTAAGCATGGTAAACCAAAGTGTTTTTCAATCACATCCTCTTTTTTATTTATTAGTCTTGTGATAAATATATGTCTGAAACATTTAGGAACAATATAATCAACGTATTTTAGTGGGAAAACTGTCACCGCCAAAAGCACTATAAAGTAACCATCAAATGCCATTTTTACAATACTACAGGACAAAGTATGGATACATTTAGAAGTTAAATTCTATGGATAAGGATTTTTGACTGATTAGTTTAAAGGCGCACTTCCTTGGCGAAACAAAAATTTAAAGTAATATATGAAAATGTATATCAATGGCCATAGAGGATGCAACAACACCAACCAAATGCAGAATTCCTGCGTAAACTATTATTCTATTATAGCCTGGTTGAGAGGGCACTTTTGCCTCATAGACTTGTCGAGGGATCACGAGACAATACTATGAGGCAATAGTGCCCTCTCAACTGGACCACAAGGAGTTTAGTACATCACCCTCACATGAGACCCGTTTTCATGTCATCGTAACAGAAGCACGTCAAGCGACACCTCGCAACGTTATCTTCATTTCCACACCACGTTGTTACATTAAAAGTACAACATATGAATTTTCGCAGAAATCTGTGTTTCTATGAAAAGGGATTCAGCTTCATGAAGATTAAAAGTAGATCAATATAGAACATGAGTAAACTGTGTTCTAGTCTATAGAAAAACAACATTTGCTTCCATCCACGCGCACAACAGCCTGTCCGCCATCTTGACGTCTTGTTGAAGCACAATGTTTAAATGACGTCATGTAAGGGTGACGTCACAATACATTCGCGTTAAATTTCGCGTCACTTCAAATAGTGCCCGCTTCCCCGGGCACCATTGCAAATAGTATACATGTGTGTAGCCAATCAGAATCCAGTATTCTGTCACGTGATGTACTAAATGTTAACAGTGAAGATTCATGTCGCTGTTTGGCCGTCCGGCGCAATGACAACCAACCGACGCGCGGTAATTAGGACGACGGCGGGAAACATAAAACGACCCGCTTTATGAAAATTAGCATTGAATTTATATAAATCAAATTGTTCCGAAGGTGATTGTAAGTGAAGTATTAACAGTAAGTTAATAACTTTTGTTAATCTATAAAGTTTTCAATTTTGTTGAACATTCCCATTTTAAAAATTAAAATCCGTTTCGGAAAAGTAGTGGCCCTTTAAATTGAAAACACTTTGACCATCGCAATAACTAATTAAGCATTTGTGTATTGACAGAAGTGTAGGTGATATTTTTAGTAGCTTTCACAAACATTTATTTTTATTTTTTCTCTCCATTAAAGGGAAGAACGCTCACCAGGTCGCACTAGGAAGAACTGTTGGTCTACCTGGCGGGCCCTTTACGTCATGCACAGGATGTTTATACCTCCCTACTACGCATGTTTACTACGTACAGTGGGTTGCAGCACGTGAAGCACGTGCACAGCTGTTTATGTCTTTATAGAACTAGTAACATCTTGACATCGTTTATGAATAATAAAGGTTATCTCTTCCCGGCAGACCTTGCTGAGTTAGAGAGTACAAGACCTGCATTGAGGAACAATTCATTCATAGGATGTTTTATCAAAAAAAGAAGGCAGAGGAGTTTATCACATCATGGGATGGCACCGGCCCGCCCAATGGAGCTCGCTTCCAACTCCGTGACGTAAAGCAAAAATCATTGATTTTTTTTTTTAAATAGGAAAACGAGATTACATGTGGTGCGTAAATTCCTGCATACCTTTCTTAATTGGCTTGAAAGGTTTACGGCGTGTAATCTTTACCTTTGCCAAAAACCGTTTACTACTCAACTGGAGGCGCTCTTTTTCGATTAAAAGACATGATTATCGAGAGAATTAACTAATTATCTTGATTAGTGTATATGCGGAACAAACGGTCTCCGACGTCGTTGTAGTATCATCGTCCTTTTTTCGGTGCTTGAATGTTTTGTTTTCACCAATTGTGTACGTTATACAAATACCAGTAGTAATTGTCGCATATTCAAATGACCAATAACTTTCTACACATGACCTGTAGCAAGGTCACATGTTACAGTGCTCCAGATATAAATATATATATATATATATATATATTTTTTTTTTTATTTTTTTTTTTTTTTGGGGGGGGGGGGTGGTAGTTGGCGGGTGTGTGAGTAACATTCTACAGTTTGAAGAAGAGGGGTACTGACTTAACAGATCTAGAGATATTTCGATAAAAAATATATGGTTATATAGCAGTATAAAGTAATCGATGGTAAAATAGTAATTTACAAATATCTATCTGAAACAAGGGCACAGTCTATGCAGACTCTTAAAAAAAGACTTGAATTAATCTGATTGTTAATTTCTTCTGATTTTATCTCGAGTTATAAGCGCCAATACTAATTGGGTTGAGAAACGCAAATATCGTAAAGGTGATTTGTACACGTTCATACAATTTTTTGGGGTAGTTAACAGATTTCCATGGGTATTTTACATGTGTATTCATCTTAACTGGAGCACTAGTCTTAGAAATTATAACCAATCAGGTTAGTAAAGGTAAACGATGACAGTTTTATCAAAGTTCAAATGATGTTTTCGTATACAGTCATTCAAGAGGTTTTGAAAAGACGTGCGTTTAATTTGATTGGTTAGCTTTCTATTACCAGTAAAAGATCATACTTCCTCGAGTGAAAAATTCACCTCTTTATCGATTTAAAAGAGATACAATAACACCTCGAGAAAAATGAAGCCTTTGGTTAAACGAGGTTGACTTACCATTGGGTTTAAATAGATAAAATAAAATCACCTCGAACAGAACAGAGTCTTTGAGTTACACGAAATCGACTCATGATTGACTTAAAAGAGATAAAATGAAGCATTAAACATCTCGACTAGTCTTCATGTTTTACGAGGTCGACATAACGAGGAATCTCGGAAGGACCGCCAAAATGGATTTTCAAATCAAGTCTGTTGAAGCATGTATATACAGTCAATAAATGTTTATACTGTGGGTAACTTATATGTGATTTCATTTACATGTTATGACCTCAACACACAGGGACCTGGCACGAAATTTTACCAACAGTATATATATACATATATTATAGTATTAATATATGTATATATATATTGTTTGTTAAAAAAATTCGTGCCCTGTCCCTGTGCCTCGACACCGTTTCTGTTTTCTCTGTGTTAATTTTTTTATGTCAAGAACTGATTTGTTTGACTTTCAATTTCGCTGACTTCCTCATCAATAGACGCGACTACGAGAAGCAATGGAGCTGATGGTGATGTTAAGTTTGAATCATTTACAGATTATTGTGGCAAATAAGAGCATTCGAACATCTATATTTGACATAATAACATTAGCCATAGCTTAAGAAATCATTTTTGCCACGTTGTGCCCATTCCTGTTGTAAATGTGTTGCAACAAAATACATTTAAACCCCACATTAATTCTTTTGTTTTGTACTTATATAGGCCTATTATGCATATTTCGTAATTTGAGTTTACATGTAAGTTTACCTTAATTTAGTAATGTTCTATTAATTAATAAACAATACCATTTTTAGAAAAGTGTTAATCTTCTAGGTGAAAGGATATCGAAGTGCTTGAAGAAAAACCACCAAGCTCTGGTTATGCAGTTTGACGTTAGCTTTTGTTTTAAACACAAATAAGAACTTTTAATGAATTCAATATCCGAACATCAGAATTATGACATTTTCTTATAGATCAGTTTACGTCAAATTGTCAAAGTCTGGTGTTAGGGTTAGATGAAAGTTGAAATAATATATGGACACAAAATATGCACACAAGTTTGTATGCATAGTAACGGTATACATGTATATCAAAGCAATTGTGAACAATGTTTGAACCGTTCCATTCTCGACGATACTTTTTCGTAAATAGATAAAACGATAATTTGTAAAAAATATTAACAAAGTATGTAATTAATGCACTTAAAACAGTATAGATATTGGTTAAAATGGGAGAAATTCTACATTTAATTAGCAAACATAATAATACATTCATTATTTTTCTAATAAATTATAAATTACAAGTCAGGTAACTTATATAAATATCATAACTCACTTATCATCCAGAAATCCGAGCAGAACAACACAACAAAACAGCAAATTCGTCAGGCACGGTACATCCATTTTGGTAACCGTACTCGAACTGAACCCAAATTGGAATCGCACCAAGATAATCCCTTTGTAATTACTTCAGAACTCTAATATAAAGCTGGCCGAGTTGTTAATTCGTTCGACGCACCAGTCGAGGTCCATGTGGTAATACGCTAGCAATTTTGTGTATACTATAAGTGTAGTACAAACGATCTCGTGCTTCCGCGCTAACGCACGCGCTTTTATAGAAGCCAGCGATTTGCTGGAATTATTCAACACGTAAAGTAAATAGCAACGACTACTCGGAAAACATTAAAGTGGTAGCTAAGGGTTGATGTTTCGAAAGAGCGGGAAAAAATCTGGCACGCGAGCGTTAGAATCTAAGTGTCATTTCCGCATGGCTATTTAAACGAAACCACATGGCTTAATGGTTCCCGAATGTACAAGGGTAAACATACTGGCGTTAGGGCCCTTTTCCTGTGTGGAACCAATCGCGTCACTTTTATGGTAACTCCCGAGGGAGCAGTATATCTATAGACAAAACTTGTACGTCAATATTCGTGTAAAAAGCAAAGAAAATTAGAACGTAGAGACAGGAAATGTCATGGTATAATTACGTTTATCGAGGTCTGTTAATTGCAATTATGAAAAGTTGACATTTCCAGCATAATCGAAAGTGAATTTTTTAAATAAACAAACCACATAGGACTATTTCGGTCGTGTTTTTCGCTCTTTTCGTTGTACTCTCGTGGGTTTCCCAACAAGTAATGGGCGGTCAAAATATCTGTAATTCAGTGTTTCAGTTAAGATGGGTACACGAGTAAAATTACTCGGTGAAAATCTGTCAATTACCCTTGCAATGGTATGAACGAGTACCAGTTACCCCTTCATATATTTGGAATATTCTACACAACTAGTCGTATATGAGCGCAAGTGAATGCATTGAACAAGTGATGGTCAGGCGGTAAGGAAGTTCTAATCTATATATTTATCCGATGCTTACACAGTATTGCCAATTCATCCGATTTCCCCAGGTTGACCCGTTTTTTAGACAATTTATAATGCATAACCCGATTGACCCGGCGGGTCATCAAATAACCCGATTTTCAGCTCTTGGACCAAAGTGTCAAAAAGCTCACAAAAATAACGTCAGATCAAGCCATTAGCGCAATTTTAATTACATCTCAGGGCTTAAGACTCATATCAGGCCCTAGTATAATGCTGGTAGCCATGTTTGTGTGTACACAAACTTTAATAAAGGTGTGAAATTGTAGCAATTACTTTATTCAGTCATGCATCAAGATGTCCATGATCGTTTTTAGCCAGAGCCAGCTAACAAATTAGACATGGCCAATTAATACTGTTCAAAATTAGAAATAATAACTTCAAAATCTTCAAAAGCACAAACACTTGTGATCTCAGACAAAGATTTTCTCACATGAATAAAACACAATCAACGTGAACGATGTCCTGTTGCAGTAGGCAGGCAAGCCAAACATAATGGCCGCCATTTTGTTTAGTCAAAGATAATAATGAAACCGGACACGTGTAGAACAAAAAAATCCGGATTTTACTGAATATTATTTCAAAGACTTTTTAATACAATAATTTCATTAATTATCAGATATCAATTATATTATTACAATAAAACATCATAAGTATTATTGAATAACAATATGAAAATAATAAATATGTAACAGGAGAGGAGAAAATGTAGCGGCCAGACCGGGATTCGAACCCGGAACCCTCCGAACACTAGCCGAGTGCTCCACCGACTGAGCTACCTGGTCACAGATGATCGACCCAGTACAGTCCCGCCACACTCCGCCCTCCTTTCTCGAAGTCTTCGCCCTCGAAGATCCAAACACCGCCACCGTGGGTTATTTAGTTAGGCGCCAATTTTGTAACAGGAGAGGAGAAAATGTAGCGGCCAGACCGGGATTCGAACCCGGAACCCTCCGAACACTAGCCGAGTGCTCCACCGACTGAGCTACCTGGTCACAGATGATCGACCCAGTACAGTCCCGCCACACTCCGCCCTCCTTTCTCGAAGTCTTCGCCCTCGAAGATCCAAACACCGCCACCGTGGGTTATTTAGTTGGGCGCCAATTTTGTAACAGGAGAGGAGAAAATGTAGCGGCCAGACCGGGATTCGAACCCGGGACCCTCCGAATACTAGCCGAGTGCTCTACCGACTGAGCTAACTGATCACCGATGATCGACCCAGTCCAGTCCCGCCACAAATATATGCATATTTAAGGCTTTTAAAAAAGTGTTAAAAATTACACTAAAATGGTGTTTCGCACATGACCCTTGTTTTGACGCTTTCACCCATTTTTTCAAGGGTGATCACCCGATTTGACCTCATCAGAGGTTGGCAATACTGCTTACACCCAGAAATAAAATCAGTAGAATTCAGTAAAATCAGATGAATTCCAATCATTTTATTTAAGGGTCTTCAAGTTCTTGTTTCAAATTAATATTTGCACATTTGATAGTTTATCATTAATCACTTTGTATTACATGCATAACCGCATAACTTTTATTGAAATATCTAGCTGTGTTACGTTCGCACTGAAGTCAGAGTTGTACCCCTCTCTTTCAAAAATACGAGTACAATTATCCACCCCCTCACCAATAAATATCTGGAACACTCTTTATGTATATAATGATCTTCTAATTGAAATATTTAACTATGAATTCAACTTATAGAACCTATATAGACCACCCAGTGATGATCAGGCGGTAAGAATGTCCTAATCTACATGTTTATCAGTGTTTAATACTGATACATTTTTATCACCCATTTTGTATGTTGTATCAGTCAGGGTGATAGCACAACCCCTCGGAGTGATATACACATCCCCTTTTTAAGTTTTATTCTTTCTCTATTGATTTTCTCTGTTCTGCAGTGTATTAGGGAACTTTTTACATAAACAAACATAAGAAGACGTTGACCGCTATGTGGTTCGCTAATATAACAAAGCCGGTGAATGACGTCAATGACGTTATAATTAAGAAAAAAGAAAAACAACTCCACCTTGCCAACCTCCACCGAAAGCGATTGAATTCAATTATTTTCTTTTAAGTTAATTATTAGCAATTCCTGCCATATTATTTTGAAGGATTTTTTTTTATATTTTACCATTTACTACTCTACTTTAATTTGGTATGAGTGTTAGCAATTTATACGATTTTAAACTGATACATACATGTTTTAATATTTCTATATATGTATTATACATATATGTATAAATATAAAACATATGATTTTTTTAAATGGCTATTTAGATATCACATATCTTATAATCTTCAGCTCTCAAGTGATTCCAAAATGGCCATGCAGTAATAATCTCTAAAAATAACATGTAATGGTCCCAAGTCGGCGGTTTTCTTTTAGTGATTCTGGTTTTTCTCAACCTCATTACACGAAACCAAGTTTAAACTTCGTGATACTATTTTAGAAGAAAACGTAAGTGAAATGTAGTTAATTAATTTTGTCGTATCATTTAACTTTTATGTAAATTTAAGTCTACAAGTATTAGACTAATTAGCATTTATTATCTGTTAAAAACGAGCAGGGGAAAGCGAAACAGCTCTAAAGCTAGATATATATTGTAGGGAAAAATAACACTCACACAAACACGAAACAAACTTATTTGTACGATGATCCGAGTTTCCTATGACCTTGACACCAGACTTCGACATTTTCTACAGATTCTGGTACTATCATATCCTATCCAAGCGTTGAGTACCGTGCGGTATCGGGCTAAACAAAGTAACGCAGGACATATTTCAAATTCATTTTAATCATTTAAAAATTATTGATCAAGTGGTCAAAGGGTCTGTCACGTGAAACGTATTTTTGGGTCGTTAAGGTCGTCACGTGGTGCTAAAAATAACAAGAATTCAGCCGCAAACTGTGAATGCATCTTGAAATGCAGATAAAGTGTGCTATCGGTAAAAACGAAATCTCTCTAGTTTCAGAGATAGTCTAACACGATATAAATGTGTCTGTTGCGATAAGATTGTCATTCCTTTCACAACAGTAAGGTTAAAAATATTTAGACTTAATTAACCTGCATACCTCAAATGTTCAGAATGCTGTGTGTGGTTTGGATGTATACATGTATATACCGAACGAGTGCACGTTACACCAATGTTTACGCGCGTTTGTGCTTTACATGGTTGAACGAATTGAAAAATATTTTATTATGAAGTTATTTCATACAAAAACATATTGAAAATTCACAGAGAAATTATCTGTATATCTTTCATTTTTACACGCACATTTTTCTGTATTTCGTTCAATCGACGTTCTTCCATTCGCACATTACTTTTAAATCACCCATCCTTTGGTTTACTCATTCGTTCATTATTTAATTATTATTAGACTGAAGTCTTTGACCTATGCATAGCGGGATCGATCCAGTTAAATTTACTTCATTGTACATGGACAAAAAACAACACCCGTCTAGATCAGTTACAAAACTAATCAAATTACAAGTTACAAGTCACTTCGTCGTTTATATTTGACCATGCTTTAGGTACAAGGGTTTATATTTTGTGGTTTCCTGAGATTTTTCCTCTTGAATTCTTTATGTTAAATGGTGCGCGAAAACCTTTCGTACTTTTAAAGTGTACAGTTCTTGAAAACAAAACTCTAAGATAAGGAGCTTTTACAGTTGATACTTTAAAATGAATTGAGTTATCCCCCTTTGTCCCTATAAATGTACTTTGACTCAATAACAAAAAAAAGGAAAATAAATTAAAGAAATGAAAATCTAAATTGTTTGTGTTCGCTATGCGTTATGTAAATTGACGATTTTCACGTAGTCGGACACGATCGAGACCATTTTTGCAAACGAAAATGTCTATTCGCTACAATGAAAACACGAAAGCCTACAATAACAAGCTTTGACATAAACAAACATCAGGTGATACTTGTTTTGAAATTGAGGCTTCGTTCAAATCCCCATCTCGTGGTCCTTATGTCGTTTTCAGCGCTAATACTTATCCGGGTCAGGTTGACTGCCATTTTGCCACTATCTTGAAAGTTATGTAAAGCCTACTTATTGTAATCTCATTTTTCATAACATAACAGAATTATAAAGGTAAAAAGAGTAGGCGGTCATCCAATTCCCGATATTAGTCCGAGTGGTTCAAAAATTATTACGGGCTTGTCCGGGATTCGAACCCGGGACCTCTCGCACCCAAAGCGAGAATCATACCCCTAGACCAACAAGCCGCTACTAACAACAATGCAGAAGCATAGTCTTAAATAACATTTCGAAATTGAATTTATTAATTGTATCAAAATGATCCAAAATATCTATTTATACTCTCTAACACGTGTGCACTGGCAAGTATTTGCAATTTGATAAGTTTATATCGATAAAATTCCTCATACTCCACTCCACAGGGACCTGCGAATTAGTTTCGTTCTATTTTTATTTTGGCCACATTCCGACCATCACTGCACGACTGAAATACTTTCTTTGCTAACCTCTACAAAGCTCTTTAACCTCAGATAAAAGGAACTTGAACACAGGATTGTATGTTTCAATAAAAAGACTCGTAGTTTAACATCAAGCCGTTCAATATACACTAAGATGATGTCCAAAGACCAAAAACCATGCTATGTCTAATTATCATGTCCTTGTGTTACAGCCACGTTCACTAGTTAGTGCCACGTTTACAGCAAAATTGTAAGGGACGTAACTCGTACATTACTGTTCAAGATAAGAATGTAGCGCATAGTGAATTTAAAATTAGAGAACGCAGAATCAACCTGTATTTTGGGGCATTTTCTAACTCGTCTGCAGCTTCAGCATTCATGTAAATAAGCTCAAATTAGTATCAGTTGAATCAATTTTGTTACGTGTTGTTTTAGTTACCATATAATGAGAATAATTGTGACCTGAGGGCCGCTGATCAAACGTTATCCTATCATGTAAATGGAGACATATTTATGTCACCGTGTTATTTTATGTGGCGTTGCCGTTTAACAAATTACATATTCATCTATGTACACTAATTATATTATCATTACAAAATGTGATTTAAATAAGACCGTCAGCTTTACTTATTTTTAAATTCTCATGTTCAACACGTCTTGAAACTCGTCGATTGCTTGCCAAGGCTCACAAAAATAAAAACTTCTAAAAACTTGTTTTGAATTAATTTCATATAAAATTAACACCCATCTAAGATCCTATATTTATTATCAGTTTTTTCTAGTGATTCTTTTGGTGTATTATTTTATGTTTAAAGTTCTAAACCACTGGAAATTAATCAAAAGAAAACTCTCTCAAAATAGTTCAATACCGGACACTACAAAGAGTTATTTCGTTTTAAATTATTATAGATTAACTACATAAATGCGATTCATTTGCTTTGTGCAATACAGAAATACAGTGCCAATGGGAAATCTTTGAGAGAGTAAGCACATCCGCCAATATAGCTGTGATCGTATAGTGGTTAGTACTTCGCGTTGTGGCCGCGACAACCCAGGTTCGAATCCTGGTCACAGCAGCGAGCTGTGTCAGTCGCTGTTACGGCACGGCGGATTTATTTTTTATTCTATTCATTTTTCATTTCAGTACAAATACAAATTAAATTTGATTTAATAATTTTTTGGACCTTAATTGTTTTCAAATTCAAAATAAGAAAAATGAAATTACAGTAATGTCTTTTTATTGGACCGCCGAGTTTTTTTAAATGTGATTCTTCGGCATTTCTTGTGAGGCCATTTGATAAAATGACGGTTAAAGTAATTGTTTACCTTTAAAGGCCAACTACCTTTCCGAAATAAAAATCAAGAATTTCTTCAAAACCTTACTAACATCAGAAAATCTATATAGATGCCCTACACCAAAGGAATGAAATAGTCCCTGTGTAATATATGTTAACATTAAAGATTCATTTCGCTGTTTTGCCGACTGGTGCAGTGATAGTCAACAAACGTGCGGTATATAGGACGACGGCGGGAAACATAAGACGACCCGCGTTATAAAAATTAACACTTTACAATATATTTTAATCAAATTGTTCAGAATGTTTGGATAAGTGTAGTATTAACAGTAAGTTTATAACTTTTGCGACGCTACAAAAGTCAATATCGTTTTACATTGTCATTAAATAAAATAAAGTCGTTTCAAAAAGGTTTTTAAATGATTCACAAAAAAACATACTGGGCTTGTCCGGGATTCGAACCCGGGACCTCTCGCACCCAAAGCGAGAATCATACCCCTAGACCAACAAGCCACTTAAAACAATTATGAGCCAAATAAGTCTATACTTCTCAAGATTTCAAAAGTAATTAATTTTAAAATATAAATTATCTAGGACAAGGCATTTTTATATTGTTATAGATGATTTTGCGAACCGTAAAAAACTTGTACGTAATATAGGATCGATTCGTGGAATAGTTTTATGTAATGTTGCCACGTATGCAATAGGGAAGAAGGGAGATAACTCGAACAGTCTAGTAAGAAACATCACCGCTGTAGCAGTAACCACTGACTCTAACCACTATATATTGTACCCTCTGCTGAATAAAGAGAATTGAAGGGATATGTTTAACTGTGCAGGTGTGTTATACGTTGCAGTCTATATATATATATATATATTATAAAACGTAATTATGCAGATTTCCTTTCATCCAGAGGTTTTACACTACTGAGTTGTAAAACATCATTGTTTTGTAAACTTCAACAAAATATTTAAGGATTAACTTGAAAAGACTTTTTATGTTATGGAGATATAACACAAAAATCTGAGTGTACTCTAAATAAACCGCGAAGCGGTTTATGATGAGAGTACACTAAGATTTTATTTAGAGTACACTCAGATTTTTGTGTTACTAAAGATAATCTCTTTAATATTCAAAATTTATTTTCGGACTCTTTATTCTATGAAACCATTACGCCGTCATCTCAGCCAATCAGAAGCAAGGTTACAAACGGCGACACCATTTTTGTTCCTTTATAGGCTGATAAAGTTAATTTTAAGCCAATGAAAATGCTCGTAACAAGCAAAATTGAAATATTGTTATATATGACTTTTATCCGCCAATATACAATGTATCTGCGTTTTAGTCTACGTTGCGGCTGCGACAACCCAGATTTGAATCCTGGTCACAGCAGCGAGCATGCATATACTGTACCGTATTTCGCAATACATGAAGTATTTGAGGATCATACTCAACAGGAAATGGCAAATAAAAATTAAAAAAACACACTGGTTTCGTTTATCCAGTTCGCATCCATCAGCTCATAAATGTCAATTGAAATCAATCTGAAATACACAACAAACCGTACATCAAACAACTAGTAATATATCAATAATTCCTTTCTGCAATTTTTTAATCATTTGGTGCTCTGCAAAGCACAGTGCTTAGTCCAATAATTTTTTATTGATTTCAATCGATCTGTTGCCTGCGTATTTGGTATTAGAAACATGCATGTTATGTACAGAATTTTGAAATTACTTCAATATGAGAATTGAACCTTTTTTTTATCGAAAATCGTACATTCAAGTCAGAAATACATGTTCTTTTACTAACACAGAAATTTATGTCAGCTAAATCATTATGTTTTCCTCTTCTAAAAAAACTGTGCCCATACCACGTGAAATTTGGTATTTTTTCTTATATATCAAAGTAACCTCCCTTTGCATAACTGTTATGGGGTATGTTAAAAAAAATCCTAGGCACATACAGGGGTTCTTCTTGATCTGCCGGTCGTAAAATGGAGGAGTTGCCTATCTGTCTTATAATATGTTTCTGTCATTATGTAATAAAAGATGAAAACAATGAAATTTTCGATGAAAATATCACATAATTTTTCATGTATGAAAAACTGACTTTCAGCCGTGGATTTCTTCAAATTTATTTCTAAATAGAGGGATATTATAGCTGTAAAATCTCAATAAAACGTCGCAAAAAGTTATGTCGCCGTTTGTAACGCTACCGCTGATTGGCTGGAGAAAACGGCGAAAGGATTTCACCTGCAAAAGATTCCGCCCAAGAATTATGGAATTCTTCGCGATTTGATTGAATTACATGTGTATAAGGTTTAACTTGATTCTTTTTTCTATCGACTCTCCTCCACTGTCAACTCTTTCTTACCTTCTTCTTTAAGGAACTGGAATAATTTAGATGATGATATTAAGTCATTACCGAGTTCTTCTTTTAAGATTGCACTTTCCAAACAAATAGTCTCTCACCGACCAATTTATTTTAGCTATGGTGACAGAAAATTAAATATTTTTCACTCCAGATTGAGGCACAAATCCGTTCAAATTTAGTCGAAAATTCTCGTTGTACAAACTGTGAAAATCATTGTGAAAATGCTGATCATTATTTCTTTGAATGTCCAAATTATTTAGATGCCCTTACAAAGTTAATTAGCGAAATTAATTAGCAAAATCTGGAAATTCACCTTAATTTGCTGCTTTTTGGAGGTAAATTATAAAATTTTTGAACATGTACAATCGTATATTAGGTCCAGTGGAAGATTCTGAACATACATATAAGCTTTAAACATGCAACAGCTTTTACTACACAATTATGATTAAATCTATTTAAAGTAATATCATTTGATATCACATATCTAAATCATCATGTATATTATTTTAATTGTGTTTTAATGTTAGGAGACGGCTGTTTAAGCCAAAATAACTTGTACCTGATCCTTTTGTGTTTTACGATAAAATACGTTTAAAGTAAAAGATTTTTTTGAGGGGGGAGGGGGAGAGGGGAGGGGGGGGGGGGGAGACATACATAATGTGGATACAAAAAGGTACCATTTTAAATTTTAATGTCATTGATTCTTCTTTGTGGTTCACCGATTTCATAAAATAAGAATTATCATATAATGTCCTAGAAATTTGAATTGTCGTAATTTTACAAATACATACTCCACTGATTTTGTCCTCAGTGTAAATGCATTAGAAGAATGACTAGACAGTTGGATAAGCCGTTAATGCACAATGATGATTCTAATCTGGTTGTTGTGAACACGACATCTGAAATGAAGAATACACATGAAACGTTGTTTTAATTTTTTTTTCTATAAAGAATAACATTACTGTTGGGTTTTTTTTCTCTTTCAAATCGAATGAGTTTGTGGCGCCGCCATCAAACTTTAGTGGAATCGAAGAATCTGTAGCAAGACGAAGAACATATCTATAGACGAGTTATCGCCCCTTTCTTTACCATGATCACAATGGTCTGTAGCACAATTGACTTTTTGTTCATGAGTGATTTTTTAGTCAGCATAGAATATTTACAGAAATCTTTTAAGATTTTAAGTTACCGAACATATGGAAAATGTTCTATGCAAACTATGTTATATGCCATATGATAGGCTCATACATGTATGTGTAGATTGTAAAGTATTTTTGATTCTAGAACGAATTAAAAATGATTAAGAAATCCCATACTTTAGACTATTGACTCAGATCGAGCCACTCGGGACTGGTCCAATTGGAGATGCGGAGTTCCATTATTATGATTGGACGAATTAGAACTGGACACTGCCGGAAATACGTCATCAGTGTCAAAGTTTGCGAACTGACTTCCGGTTGACTGTTGTTGTTGTTGGGCAATTCTTTCTCTTATGACACTAAATAGATGGTCGAAGTTTGGTCGACATGGATTCAGGGGTTGTACTTTCACTTTGTTTGATTCTTTTGTCTCGATTTCGTGTTGAATTTCGACGTACTTCCGGTACGTGAGAAGCTCGAGCTGATCTAACGCGTGTTTTCTGGCCCGGATCACGGACAGCAAGTTCTTGGCGTCTGATGTTGTCTTGATGTTCGTGAACCGTCGGTGGTAGATCATTTCCTTCCGCCGTACTTCCTTTTCTGCCTCTTCTGTCACTGAAATATTGATTAGTAAGTGTTGTTATGGAACAAATTAAGGAAAAATCACATGCCTGTCGCATGATCTTACCAAGAATTAAACCAATAGATTGGTTCCTTCATAAACAATTGTACATGTAGGTCCATACTCTCCGCTCACTTTCCTCAAGATTGTTTTTATGAAAATAACACGGTGAAACACAAGATGTCTTACAATGCATATTAATCTTTGTGATAGTTTACTAAGAATTTAGTAGATTCGGAAAAATAGATATGGAACTTACCATTCGGAAAAAATAGATACAGAACTTACCATTCGGAAACATAGATATGAGTTCTAACTTTTTGAACTGAACTTCTTCGTCCAGAGCGATCTCTCTGATGTCAATGTGTTTGAGCATGCGCATCACTTCCTTGATTTCCGCGTCGATTTGCATGACCTCTCGCTGTTTCCGGTCTAGCTTCAAGTCCCGCTTACTGACGGAAAATTAAAGTTGTTTCAAAGTGTTTTTAGATATTCTGAAACAGTTGAACTGCTCTTAAAACGAGGACTGTATTATTACTATATGACAATTTATTTCAGAGGAACCTTTAGGTAAATCTGTAGAGCAGCGCACCAGTAAGTCAGGGGTTCGAGCCTGACTGGCGACACACTACTCTCGCCCTATTACAAAATTATGAGTTAGAAAAAATTGCCCCGCCACTCCAATACGTAATAGATATATACTACAATTCCATCGATGTCATTATGATACATTTCGTGACTTTTTGAACAATGTAAATCTTAAAACAATGTACATGTACATGTATGTATTATAAACCGTTTAATAGGGAGTATATTTTTAAGTTACAGTAGGGCTCTTAGTTTATAGAGAGAGCATCTAACTTGTATGATTATGATAGGAAAGGCTAACAAAAATACCTTTTCCGCCTGATGAGTGAACTAAGTTTCCGTCGTTTTCGTCTACAGTCGACACTTTCCGTTACGGAATCTGACGAAGAATCATGAGCGGATTCGTCTGAAGTAGGACATGCCTTTGCCGAGCCTGACTGAACTGCTATTTGGTTTGATCCGCTCGAGGTAATCGAGCCATTGCTATACACATCCGATTCGCCATTGGCTATCCGATTCGAATGCTGCCGAAGGATTTTTCGTATGAGCGACATCGTCCCAAGGGAGACAATCACTAAAGTAATTGTTCCACTGATGCAATAAAAATAGATCCTCATGAAGCGTTTTGGCACCTCATATCAGAGAGGAAATAATCCGACATTGTTGATCCGTCGTCAAGTTGGGTTAGGAAGTCGACGTCAAGTGACGTCATCAACAATGGAGTTTCCGGTAATTGTTACGTCAATTAAAGGGAGGTAACTGTCTTTAAGCACTCAATTATGTTTGTAGAATGTACTTCTTTCCGATTTTACTTTTCAAATCATTATATTTTTTTTCATCTGTATGTACGAATTTTTTGATTGTACTTCTTTTACGTCATCTAACATAACTTTTATTATTTTAATCTTAAACTAGAAACAGTCTTGCGATATTAAAATCTTGAAATTACAAGAAAACAATCTTAAAATTCATGAGAAGAAAAATCTTATATATTGTAATAAAGAGATATTACAAGAATTTAAATGATTTTCACATGTACTAACAATCTTAATTTTTATGGTTGTACATGTATATTTGACTTCTGTACTATTGACCATAGTTTGTTTTCATCTGGTGGCATGTTACATCTCCAGATTTTACATCTTCAAAACCGATTTCCTGCTTTTACAAGCAAACCTTCCTTATTTTGTACCTCAGACTTTTCCACACATATATGGTTGATTACAGTGAGCCTGCACTTATTTGACGGTGGATGTAATTATGAGAATTTCTGTCGATATCTTTTGTGCTTTTGTTGCGGACTTTTCATCTCGATTACAATAGCAGTTTTATGCATGATAGCAGAACTGGCAAGAATTCTATAAAATATGTACAATACCATACATAAAATCGTCGCTCAAAGGCCTATTGGCGCTATCTCTGAATACCTGACTGTAAGCCAGCGTCGCTTCATATCTCCGCCTGAAAAGGTACAAGTGACGGTCTTGTCTCTGATCAACGTTTAAACTCCGAGACCGGAGAAGAAACAAAAGATGTGAAATTCCCGGAGCAGTCATAAAACGTGTATTGGTGTAGATGATCCATTGTTGCACGTCGTAACATAAACCCACGTGTACCGACTCACAGTAATTAAATTGGGTTTTTTGTTCTTATTATAACATGCTTTATTATTCTATTTTTGTTTTCCAATTCGTATTCTTATATTGCCAGCCAACGTATTGTTAAACCTGATTCCGTTCTATTGAAATAAGATAATTTGCTTTCTATAGTACTCAATTTGTCGATATTTGCTACGTTTTAATTATTGTCAATAAAACATATAGTATTGTATTTCTTCTGCCGTACATTTGTACTGATAGGCGCTATAGTGTCACTCCGAGGCTAACCACAAGCGCTTAATGCAGTTTAGAAGTGCCTATGGAACAACATACTCGATATACTGTTGAAAATATTCAACAATTTTCAAACATACATTGAAGGCAAATTCTTTGAAAAGTTCAAAAAATCACCGAAAAAATCGCAAGTGTCTGATAAGTTGGGCCCAGCATAGTGCCCATAGACCGTTTTAGGCGTTTTGGGGGTCTAGATAAAAAATCGGTAAAATTCGTATCGTGCACATGTATATTCGTGCCTAGATAAAAAAAAAAAATCGGTAAAATAAGTATTTTGAACGTGTAAATGTAGATTTTTTTATCTAGATGGGCGCGCGCTCTGGTGGGTTCAAATTTATATAATTGTAACTAATTCTCAGATCCCTGTGGTCGAAACCAGAAGTTACTGGTGAAATATTGGACAATTCAGGCATGACGGATGAAGATTTGTGTACTTCTGGAATAATTATCAGGGTTGGAGAGCCTTTTTTCTGGAAAACAAAATGATAGAAGAATAAAACAGAAAATAACTTCTAGACAAAGGTAAGTGTGTTTAAATGTTTACGATGTATAGATATTTATTATGACATATTTATCAATCATGGACCCTTGTTGAGGTTCGTATAGTGTTATATCACCCTGGCCCCGATAACTCGAACAAATGTACAGACTTAAGTCGAAACTTTATATTTTCACCTTATCTAACTTTTATGAAAATGTACGACTTAAGACAGTTTTTGACTTCAGTTTGTTTGGAGAAATCGGGGCCAGGTAGAGTTATATGTAGTTTCTTTAGCAAATGCTAAGAGAACTATTTTATTATATATGTTCATGTTAATTACAAGGAAAGCGATGACCAAAGGACGCCACCCTGAAAAACTCAATTTTTTGGGTATTTGGATTTCACAAAGGAATATTAAATTAGTGTTTCTAAAATGGAAACACCTAGTGAATATGATATATATAGAACTCCATGTGATCAGGTATTAGCCAATGGGAAAGGTGGAAAAATCAGAGCGTATTTTATATTTATATCTGTTCTTTCTTATCGGATATCCTTTTTGCATATCTGGTCTGAATTACAAGATATTCGTTAAATCGTGTAATATATATGTCAGATATCCATCCAAGATACTGGTTTGTGTTTAAGATATCCGGTAAGTCATTATGATATATAAGTCGGGGTATCAATGTAAGTTATCTGGTCTGTATATTTGTAAGATATCTGGTCTGTACATTTGTAAGATATCTGGTCTGTACGTATGTAAGATATCTGGTCTTTACATTTGTTAGATATCTGGTCTGAATATATGTAAGATATCTGGTCTGTACATTTGTGAGATATCTGGTCTGTACATTTGTACGATATCTGGTCTGTACACATGTAAAATATATGTTTTGTACATTTGTAAGATATCTGGTCTGTACATTTGTACGATATCTGGTCTGTACATATGTAAAATATATGTTCTGTACATTTGTAAGATATCTGGTCTGCATATTTGTAAGATCTAAGATATCCGTTAAGTCGTACCTATAATAAGTCTACCGGATATCCATGAAAGACATCTCGTCTGTATATAAGATATCCGTTAAGTCTTATACTATATCTGTCGGAAATCCATGTAAGATATCCCATCTGTAAGATATCCGTTAAGTTGTATGATATATCTGTCGGATATCCATGTAAGATATCCCATCTGTAAGATATCCGTTAAGTTGTATGATATATCTGTCGGATATCCATGTAAGATATCCCATATGTAAGATATCCGTTAAGTTGTATGATATATCTGTCGGATATCCATGTAAGATATCCCATCTGTAAGATATCCGTTAAGTTGTATGATATATCTGTCGGATATCCATGTAAGATATCCCATATGTAAGATATCCGTTAAGTTGTAAGATATCCGTTAAGTCTTATACTTTACCTGGTAGAAATCCATGTAAGATATCCCATCTGTAAGATATCCGTTAAGTCGTATGATATATCTGTTGGATATCCATGTAAGATATCCCATCTGTAAGATATCCCATCTGTAAGATATCCGTTAAGTCTTATACTTTACCTGGTAGAAATCCATGTAAGATATCCCATCTGTAAGATATCCCATCTGTAAGATATCCAATCTGTAAGATATCCGTTAAGTTGTATGATATATCTGTCGGATATCCATGTAAGATATCCCATCTGTAAGATATCCGTTAAGTCGTATGATATATCTGTCGGATATCCATGTAAGATATCCCATATGTAAGATATCCGTTAAGTTGTATGATATATCTGTCGGAAATCCATGTAAGATATCCCATCTGTAAGATATCCGTTAAGTCGTATGATATATCTGTCGGATATCCATGTAAGATATCCCATCTGTAAGATATCCGTTAAGTCTTATACTATATCTGATAGAAATCCATGTAAGATATCCCATCTGTAAGATATCCGTTAAGTTGTATGATATATCTGTCGGATATCCATGTAAGATATCCCATCTGTAAGATATCCGTTAAGTCGTATGATATATCTGTCGGATATCCATGTAAGATATCCCATCTGTAAGATATCCGTTAAGTGGTATGATATATCTGTCGGATATCCATGTAAGATATATCGTCGGTATATAAGCTATCCATTAAGTCCTACTTATAAACGATCTGCCTGAGATCTATGTAAGATATATCGTCGGTATAAGATATCCGGTAAATCATACTTGTAATATATCTGCCGGATATCAGTGTAAGATGTTTTATCTGTTTAAGACATCCGTTAAGTCTTGTGTTAATTATATCGGATATATTCCAAATGGATATCCCTCTAAGATATCCTTGCTATGATATCTATCGACGCACTGGACCATCTGACTTCCCAGTCATTATACAATTCACCAGTGGTCCAGGCGGACTCCTCATTGATGCGTAGATAACGTTAGATTTTCCTGTCATTATCATTATTTAATTCAATATATCTTGTATAGAACAGTATTACAAAAGGTATTCATTTTACGCTGGACTTCATGATAATGGTAAAATCGACATCAGCGTACCGAGTGGCGCTTTAGTTTGTCATTGGTTCCTAAAACAGCCTTTGTGTTGTCAAGTATCAAACCATTGTTTACAATTTTATTAGATTTAATATCGTTACCAACTATAGACGTTAATATGAATTCATTGTTCCTCAAAATAAAGGACTCTTGAAGTTTGAATGAACAATTCTGTTTTGGCGGATGGGATTTGAATAGGAACTCGTTACTGTTGCGGAAGTATACATGCGTGTCAGTCGGCGCTCAAGAATAAATCGAAATTAAGGATGACGATATTGCGTGTGCATGTCCTATTCTGGCCACGTCCAAATAACGGCGACGGTGCACAGAATTCATCTCAACTTCTTATAAAGCAATGGCACTTATGTTCTATACTTTTCATAATTTGTGTTAAAAATCATAACGCGGATTAGTTGTAATATGTATACGGGGGACTATAATTACCCTCGCTGTTAGCATATACATCATCTACACGTGACACACCTGTCAATACCTGACGAGCCATGAAATTGACATGTGATCAATTTCTGTTGTTTAACATTGATAGTCAATATAATTAAAAACAGCTGTTTTGAACGACTTCATTCAAACGTTTCGGGTAACGGGACACTATTTAAATTTATACTACTGAAATACATCTACAGAAACATATATACTATATACATGTAAACACACCACGCCTTACATTGTAAATAAACCTACATTGCATACCATTGTATAAGCCATAGAAACACAACATATTTTGGGTAGGTCTGATTGTCACATGCAATGTATATGTCTACTGCACGAGGCATACTCCTGTGTTACGCCATCCAATACATGTTTAGTGAACTTTAAATGCAATTTACAATATAGCATGAATGGTCGTGTTTAGCGAGTTTTCTAACAACCGACACACGCTTAGTGAATTTCTATGTTTAGTGAGCGTCTGACCCTATTTAGTAAGCATCTCACATATTTTAAGCTTTTGCTATCCAATTTATCAGTTAGTAAAACACTTGGAAATTAATTAAACATCAAAATTTAGGTAAGTATCAAGCATTTTAACGAGTATATGTGGTTAAATGAGCGTCGGTCAGGTAAATGTACATAATAACTGAGCATCTGGTTGTTAAGTGATCTGTTAAGTGATCATCTTATGATGAAATGGGCATTTGGCAATAAAATGAGCATCGGTCTGTTCAGTGAGCATTTAAATGCTCTTCCTTTAGGTACAGTGTATAACATAAGAAGTATTAGATAAATTATGTAAAACTTATGCTTGTCTATTTTTTAAAAGGATCGTACTTGACTTTATTATCTCACAGTGAACTGATCAATAAAAGGAGAAATAAAAAAGGTTGGAAAATTAATCGGCCGTGCCGTAACAACGATTGACACAGCTTGCTGCCATGACCAGGTTATATTATTTTACCCGAAAGGTTTTATAGATATGAATGAGAGGAGTCGAAGATATAATGTTAATATTATTTCATAAAATTATTTGCATATACTATATATTATAATAATAATGAGTCTAATATCTGAAATATAGTAGAAAAATAATCCACCGTGCCGTAACAGCGACTGACACAGCTCGCTGCTGTGACCAGGATTCTAACCTGGGTTGTCGCGGCCACAACGCGAAGTACTAACCACTATACGATCACAGCTACATTGGCGGATGTGCTACGAAATAAAAATACAGGTAATAATTTCTGTAAAGCAAGATAGAATAACGAAATTGAATACTTTGTCTGCTTTACATGACTTGCATTATTTGATAGAAAAAATGAGCCTAGTCGTTGATATAAAGTAAAACATATTGCATAAAACTGTTTGTAACACGCTTTATATCATAGTAATGAATTGTAAATTATCCAGACTTTTAAATCAATGTTATATTTAATGCTCATTCTTTATTTGAAAAAAAGAAATAAAGAAAAGGGTATTTGATTCGAAAGTTAATGAAGTCCATCAATCCATTTGCCAATACCGATGATACATGTACAAGTTATCTGAGACATACTGGCCTAAGTTAGGATTTTGAAAAATAAGTAAAAATAAATTAAAATAAAATTGGTAACTAAAACCTCGTTAAAATCTTGAATTTGAAAATTGGAATAAAATGTACACTGAAAGAAATAATTTTATAGATATGAAAAGAAAATTTTGCCGTGACCAGGATTCGAACCTGGGTTGTCGCGGCCACAACGCGAAGTAATTACCACTATACTATCACGGCTTCTGTCAGCGGTATTTATACACCCAAGTTAAGAATGGTGTGTTTCAGATGAAATGTTCACATTAGTATTGCATCATTATATGTTATCATTTACTACAGTATATATCTGAATTAGCTCTGAATAGGTAAATGCGCCTAAATAAAAGTAAAAGGCTTAGAAACGCATTTTCACACACATTTTAATGTAAAATTATCATGTATTTTTCTGTAATTCATTCTTAATTGGTTTGTGTATCTGCATTGATATTTGAATTCATTATTGTATTCTAGTGTTGAAATATTTTTGTACACATATGACCTTATCTGGTCGCTGTGTATCAAACTGGACTGTAATATACTGAAAGACTTCAATATAATTTACGTTTTATAGATTGTACCGAAGACAATTGTCCAATTTATAAATAAAAATAATCGGCGGTGTTAACAATGTTAAGAGAATTAATCATTAAAATGTTATATGTTCATTTACCTGTGTTATGAAAAAACTGTATGAAATTTATTGCTTATTTAAAAATCTTTTATCAAAAACATGCTAAATATAACTATAACGAATACATATGATATATCATGAAAGAAAACAATAAAAAAAATAATCCACCGTGCCGTAACAGCGACTGACACAGCTCGCTGCTGTGACCAGGATTCGAACCTGGGTTGTCGCGGCCACAACGCGAAGTACTAACCACTATACGATCACAGCTATATTGGCGGATGTGCTACAGACGAACAATACGTGTAATATTTTCTGTAAAGTAAGATAGAAAAACTAATCAGAATATTTGTAACTACTTTACCTTCTTTGTTTTATAGACATGTGGAGTCGAAGATTTAAGTTAAAATTATTTCATAAAACTATTTGCAAGGCTATGTAATAATAATGAATAAACTCTTAAAGATGCTCCACCGCCGACAGAGCATAAATGATATTCATCATTTGAACAATAACTGGTATTAAATCATGTTTATACATGCCTAATTAACACAAAAAAGTAATTTAAAATAATTTATTTCGCCATTGGTGCATACGAAATCAGTATTTCATTCCATATAGAATATAGTGACACGGAATTTTTTCGGGATGCAATTAATTATTTTTCATATTTTTAACTTGAAGTAAAATTAGAAGCTCAAACTTTTCAATGGTGGTAATGGTGTAAAGTAAGTAACTTTTGTAACTGAAGAAAAATACTAAATCGTCTGCTCCCGTTTTTGATAGTGAAAAAATACCATTTGTCAGCGGTGGAGCATCTTTAAAACTCAGAAACTCTTAAAATTTTTAGTTTTGAAGTTTTATTCATTGCTTATTTCTTCATTTGAGGAGAAACAACGTAATCGGAAAGCTATTTTAATTATAAGTGAAAAACCCCAATCAATCCTGATTCTAATATAATATGTCAGATACTTTTGTCCTCATATGACCTTATCATCTCATCGCTTTATTTATATGTTATGTTGTAATAAAATGAAACACTTCAATGTTGAATACATTAATTTATTTTACTGAACTTAACGTGTTCAATATATAAATAAAAGGAATCGAGCGGTGTTAGACATTGCAAAGACAGTAAATCATATATTCATGTCCCCACATTAAGAAGTAAAATATAATAATTAGTATTTAAAAAAATAATACAAATCCTGGAAAACATAACATTATGATTAATACGGAAAAATAACGGAAAAAAATAATCCACCGTGCCATAACAGCGACTGACACAGCTCGCTGCTGTGACCAGGATTCGAACCTGGGTTGTCGCGGCCACAACGCGAAGTACTAACCACTATACGATCACAGCTATATTGGCGGATATGTTCCGAGGCAACAATACATATATTTAAAGCTGACCCGCCGATAGCAGTATCACGTGACCTTGTAACCGGCGTTGAGTTATTGCTTTGTGTATGGTAGTTTGATCTACTGGTAACCATTTCATTGTGTGTATTTTCACGTTTTGGACTGTATATTCTCTCAAAATATGACGAGGTATTGTAGCGTTTCTTTTAGTGACTTAAACATGCCGAATACGATCAATAGCTTGTGGAGTATGACTCGCTTCGCTTGGAGATATAGGAAATATCAATTTTGAGCGGCATGGTGTAGTGTTGAATGTTGTTATAAATTTCCACGTGATTACTGATTGTCTAAGTTGTGTAAATCATGTTTATTAGTTTTGAATGTAAAGCACTACGCACCGATCGACCAGAAATATAGGCTAGTAGGGATCGATAGGCGATACGTAAATTATCTACTTTCACTTTACGTACTGTACATGTTCACATGCACATCGAACGTGACGAAACCGATTCACCAATACACACTCGTGACACTAGCATAGAAGCAAACTTGTTACACAACCTATCGTGCAATGTCTAAAATGTCATCAGTGACAAGAATTAAATTTTATTTTAATCAAATGTGTTTGTTCTACCGACTCCGTCTGATAAACTGTGACGTTCATTGTTATATATTTCTATTACTGACTGGCAAACAGTTCTTATTTAAAAAAACAAAAAAACAAGCAAACCAGAATTTTAAGGCATACACTATTAATATTAGTTTGGTATATGATGTAATAGAGTGGTTATTTTAAAATGACGATATGAATATTTTGATTTACCAAGTGTTATTCATATAGATCTATACATTGTACAAGTTTTACTCCTCTTTCTTTTGTATTTGTAGTATCATTACAATTTACATTGGACTTATATTTATACGATGAGTAAAATGTAAGATAGTGAAGCAGACTCATGCAGAAATTTGACACATATCTTCCATTTTCGCAGATCAAAATACCCGTTCCTAATTTGATTTTGGAAATTCATCTACAAATGTATCTACTCATTCATTCATTCATTCATTCGTTCATCCATCCATCATCCGTTCATTCACACCTTCGTTATACATGTGTTATGTATTTATAAAATATATTTTATTTATTTGATAAGCAATTTTTGCCAGTATATCATTCAACTATTATTGTTTGAGACAGGAGCTTTGAGACCTCAACAGTATTCCTCATTACGATATCCCTTGCTTCTCTATCATTGTGCCCTAAGCCCTTTCCCAAGCATACATGACCTTCTTCCTGCTGCCTCCCCCCCCCCCCCCCCCCCCCCCAAAAAAAAAAAAAAAAAAAAAAACCACTGTTATTCATCCTCTAGATTCTCCCTTGGTCCCCAAGCTATTGTATCAATGTCTATCTTCCATGGTTCTCCTCGTCCTTCTTCTCTGGACCTCCATCCTGGCCCCTTTCCCCTAACTTGCTCTCCATCCTGGCCCCTTTCCCCTAACTTGCTCTCCATCCCCTTTCTGTCTCCAACCCTCTTCCTTCGTTATCGTCCCTTTCCTATCATCACATTATCACAAATCATCGTTTATTATTGTTTTACCCTAAGCGTTTGTTTGCCCTCGTTTCTTTTACCTCGACACTTTTCTCTACATGGACATGTATTACCTAACCTTCATCCCACACCCACTTATTAGCTCACCTGGTCCAAAGGACCGAGGTGAGCTTATGGGATACCGCAGCGTCCGTCGTCCGTCGTCCGTCAACAATCGACTTCTTCTCCATAACCGCTGGTCGGATTTCAACAAAATTTGACTGGTAGTATCCTTATGGGCTACTAACTGAAAATTGTACAAATGATGGGGCTGACCCCCCGGGGGCCTGAGGGGCGGGGCCAAAAGGGGTCAATTTGGCTATTTCCATATAAATGGCTTCTTCTCTGAAACAAAGCATGAGATAGCACTAATGCAATAATCAATAGTAGTATCGTTTTAGGGTGGGGATTCAAAATGTACAAATGATGGGGCTGACCCCGGGGGGCAAATGAATGGGCCCCGGGGGCCTGAGGGGCGGGGTCAAATGGGGTCAATTTGGCTATTTCCATATAAACGACTTCTTCTCTGAAACAAAGCATGAGATAGCACTCATAATGCAATTGTAGTATCGTTATAGGGTGGGGATTCAAAATTGTACAAATGATGGGGCTGACCCCCGGGGGGCCTGAGGGGCGGGGTCAAAAGGGGTCAATTTGGCTATTTCCATATAAACGACTTCTTCTCTGAAACCAAGCATGGGATAGCACCCATAATGCAATTGTAGCATCCTTATAGGGTGGGGATTCAAAATTGTACAAATAATGGGGCTGACCCCCCGGGGGCCTGAGGGGCGGGGTCAAAAGGGGCCAATTTGGCTATTTCCATATAAACGACTTCTTCTCTGAAACTAAGCATGGTATAGCACCCATAATGCAATGGTAGCATCCTTATAGGGTGGGAATTCAAAATTTCGCAAATGATAGGACTGACCCCCCGGGGGTCTGAGGGGCGGGGTCAAAAGGGGTCAATTTGGCTATTTCCATATAAATGACTTCTTCTCTGCAACTAAGCATGGCATAGCACCCATTATGCAATGGTAGCATCCTTATAGGGTGGGGATTCCAAATTGTGCAAATGATGGGGCTGACCCCCCGGGGGCCTGAGGGGCGGGGTCAAAAGGGGTCAATTTGGCTATTTCCATATAAACAACTTCTTCTCTGAAACTAAGCATGGTATAGCACCCATAATGCAATGGTAGCATCCTTATAGTGTTGGGATTCAAAATTGTGCAAATGATGGGGCTGACCCCCCGGGGGCCTGAAGGGTGGGGTCAAAAGGGGTCAATTTAGCTATTTCCATATAAACGACTTCTTCTCTGCAACTAAGAATGGAAGAGCACTTATAATGCAATGGTAGCATCCTTATAGGGTTGGGATTTGAAATTGTACAAATGATAGGGCTTACCCCCTGGCCTTAAACGGCACTATAAACGTGGTCAAAAAGGTCAATTAGGCTACTATTTTCATATAAATTACTTTGTCTCTGAACCTATGTATTGGATAGCATAATTGTATGGTATCAATAGCATCATTGTTTGGTTGTGATTCAAAATTAAACTTTGGGAGTCAATTTTGCTTATTTTTCTAATTGTCAGAGTCTTGTGATGATTACTAACAAAAAACCAGGTGAGCGATACAGGCCCTCTGGGTCTCTTGTTTATAATTACCTGGCCACGGTCCTCAATAACCTTCTGACCAAAAGTTTACGGAGCGAGACATACATGTAGGCGCTACCCTCGACCTTCTTACCTTACGACTCCGTTTCTCGGAAGTTTTTTTCCATTTGCATGACCCACTATCTCGAAGACATTTCCGGCAATCTTCGGAAATTTTCAAGTATTATATTTTTTCCGAGGATTGCCGGAAATTTCTCCGAGATATTACAATTGTCCATGACCATAACTATATAAAGATTATTCTGTCCTTGACCTTGGCTCTCAATATTCAGTGAATTTATTTCACGTGTTTCTCTCGAGATCCCTTGCAAAGTGTCTATGATCATATCAATCTTTAGAGACCTTACGCCAACGACAGATATTTACGTCAGAAATCGTTCACACTAACCCCCGGAGTGAATCCCGGTCCTTATTGATCCGGCTTCCAAATATTCGGATAGGCTTTCTACCTTTAGAATTATCCATGCTTTAACTTGGGTCCTTTTGAAAACAGATTTGCTCAGGCAAGGCCGATCTCCGCCATTATTCGCATCAAGTGAATTTGTTAGGTGCCTTTTATCCCTCGAAGTCCAAATTAATTTCAAGCCATTGCAATATGGCGCCTAAATGAACACATAACATTAGTCGCCCGCCATCCACAGCTGAGCCTAGGACTCTAGTTATTGAAAGTAAACAATGTCTTTTCATTGGGTTTCTTTGCTTTTCTAGATGTTTAGATCCGCCATTTTTGGCATCGAAAATTTCATTTCCGCAAATAGAGAACGTTTTAGAAATGAAGACAATGGCCCTCGCTGGAAGCAGAAGTTCTTCTTGGACATTGAACACGACACTGATAGCATTCATGCACGTGAAAAGGCATGAGACGAAAAGGTATCGAGCGTCATTTCAATGCCAGGGGATTCCAAGAAGTACTCCATTTCAATTTATTTTCTACATAGTTTGATGCGTTTATTGTCCTTATATGATAGTTTTCTTGTGATTGTGTCGGGGAACAGTGCTATTGGGATTTTGCGTATACGCACTGACCATTTGAAATGAAGTAGTTTCTGTATTAAGCCGTAGTCAGAGTTTCTGGTGACCCTAGTACCACACTTAGACACTGTAGCATACACATTAATCATATCATTTTCTGTCTATAAATAGTAAATTCTATCAGTTTTAAGATACCTTAAAGCATTACCGCTTTCGCCTAATTTAACATCTTTTAAAGAACACGATTTGACCACGTGTCGTGAGACCATATGGATAATTAATAACTCAAGCGTTTGTGTGATTAAGGCAAATTAAAATAAGCGCGTAGCGATTTTGCAAGATGGCGCGCGCTTGGTGTCAATCTGAGGTACTACGTGTACAGTATAATGATTTGTCCAGAGGTCACGACAGCGCGAGCGGTCATGAGGGTCTAATTATGACATCAAGATCAGATATATGTTTTTAATTACTCGTGAATGGTTGTGATAGCCACCAGCACGCGCCGAGAGTAGGACCTGTCACGCACATTTTGAAAAGAAACACAGGTTCATGAGGCTGGCGGAGGGATGTAAACAATTGTAGATCGAACTTTGTGCTAATCAGATATGCGTAGTGTAAATAAATTTTTTGGCGTGCGATTTATTTCGCGAATTTCGCGATCCAAGTCATTATTGAAATTTATTTTCGCAAATTGATATCAACATCATTTTCAAGAAAATATTTTGACAAGGATTTTTTTTTCTTTTTAAATCCACGAATTTTTAAATATAATCTTCGTGAACTTGTTTTGAAATTAAAATCGCGAAATTTGGTAGCCGCGAAATAAAACGTTGGTTTCATATTACAGTACCATTTACATACCAAACGTAGGATATTGAAGCATCTAATGCATATTTCAGACTTTTGATGTCTATTTTGTTCTCTTTTAGTCCTCCTCTTTACGAAACGTTTGACATATAATAATTAATTGCATCCCGAAAAAATTCCGTGACACTATATCCTATATGGAATGATGTACTGATTGCGCATGCATTAAAGGAAATTAAACTATTTTTATAATATTTTGTGTTAATTAGACATATATACAAACGATTAAACACCAATTATTGTTCAAATGATGAATATCATTTATGCTCTGTCGGCGGTGGAGCAACAATAAGCAATAAACTTCATTGGGGTATTCTATATCCTTTTTAAATCCTATTAAATCATGCTCAACCGGACCACCAAATAAAATATTCAATAGGCCTTTATACAACAAATGGCTTGCTTAACGGAAAACTTTCCAATAAGCACCATTTGCAATTCTTGTCGTCCACAACTATAACAACCCTGTACCGAGCCTTATCGCCATTTTCAGCCACTGAACCAAACAATCTTCCCCCTAATAGTATTAATTTAACTCTTAATTGCGAATCTTTACAAAAGGGAAGAGATTTTGATCTATGTGTAGGCTTACAAAAGATTTTCCCTGCCTCCCTAGTCACCAACAAAGGCTATTCGCTGAATTCCCCTATCGCGCGCGCATAGCCCCTGTAATAATACTTAGCTTCTTTTGAAACTAAATTGTATTTCATGGAATGTTCTAGATGATACTATTCATGGTGTCCTGTCGAAGGGATCTGTACGTCTTACTTATAATAGTCCTTCATGATTTATGGGCCTTGGTCTAATACGGAAACTATACAAGCATTCGAAAAGGATGATCTGGGCCTATTGTGACGCGCTCAGTCGACGGCGCGACTCTCCGCTCCACACAATTGCATTTATCGGATTAATAAATTTTCAACGTTTAATTATAAGATTGTCTATTCAAGCTCAAACAGCCAGCAAAGATAGTGGGATGACGCCTTTTCTTTTCATGATCCTGTTTCTAAAAGAAAAACTTGCAATACACGTTACTGAATAGTCGCCCTTCTATAATGTGGCCGTTTGCGAGGTCCCAGATTTATGGTGACAATTGACTATATATATATAATGTCGTACATAACTTCAAATGCTATAAGATTATCTTTCCTCGCTTGAAATTACATGTGTATCCTAAGTAAAGCATTGATTAACAGTCTGTTTGTAGGGAAACAATTCATTCTAGGGTTTGTACTGATCGAAATCTACTGTAAATATAAATTCCGAATGCTTCAGATCCAAATTTTATTTACTGCTCTCAGACAAACTTTCGTTTTAAATGTTTCTTATATATCTGTTTTGATATTGCAACTTTACTTGGTGCCCTAAGCAGTAGACATATGACCTATGACCTTTGACCTCAGTTGACATCATATGTTGACCTTTCACCTCTTAGGTATTGAATTGGTGTGTTGAATTTTGGCAAATGATTCAGTTGTTTATGCTTACCCAAATTGCCGTCCGTCGTCATGACTCAACATTACCTTGACTTTTAACCTTTGACCTTATATTTGAACCATGACCTTCAATGCGTAAATGTTGGCCAATTAGTTTTAGCTGTTGGTAAAAACATAGATATAGTCATTTACATGTAAGAACTATCAGATTTTGGCGTTGACTAAAACATATAGTAACCGTTAACATTATAACGGTTCCTAACATGCACACCAGCTTTCCAAATCAGAGTCACGATGTCTCTGCAAGACCCACATGTAGCAACACGTTGGTTTCGAGATACCAAAATGACGTGGGTAAAGTACGATTTACTGTCGACTCATACCACCTTCCGGTGATTGTGACATCACTATTTCACGTCATTTACAATAACTGGAAGGTGAAACCAATCGAGAGTAAATCGTACTTAACCCACGCCGTTTTTGAACTTCGAAATCGACAAACTATTCCACGCGGGTCTCGACATCGTAACGGAGATGTAAGGAACCTTCATAACTAGGTACCATGTTTCTCTGTTGTTGAGATAATCAATACCAGAATATAAAGACTGTTTACGTGCTCTTAGATTCAACTCAAATCCAAACTTTTATGTTTACAATAAATTCGAATAGAAAAGAACCCATTTCGACTAGTAACACAAAAGGGACGATATTGACATCGTTAGGTATATTGTATGTTACATTTAGCAGGAATTCTATGCTCCTGTATTTCCTTTCTTTCCGGATAGAAGATAAACTCCAGGCGCATTGTAAAAATTAGAATGAACCTTTGGACGGATCACCAGCTTCAACGTAAAGCCTATGGATTTCTCGCTGATTAATCTTCGTTGATTACACGGGCTTAATGGCGAAATGTATAGTGTCCAGTAACTGTTTGTATGTGTAGAGGCGACTGCATTGTAAGCAAACACAATTGCGCCCCTTTCAAGTTAGTGAAACCTTTTCATATTTAATGAAAATTTGCTCTATAAAGATTTTCTACTGTATTTATTAAATCCAATGGACCATGCTTGCCAGCTTTCTCGTTATACAATACCAGCAAATACACTAATATAATACACATTCAAAGCTGTTATTTAGCTTAACACAAATTAAAGGTATAAAGAAACAATATGGTCTTGTTTCGAGTTCAATGCTTAATAAATCGTCTTTGTGCGACAAAAATGCTTTTATATTCTACTGCAAAGCGTCGGCTCTTGATGCCTATTGGCATTTACAGCGGAGGACTAGTGATACCGACAGAGGCTCCGGACGGAAGGATTCGTGTTTCATATTTGTAACTTAGTATTAACTACATGTTTCCGCCGGAAGTATGGAAATGGTTCTAATTTGAAGTTGTTTGTTGCTCTTAAAATCATTTCCGGTTTTTCATGTTTGCGAGTTTTCGGGTGTTTCTATTCTTACCTTTATTTAATTCAGACTTTTGGTGAAAGCAAGCCTACATGTTAGTGTGAAGATTTTGACTGAAGATCTATGGTGTTTCAACATTAATGGACAAAATATTCAGATAAAAAACCAACAACATCAATATTGGGCGATGTGAAGTTCTATACGAAGACGACATTTTGAGAGTGAGTAGATATGGTACTCTATTTTGGCCGTATTTCATGAAAGCAGGCTTTTCTCTTAATCAGCGACCATTGCTACCAAGGTAAGATATTTCCAAATTTGTTGCTCAGTTCATATTCTCAACAATACGTAAAACTCTTAAAACTCTTATTTTTTACTTCTTAATTCAATCGTAATTCAGCAAGCAGTCAACAGCGATGCGCCACCTATCGGCAGTTACACACCTTGTTTGCTCCCTGTCGATACACAAACTGTGTCATAGACTTGATTATCTGAATTAGTAACAATTCTCTCCGCTAGGCTGCGCTCATATTTTCGGAAGGAAGTCTTATGCAGAGAATAGAAAACTAAATGGCAGGCAATCCATATTACTAGCCGAGAGAGATGCAATACCTTCCCTTCTCAAAAATGAGACGCCATCTATCGGCATTTATATATGTAGGTGGTGCCATCTACTGGAAGAGACATTTGTTTGGTTGATGACCTCATTCAATAAGGAGATAGCAACAAAAGACAGCGCTACCATCCGGATAAGACAGATAATATATTTGCATAAATCAACATGAAAGCGCCATCTATATGGCGGCAACTTCTGTTTGTTCCAAATCAACATTCTGCAGGTTGCTGCTATCGATGCAATCCGTTTAAAACATTATAACAGGCATTCAGTTGATTTTTACACAAAGAGAATCACATTTGCAGAAAACTATAAAGGCATCGATTTTTAAATATTTCATTACTTGTGACAAAAGGGAACGATTTTGAATTTAAAACATGCTCTTTTATGAAAAGTAGAGATTAACGAGTATCTGATGGTTTGATAAATTAATCATGTCGTAAAATTATGAGTATCGATTTAACTCTTAGTCCGTGAATTTGACAACGAGAGATATTGAATAGAGAGACATTTTGAATAGAGAGATTGTTTTAATATACGTGTACAATGTAAGCACTGTTTGTGCAGATTATGTTTTAGTTACAATAGTTAGGGCTTTATTTGGATAAACTGGCGTTTTGTTTCAGGAACTGCACGTGTTTGCTAGTTTCCAACCGTCATATATATATTATATGGATGCATTCTTCAGTACATTTAACTGTTTTGGCTCTAAAACAGAAAACACATATGTATATCAAAAGTTATTTCATTTCCTTTGTGGATATTCTTTAATTCAAACATTTTCGCAAAATTTGAATAAATAAATAACTTTATATGTTGTATAGTGACCGAGAGGCTTTAGTTTTCAACCCGAAAAAAAGATGAACAAATTCATTATGTTTGAAGAAAAGAATATGCAACAAAAATATTATATAATAATGCGCGGTCTTGCCGTAGCGAAATACCAAAAAATTGTAGTCGTTTCAAGCTCTTCCGAAATCAGACATATGAGCCATGCAAATGTGGTTTTCTTATTTTCTTAAACAACATAATATATTTTAATTTTCTTAATGTTTCTTAATATTGATTAAGTAGGAATGAGTTGATTTCAGTCGTACAATTGAGCGAAATGAATAAAACTACCTAAGCTATGGTGGCCGACATATTGGTATCCCAACAATCAACTACTAGCCATCTACCTCCATGTTAAAAATTCAAAACCTGTGGCTTCCATGCTCTGATCGTTAGTGCATGGTTTTTCAGTGAGTACTCTGGCTTTCTTCATTCACTAAAATATACCATGTTCTTCAATGATCCTGACTGTTAGTAAAAGATTGACAAAATATACCACAAGTAAATAAAAATTCTTTTATTGTTTAAATATTCGAAAATAGTGAGATGTTTCCATCCTACAATTAAAACGTAAAGCTAGAATACTCACAACAGGTGATGAATTTCTGTAAAGTATAAGACAGACACGATGTACTAAATAACAATACTTCTAATGTTAAAATATTTAAAATTAGTGAAATGTTTCCATCATGCAATTAATACAAATTAACGTTACAACACGCGAGACAGGTGATATATTTCTGCGAAGTAAAAGACAAAAACGATGTACTTCATAAAAATACTTTTAATGTTAAAAATTTTGAAATTAGTGAAATGTTTCTGTCATACAATTGATACAAATTTAGGTTAGAATACTCAAAACATGTGTAATATTACTGCCAAGTAAAACTAAGACACAATATACTAAATAAAAATTCTTTTAATGTTAAAAATTTGAAATTAGTGAGACGTTTCCGTCGTTCAATTAATACAAATTTACGTTAGAATACTCGAAACAGGTGATATATGTTACCATATCATAAATATTACTGTACATCATGTAATGTAAGAATATTTGAAATTACTGAGATAGTTCAGTCCTTCAATTAATACTAATATAATGTCAAAATGTATTCGCTACAGAAGAATGAAACCTTATGTCCCTTTCAGACCTCTGTGTAAGGCGAGAAAGCCTCGAGCGTACCTTGCCGCTGATGTCTTGTTAGCTTAATGTATACAAAGTTTAGTGATTTTGTCAAGCAAACGAGACCTAAAAATCAATCTTTTATTATATCTGTGGTGTTTGTCTGACTCATAAATATGCCTTATTAACGTTAAACATAATCATCAAAAATAAACATTTTATTTAGTCGGTGTAAATATGTTTTGAATATCCTTGTATTAAGCTGAGTGATCTGGCCTCATCGCTACTCAGAGTTCTACCATTGTTATACTGACGGTAAGTGTTACAATGTAACTATTTAGGAATCACGCGGGCGTATAGTAAACTCTATACATGCGGCATTTCATTTCAATAGCTGTTTCTCTCCCTTTCTTCTATTAAAATGTTCGCTTTTTCAGCCCGAACACAACCCTTAGGATTACCAACTCCTTTGTCTATTGTGAGTAAATAAAAGGTCCATACAAACTCGCCGGAGACATGCTTATGTTTTTCAGTCGGTGTTTGGTAGATGGAAATTTACTATAGCGACATTTGACGTCTAGATGTGGGGATGTTTATCGCTGAGAGAGCTGAAGTTATGATATTTTCTATTCCTTGCTGGTACGGCAGTGCTGTCGAATGACAGGACGTGGCAGGGAACTGTGGAACGTGGTTCGAAGAAGTTGAAAGATAGAACTCGTCTTAGAGATAGAGGGGAGCTTAAGTGCCGATTTCTGGCTGATAAATACACTTTCAATCAGTGCAGGTAGTGTCAGAGAAATGTGGAACGTGGTTCGAATCAGGTGAAAGATGGAAGTCATCTCTGTAGTGATACTATGATTGAAAGACATTTAGTTCCAACTCCATGCTGATCAATACGCTTTTAAAGAGTTATTTTGTGGTAGGGTGTGTCACAGAACTGTGGAACGTGGTTCGAACAAGCTAAAACACAAGACTCGTCTGGAGGATGTAATGTTATGACTACCGAAGAGAGAATTAATTCTTGTGTCACTCTATGCCTTGATTGTACAACATCGCACTGTCAGCATGTGTCACAGAACTGTGGAACATGGTTTGACTCTTCTGACCTTGTGACATGGTTCGAAGTCGCTGTGGTCAAGATATGATACAAAAGAGTTGAGTTCGTTTCGAATCAGTAAATTGAACTATTCATGCTTCGACAACGCTGTATAGTAGTTCGACCAAGCTGGCAGACGAAACTAGAACAATTTTAAAAGTACTGAACTGTTTCGAATTTCTAATCAGCTAGCAGATAACACTAAGTCTAAAAAATCAGCAACGCTTGATGCTTTCGAAGTGAGTAATGAAACATAACACGAATTAACTAACAGAGACAAAATTCAATTTTCGAAAATATCTACTGATGTAGGTTTGAATTATACTCACTACTGGATATTGGATATTCGTTGTTTGTAGTTCGAACTATTCTGTGAGTGTTTTGTGTTTTGTGAGTCTTGTTTTATAAGTTCTCTCTGTTGTAAAGTGTACTATTCGGGTGTTTTACTCAAACAGATGTATTCGAGATCAAGGTGATGCTGATTTTGATGCAATCTAGCAAAAGAAACGTTTTGTGTGAATTTATCCAGTAGTAGAACGAATGACTTATTCAAATAAGTGGATGTTGTTGGACAATTTGAACCAGCAATGGGATGTTTGGAAGTCTTGCAGCAGGTGGTTCAGATTACCATTGCAAATGCTTTGAGCATTCGGCGATAGAAGATACCTTTTGGTGGTGTTTTTTACATTACAGAAAACTTTTGGCCACCAGAGCAGAACTCCACGTTACATCTTTATAAAGAACTATTCTTGTAGTTATTCAAATGAAGAGTTTCCATTAAAGACCTCTGAGATGTTGTGGGTGTTTTTTTCTTCAAAACCACACTCGACTCCAATAGGATTACACATACTCGAATAACTTGGATTTACTTCGGAGTTATCGGTGAGTTTATATTTTTCTTATCCTGTTACTCAAAATAATGCAATCGTCATTAATTTCCAAACATTAAAGTTTACCTCTCTATCTCTATGGAAATTGTATATTTGTCTTGGCGATTATTATGGCTTTTATTTTGAAATGGTAGAAAAAGAAGTTAAACCGTTGCAGTTTACAACTATAAAGTACATTAAACACTCTGATCTCGTTTCAAGGTCAATGAAAACTGAAGGTCACATGAGAAATATGTAGGTCATGGCATAAGATATTTATCTGTCAGAATGTCAAAGGTTTAGTTTGGACTTAGCGAGATGAGTTTTTGTGATTGTTGAATTTTGGCGTCATGACTAAAAATATCTATCTATAGTATTGAAGTTTGATTTCAGGAACAAAGTTAACTTTGGTTACATATTTCCTGGATATCTACATTTCGGCGTGTCTGGAAATGTTTCAGACAAAGAGCTCATGGATATCCCGACAATGTGTTCCTGGAAAAAAACCCATACATCTCGACTTTGTTTGATAATTTACTTTTCTCTCAGATCTTGTAAACAATAGCGATTGTTTTGTACCTTGAACAGATCACCTATAGAAATAACTATGTATTATTAATCAAAGAGATATGGATGGCTATTTATAGTGATGGCTGGATGTGTTTGAACTCAGTAATAGGATGAGTTTGTTGTTATCTAAAATGATTATTGATGAATTTCATTGTGATCCTGTGTTGATAGTATCTCAGTTGGTCGTACATGAGGCGTGCATGGCTCGGACTTCTTGGTTTTTATTAAGTTTGCTACACGTAAAGATGTGATGCTGTATGTGTCAGAGTATATTCAAGCCCTGTCGGCAATCGGGAACCTTCGGCACTTTCCGTAAACGAAAAATTATTTTAAGTATTTTCTGGTTTACAGGAAGTGCCGAAGGTTTCTAAATGGCAGTATTACGGCACTTTCACCAATAAATTTACCATTTTGATATCTTAAGCCCAATGGCCAAAATATTCAAATATCCAAGATTGTATAACTTCCTCTTGACCTCTATTTCGAGGCCGCAGTCATCCGCGATATTCGAGGAATGACTGTCACTGTCAGTATATTCACTCCTGGAATATGTTATATCAAAACTGAAGACTCTGCATGGAGCAAATGATGAGCAGGTAGTCTAGTCCTTTGATGTACATCAAAAGAAGCGAATAATGGTACAATGTGTGACTGTGAAGTCTGGCGTCTCTCTTTGTGTCTTTTGTCTCTCTGCAGTCCTGTAATTGGTCGGGTTTTTTTCCTCCTGAACTGCCTTAAGTTGTGCTATGAGAAAATTCAGGGGTGGACATAACGGCAGTGATAGTAACCCCTGGAGTTAGAGGATAGTTTCTGCCTGACTAATATAGAGATAGACGTCTGACTTCCGATGTAATCGGCAGTATGCTTCAGCGGGCCAACACTATAGAGTGGTAAATATGAATCTCTTTAAGTGGACAAATTTATATCTATTTGTCTGGATGTTTTCCAGAACAATAGAAGACAGCGTCAGACATATATACGTTCGACTATATCAAGTGAAAAAGTCAGAGAAATGAAATCAAAATCAAACTTCAAAAATCGTCCGTCAAATTACATCATAATCTAGTGTCAAAACCGAAACTGTCAACATCAGAAATACATCCGTCAGAATATGCCTAAGACATGGTAATGAAAATCAGATAGATTTTGTATGAATTTGTGCCAATTTGTGTATGAATTTGTATAAATTTGTATGAATTTTATTTCAAAACTAATCTAACATGACATTTACCTGTCAGAATGTCTCATGTCTGATGTAATGGCTTCAGGAGACTCGGTCTAATTTGTCCCCGATTCCCCTCTGAGATATCAGTAGCGAGAGGCTATTATCGATAACGTTTGCATTGAAGTAAGATACTGGCATTGTCCGTCCATGTTTATGTCCTTAGAATAGTTTGCTTACCTCCTCGTGTCTTTTCAGCGTCGCCAGACGACAGTTGAAGCACCTAGATTATTCTATTATACTCACCATAATTCTTCTTTACAAACGGAAGACAGTCTTATTGTCAATGCGCATGCGTCTATTCTATAGAAAAGTGACTTCACAAACAAAATTAAAAGTCTTTTCAACATGTTTATCTTTGCTCAAATACAATATAACAAAACCATCAATTGAATTTCAAAGGATTATTATAGAACACTGTATTTAACTTTTTGGATAGATGTTGTTTGATTTATTACCTGAATTTAACAACGAGACACGAATCGTACTGCTCACTTTAGCCCGCACTGTAGCTGTATTTACACTAAACTCGAGGCCCGTGTTTGGTTCTAAACTTATCGCTCTCCTGTATTGTCCGGACGTAAAACGCCTTTTGTGGTGCGGATTGAGACCGGCCGTTTAATAGTTATATAGAAAGACCACAATACAAATGCATAATTGACTGATTCTGTTTGAGTATATTGAGTCTCGTGTCAGCTCCAATACTTGTATTGGCCATATAAACTCCTAAAGTCATTCAATTTCACAACGCAGTGCTGTTGGTCTCGCTGGAATAAGGCGGTCTATAGCTATCTATCGGAGTAATACCTGTATCAGTGTGCATTGATGGACAGGACGATTTTTAAAACTTATATTTGATAAATACCTACTTACTTATATCAGAGGAGTGTGCTACGTCACAGGTGTGACGTCACAGGTGCGAGATGATTAAACCTGCCTCACAGGTAAGACTTTTAATTAGTAAATCGCGTGACATTGAGTTGTATATATGTTTAAGTACGATACACGTGTCCCACACACATACAAATATTCTTTAGCTGACAAATTAACAAAAAGATATTTTTTACTGTGAATTACATACGAAATACATGGTACAATGCTTTCTGAATGTGTCCTGTATTGAGTGGTATGTTTTTGAAATTTGAGTATATTTGTGCTGTTATCTCGTATTATCCTATATATCATGATTTTTTCTCTCCATATGATTTCGTGGATTGTATATTAGATTAACAATTTGTCCGTATATTCTAGATTCATGTATGTATACAGTGTACAAACATAATTATATAAACATTTTGCTTATTATATGACCCTAAAGAGGTTCGACTTGATGCCAGATAGCTACGGAACTGCTAGCCAAAAGTATCGACTAAATATTGAAGTATTTAATCAGCACATATTATGATGGTGTATTATAATTGAGGTGTCGTATTCTTCGTTGTGTTAGAGATAATGTATTCTAATGGTAATGTATTCTAATGGTAATGTATTCTAATGGTGATGTTTTCTAATGGTGATGTATTCTAATGGTGATGTATTCTAATGGTGATGTTTTCTAATGGTAATGTATTCTAATGGTGATGTATTCTAATGGTGATGTATTCTAATGGTGATGTTTTCTAATGGTGATGTATTCTAATGGTGATGTATTCTAATGGTGATGTTTTCTAATGGTGATGTATTCTAATGGTGATGTTTTCTAATGGTAATGTATTCTAATGGTGATGTATTCTAATGGTGATGTATTCTAATGGTGATGTATTCTAATGGTGATGTATTCTAATGGTGATGTATTTAATGGTATGTATGTATGTTGTAAATGGTGATGTTTCTAATGGTATGTTTCTAATGTATGTTTTATGGTAATGATTCTAATGTGCTGTTTCTAATGGTATGTATTAATGGTGATTGTATTAGTGTATTCTAATGGTATTTTTAATGGTTGTATTTAATGGTGATGTTTTTTAATGGTGATGTTTCATGGTGATGTATTCTAATAGTGCTGTATTCTAATGGTGCTGTATTCTAATGTGATGTATATAATGGTGATGTATTCTAATGGTGCTGTATTAATGGTATGTATTTAATGGTGATGTATTCTAATGGTGATGTATTCTAATGGTGCTGTATTCTAATGGTAATGTATTCTAATGGTGTGTATGTATGGTATGTATGTATGGTATGTATATAATGTGTGTATATTAATGGTGTGTATTAAAATGGTTGTATTATGGTATGTATTCGTAATGGTGATGTATTCTAATGGTATGTATTTTAATGGTGATGTATTCTAATGGTGATGTATTTAATGGTGATGTATTAATGGTGATGTTTTCTAATGGTAATGTATTCTAATAGTGCTGTATTCGTATGTGTGTATTCGTATGGTGATGTATAATAATGTGATGTATTCAAATGGTGCTGTATTAAATGGTAATGTATTTAATGGTGATGTATTCTAATGGTAATGTATTATAAGGTGATATATTCTAATAGCGATGTATATATGGTGATGTATTAATGGTGATGTTTTTAATGGTGATGTTTTTTAATGGTGATGTTTTCTTTAATGTTTTCTAATGGTGATGTTTCTAATGGTATGTATTCTAATAGTGCTGTATTCGTATGGTACTGTATTCGTATGGTGATGTATTATAATGGTGTTGTATATAATGGTGCTGTATTTAATTGTGATGTATTATAATGGTGATGTATTCTAATGGTGCTGTATATTAATGGTGATGTATTCTAATGGTGCTGTATATTAATGGTGATGTATTCTAATGGTAATGTATTCTAATGGTGATGTATTCTAATGGTGTTCTAATGGTGCTGTATTCTAGTGGTAATGTATTTTAATGGTAATGTATTATAACGGTGATGTATATTAATGGTGATGTATATAACGGTGATGTATATTAAGGTGAGTATATTAATGGTGATGTATATTAATGGTGATGTATTCTAATGGTGCTGTATTCTAATGGTGATGTATTCTAATGGTGCTGTATTCTAATGATGATGTATTCTAATGGTGATGTATTCTAATGTTGATGCTAGTTGTTAGTTTTATTTACGCCCTATGTAAAGTCCGGATCATTTGAGGCACAGTGTATGCGAAGTTTTACGTGTCTGAGAAGCATGTGTATTTTTAGGAGGCTGCGGTATATATATATACTGTGTATTAGAGGTGATTTTTAAGAGATGATGTATTGTTATGGTACCTTCTATACTGATGATCCTTATATTATTATACATGGTATTATGTTGATGCATTGACAATAATAATTATTTAAATGGGCGTATTCTAATAATTATGCACGCATATGATTTATTTTTGTAAAGATCTTGCGTACAATAATAGTGTCACTTTTCAAGTTAAAAATGTAATATCGATGGTGTATTGTGTTAGTGAAATCATTGACCTATCTGAATACATTAAAACTCGCCTGTTTTCCAACCACAACCAATTATTGAAGCATCCCTGTAGCTAGATACAATAAAGCATTACACAATATTGGTTGTAGTCAATGACTTGTCGACACTGACAGAGAAAAATGCCATAAAACATATTTTAAATAATTGACATTCCAAACTAATATAAATTGAATGAAGAGAGATTTCGAACAATACCGTATCTGTTGCAACAAAATAACACATGGCTGTTGACGTTAAAACATTTAATACACAAGAAAAATCAATTTTGATTGAAAGAGATCACGATCGATTCCGGATTCCGGATACCGGGTTTAGATCCGCTTTTCATGAAATTAGTTTTTTTGATCTCGGAACACCTTGCGTTAATGAGGGTTTTCCCCTGAAACCAATCTAAAATCCGAATCAGATACCGTCGATTTCAAAGGCAAACACCACGGTTGAATTGTGAGTTAACAATACCACTACTGGTATTGACTACAAGTTGCATTTGGGTATCATTTTCAGTTCTGAAAACCTTCATAGAAATTATAGCTTTTTATATAAAGCGGTACAATAAAAGAATATTGAACGGTACGGTTTAGCATACCGTTGATTAGAGTAAGGTATTGATTGGGTCTATAGTTAAAGCATTATAGTCCTATACATGTAGCTACACAATCTGTCGTCAGAGGAAAATCGTCTACACAATTATCGTCAGATAAAAATAATCTACACAATCTGTCGTCAGAGGAAAATCGTCTACACAATTATCGTCAGATAAAAATAATCTACACAATCTGTCGTCAAAGGAAATTCATCTATACAATCATATACACAATCAGTCGTCAAAGGAAATTCATCGATACAATCATATACACAATCATCGTCAAAGGAAAATCATCGACACAATCATCTACACAATCATCGGCGTTAAGAGGACGACGACAATTTGTTAAATGATAGACGACTGTAATACTATCCTAGATTTGTAGATTACGATGTTGATGATTTAATTACTGATGTCAGTGGACGATTTGGTTCCCTTAGAAGAGTGTATCAACAATGACGTGAACATGATTTACGATGACATGTATTTATAAACTGTCAAAAACATATAGGTAATGGCGACATCGAAATTGGACATTTTCTAAACTGTTTAAGATATTATATTAATAGCAGACTTTTAACTTATGTGTATAACTGTGTATAGAGCAAACTGTAATTAAGTATTTTTGAACAATTTTAATTCATTTTTCGTTCCATACAGTTTGTTAACAAATGTAATGAAAAACGATTAAAATCGGATGTGTATAAGCAGAAAGGAACAAAACTATAAACAAGCATTCTCCCCCAAGGTTCATTGCGGTGTCCATATTCAGGGAATCGCATTGAACTCTGGGAGAGCTTGATTAACGAGATCAAAATTAGGTCATTGTTGCCATGGAAACCAACGATTCACCGCTCTGATTCGTGGGTTTCCGAAGATGTAATTATACATGTTAATCCTTAAGTGTATATGTACAATGCCATAATTTATCGTACCCGAACAGGTTGAAGGCTAATCTTATGAAAACGTATTATATACAGACGAAAATACAGATATTACTTGTCATTACGACCACCTCTGTATAAAGACTATCTGCTTAAAAATAGACATCTTTTCTTGGGTCACATGTGACCAATTTCAACACAATTCAACCTGTGTATAAAGACTAGCTACCTAGCTATACAGACCATTTTCCTCTGTCTATTGTTTGATATCTATAGATAGCTTTGATTGTATCCACGTTTATAGAGTATAGATGCAGATCACGTGGTACAAATGAGAACTCAATTGTCCGGACGACGTTATTCCGTACCATTCTTCTCGGCCTCCGGGAGATCATTGTAGCCGTGATGTCAGCGAAAACGAATCAAAGATGAGAATTAGCACATCCTTTTGACCGAACAGTTACCATTGAAAACTGAATTTGAGGGAAGAGAAAAGAGACTATGGTGGTATAGAATTAGAGGCATTGTGGCCCGACTTGGATACCGAGCATGCACGCTAGGGTTGTAGAATTGAGAGAATCCCTGATTCATACGGTGCGAAAACATCTGGTTGTTGAGATAATGGGCGAACAATACGCGCCTATAGATACCTCTCGTGGTCTCTCTATCGCACGTACAATACCTACACATTTTAACATTGTCGTACTTTCAATGGTAAAACTGATTGAAATAGTTGGCCCACGTTATCATCATTATGTGGAAACTATTGGGTTTTGTATATTTTCTAGACTCGTAGTCTGTGCTCAGTCGTGAGCGAGAGAGCTGTGAGGGACCATTTGTAGTGTGCATTGGAATTCTGGAACTACATTACGGATTGTGTAAGAAATGCTGTGTCTTAAATGCTTGGAACATGATACGTTTTTCTTTGTTAGGGCGAGTTATGCTTCAATCCTCCGAATTTTTAAGTTCAAAAAATTGCATGGACTAATTGTCGCGGGTTGAAGAAAATTGAAACATTTGTATAAAGTACGTTTCGGAACAAAACTGACTTCATTGGCTAATGAACATTATTTGGATTACCTTTCATTGGCATTATATTGAGGGTGAGTGGAGACTTTATCTATAAAATTGATACATGTAAAATCGACTGGAATAATGATAAAATGAACTTTCATCGACACGAGTTGTGCTGAACGCGATGTATACAGCGTTACATAAAACGAACAGAAACAAGGAATAAAGGTTCACGGGAGCATGAACGCAGAACGCTCCATTCCTTGATAACGGTAAGTGCATAAACAATTATTGATATGTAAAGGTTCTGTGTAGTTTGGTAGTGAACTCTCCACCTGTTACCTTTATATTTAATTAATTAGCTTGTTTTTCATTCGTAATTGAATTAGTCGGTTGCTCAACCTTATTTAATATTCATCCTCAATGAATATTAATAAAGTAAGTTGTGGTGAGGTGAATACATTTTATGGTTATTTAGACGATATTTTTGTTTTCCTTTTACTGTTCATATGAAGACATCTAAGGGATATCATATTGCTACTTCGAGTGATAATGTTCAGACAGGTATGTTAAACCCTTTTCGGGAGTCCGTCTTTTCATAGGGTAACCCCCTTGCGTAAAGGTATCCATTCCCAGGGTGCATTGCGGTCTCACAAATTGTGGGGACCGCAATGCACTCTTGAAGAGATTGATTTTGTGAGCGAAATTCACTTCGTTTTCTCTGAAAATTATGACGTCAAAATCAATACCTACCCACAAGGGTAGATACATTGTAACTTTGTTATATGCAAATGCAGAGATCAAGAAAAATGCTATCTTTATCTACGAAGATAAGTAGTAATGATAGCATCCTGTATATTACGACACCTGTCTAATACAACACATATTGTCTGTCCCTTGAAGTGTCTCATTATACAGGTTGGACTGTATGTGTAACTTTAAACCAACATTTGATTGAAAGGGAATGTGAATATTACTTATATATATATATTTGTTGTGTAAGTTTAAGTGCTTATTAAAACTCGCATAATACTACATAAAACTAATATGATCCTTAATTAAGTTCGTGTGACTGCTTTTTTTTTATTTGTTTAATCAAATTAACGTCTTATACTTTTTATAACAACCATTTAAGGACGGGTTCTTATGAATCTTGCCCTTTATAATGTTATTCCACTGAAACAGTCGTCACTCGCTTTATGCTGAACACTAAGCAAGAGCAGAAACTACCACTTTTATAGATGATAGTGTGTTAGTCTCATGTCCACAATATTGTTTTGGTGTCTCGACCAGGGGACAGTTCCCAAATTCGTTAGCATTTTCAACTTAACGCCAAAATAAGGCAGTGTTAATGGAAACTCATGAGACAATATATGAAATTTAGTCGCCTTCCTGAACTTCCAATGGAACAGGTCCTAATTTCACCAATTTAACGTAAAATTTAGGAATTACTTAAATCAAAACTATCCGTAGAAAAGCATTGCCGAAGTTAAAATCTTCAGTTAAGTAGCGTCTTTAATATTTCACTATGAAGAGTTCTAAGTGCACGTAATTTTAAGCATCAATCAGTTGCGTGTAGTTTTGGTGCCGTGACCAAGATGATGCATTGGAGCCTTTACCTTTGACATAGACATAAAGAGAATAAGATAATTGTCATAAGTATTTCTCATAGGAGCACAAATACAATGTGCTTTACATAATTATGTTCTGTTTGATATACCGCGCGACATGTCTAACAGAACCAACAATACAATATTAATTGAAAAAAACGCAGCCATGAATCATCTGTGGAAACTTTTGTACTCGGTATCCTGCTTTATATTGAACCTAACTTACAATACATTAAAGGTACATGACCTTATTAACCCATTATTCTTTAAACATTTATCAGTTTTCGCATAAAATTCCGCATACGCTGATCGACTAAAATTTCCATGTGTTTAGTAGAAAATTGTATAAAGAATATATTCAATAAGCATTGAAGTCTGTATTGAAAACCAGTGAAACATGTATTTTATTGCAGAGGTGCGTTCGGTTGTAACACCAGCATTTGATTGCATCGGGTGCGTTCGATTGTGTCAGCATACGCTTGAAAAGAATTGTGAAGATATCTTAATTAAACCTGTTTGTGATGCATGTTAACCGGGCCATATGAGAATATCACGTCTGACTTCATTAGCCTTCTTAACAATGCTACAAGGACTATTCACAATGTATCAAAACAGTTTGCTACCCTCAATTATTCATATATTTGTATGTTTCAGTTTTTTCGGTGTTAAGTTGGAATATTCATTATAACCCAAAATTTTGCTAGCTTTGCATATTCTAACAAATTTTTGAAGTCATCAAACCTGTCATATATTCCAGATTGCTGTTCAGATTTGTTCTTTTGTAAATAACAAAAATATCTTTAAAAAACAATATTTGTCAGAGGTAAATCCGGTCGATAAATCTCAGGTAAAATATTATTTGACATATGTATTTTTAACAGATTTGACTATAAGTATCCTTTTACTTCATAATTGGTTTTGAGAACATCTATTTGTTCATTTTTCGTTGTAATGAATAAAAACGTTTCTTTTAAATGCCATGCAAATCACCACACACACAAAAAAACAATTAAAAAGTGTTAATTTGAATTGTTACAGAAAACTAATAGAATTGTCAAATTTGCTTATATTTGATCAATTAAAAAATAACCACGTTTGCTCAATATATAGTATTCTTAACACCATAAAAACCTAAATTCGTCATAGAACAAGACTTCACGGTTGTGTATTATCTCTTATTTTCTAAATAAATTCAAAATAATTTTCTAAATGTCAGCATCTTTAATCTAATATTTAAACGATATATATTAAATTTAAATAAGATAGCACTTTCAAGATGTTGGGAATGTTATTATTGTAGACACTGTTCAGCAGAATCGAGATACTTTAATCACAATCATTTAAATTCTTAGAAATCTAGAGGCATCTTGTACAGTATTAATTCAAGCGTCTGCATGAAAAAAAAAATGAACAAAATGAGTTGTCTTCCTGACCATGAAACTGCCATCTTAAATGAACGAAAATCCGTTTTTGCCATCGACGTTAACAATATTGCTTGCATCTATTCGTTAATTCATCAATTATGCAAAATAATGGATAGATTTGCTAAAAGTGACGCTTTTTGGTGAGTAGACAAATACTTTATCGCTGCTCGTAAGTGTACGATAACACCATTTGTATATTATGATTTTCAGATATGGGCAAATAAGAAGTGGGGTCAGTCATGACGTTCTACATAACATTTAACTGCTTTTCTATAGTGAAATGTTTGATAACGATAAGCGACCATATTTCACAATGTACTTGTTATAAATGTTACAATAAGCGGTATGATAAATATGGTATAACTGAATACGATGTTATGGATCACTTAGTACAGAAGCTTCAATAAGCTGTATGATGCACCTATATTCAATAATCCGTATGTTGAATTACTAGTTTAAACTTTACAATAAACGACATTATGATTCAAAATGTTTTTACTTTATTAAACACATTTTGATAACTAATAAATTACTAACTCTACAATGAGCAGAATAATGGACTATACGGTATTCATTTCAAATCAGAGTTGTGGATCACTTTGGAAATATCCGGTTGATGATTTCATAACAGCCAGTATGATATGAAATACGCGTACACTGACAGTATACACTTTTCAATAAATAGTGAATTACATGAAAGGCGGTTTAACAATAAACGGTATGTTGTAGATTTATAGTGTGGTGTGATTTGTACTTTAAACGACTCACCTTCCAGCTGTGCGCGAGTCTCATTGTCATCAAACAAAGACCTTTCTTGGGATTTAGTATAACTTCTTGTATAAAATGGTCTCCCTCCATCTTTGAACGCTATAACGCTATTGTTGTCCGCTGTATAATCGTTATTTCATTTTAGATGGAGACTTATAGGATTTCAGAACAACAATGAAAGGGACCATTGTGTTTAATTCATTTGAAATAAGTGTATACTGTTGGTAAATGGTGCATATATTAATGATTTATAATCGTCACAGTTTGTCAATAATAATATCGACAGTTTGTTCTATTACACCTTGACGTAACACGTGTTGCCACGAAGGTACAGTGTTCTTGTTATTTTGCACAGGTTTGGTATTCTACATCCTCGATATTCCAGTGGTTACCATCACTGTCGTTATATCCATGCCATAACGACAATGAAAGTAATCCCTGGATTGTCGAGGCTTGCTATGCTACAAATTGTCTATATCTTTATGTCAAATAGCCTTTTTTAAGGTTTAAATATAACTTCATTAAAAAAATCATTATACCGGTTAAAATTAAGTGTCCTCATACAGGAGGAGATACATTCAACTTACAACCATATATAATTTATATAGTTTTTTCACCTTACCCTTTTTAATATACCATTATCTATAATCCTAATACACATCTATATAGATACCTCTCAAACTACAGGGTGATTCCGTACAAAGTATATAGCTGATGTCAGAGCACACATTAAACACATCTATATAGATACCTCTCAAACTACAGGGTGATTCCGTACAAAGTATATAGCTGATGTCGGATCACACATTAAACACATCTATATAGATACCTCTCAAACTACAGGGTGATTCCGTACAAAGCATATATCTGATGTCAGAGCACACATTAAACACATCTATATAGATACCTCTCAAACTACAGGAGGATTCCGTACAAAGTGTATAGCTGATGTCGGATCACACATTAAACACATCTATATAGATACCTCTCAAACTACAGGGTGATTCCGTACAAAGTATATCCCCGATGTCGGATCACACATTAAACACATCTATATAGATACCTCTCAAACTACAGGGTGATTCCGTACAAAGTATATCGCTGATGTCGGATCACACATTAAACACATCTATATAGATACCTCTCAAACTACAGGGTGATTCCGTACAAAGTATATAGCTGATGTAGGATCACACATTATATAGCTGATGTCGGATCACACATTAAACACATCTATATAGATACCTCTCAAACTACAGGGTGATTCCGTACAAAGTATATAGCTGATGTCGGATCACACATTAAACACATCTATATAGATACCTCTCAAACTACAGGGTGATTCCGTACAAAGTATATAGCTGATGTCGGATCACACATTAAACACATCTATATAGATACCTCTCAAACTACAGGGTGATTCCGTACAAAGTATATAGCTGATGTCGGATCACACATTAAACACATCTATATAGATACCTCTCAAACTACAGGGTGATTCCGTACAAAGTATACAGTTGATGTCAGATCACACATTAAACACTTCACGTTAATCATCTTTTTTAATTTCACACATTCTATCTAATAATCGTCTGCTCTTTATCTATTGCCTGTACGTACACTGTAGATATTTGTCCCTGAAAAAAAGGCTCCTGAGTTCTCTCACGTGATCGACACAGACAGAAGTTGTTTCGCACGTGTATTGCTTTGAAAGTTTAAATAGGAATGCCTAATTGTGCTATAGTCAGTTAATTCTAATCAATTAGTGTCTCTTGATGTGGCTTTGGTTGTCTTCGGCTGTACGGTCCAGTGAGACCGCACTATAATTATATCCATTATCCAAAGCAGACATGTGTGATATTAATACCGCAGTCTCAAAAACACATACAAACTCTAGATAACCTTGTTTGTTGATAAAAACTTTGATTATCAATGAAAACAGTTTCTACAGTAGAACCCTGACTACGCAACATAATCAGAGTAATATATAAAATATTTTCTTTCTAATATTCCCGATTCTTAAGAAACCACGAAAAAAAAATCGGATTTGTTTATTTATAGTTTGCTATTTTACAGCATAAGCTGGTTTATTTTTACAACCGTTAGATCATTTATATCTGCCCTTGTATTTCTGCATTTAAATTTAAACATATTTCAATTTCAGCAATATATTATTGACATTATATACATCAAAAGGATCGGACATCAAGCTACGCCTATTTACGTCCTCTCCAGTTCATATTTTTAAGTTCAAACATAAATTCATTCTGCATATTTTAAATTTAAACATTTGACGATTTACATTGAAATGTAAGATCATATCGAAGATTTAACAGTTAACATACATTTTTATGAACGATTTAAACGTTGATTTCAAACGCGTTGATCAACAGCATTCAAATTTTATCCTTAATTAGCACGACGGACATGCACAAGGCATTAAATTATATCTGCAGGCGTTGAATATAATTCTCGGGGTATATGCTTTTATTGAGACATGAATTGGTGATACGAACGTCACAGCTCTGGCTTGCACCATTGTATCTTCCGAATAAACTACTTTCAAAAGAACCGTCACACTCGACGCATTTATATACAACACCGGCCTCATGGCTTTTAAAGATATCTTTTTTTTAAATGGGCGAGTAACTTAACATGAAAATGTATTATATAGAATTCTTTTCACAAAATGCCTTTTATATCAATGTAGTTTTCTTTTAAGTAGCAAAATAACATTTACAAAAAAATCAGCATTACAAGATTCTCAATCAATTGTATAGGGCTATTCAATCGTAGCTCAGTAATTTGACTAGAAATTTATGCTGGTATTTAAATTGTATCAGTAAATCTTGTGTGAGACTGAGTTTTGTATAATACAATCCCTTAAAATATCTCCGTATACTTTAAAATATATGCCTTTTCTTTACAATACTTTAGCCGTCTGATTGAACTCGTGAGATGTCGACCAGGCCGGTGAATCCATAGATCGTTGGAGCCTCTCTGGCAAATGGACACAAATACATATTACTACGCGTAAAATTCCATTCAAACTGTAGCTTCTTGTTCAGTTCCATTTCATTCATCAGATTTGTTGGATTTGTATTTTTTTTTTCCGGGCAACGTATTTCCAGAAAGGACTTCGTTCAAACTGTGATAAACAGTCGTCTGCCTTTTACGTCACGAGAAGGAATGGATATTTTGTGAATTTTCAATTTTCGATTACGTTTATTGGGTGATTTCCTGGGCTGAAATAATTAATCTTTATGATTCCATATCGGATTATTCACCGACAAGGGAATGTTTACGTATAAAATTATCAAATTTTGATAAAAGCAGGTATCTGATCAGCGGAGAAATTCAGATGTGCAAATCGATACTATTTTCTGAACAGGATTTCATTTAAAATGTGATGACATTTACCAGATTCATGATTATTTCATATTTAGTATTTTTTTTTCGATGCCTTATGAGTAATGTATTGAAGTGTTTGAATTACTGATTCAAAAGAAGGCTTATATTTCGGTCTCCAATAGATTGATCAGAGTTTCGAACAGTGAGGATTATTGTGCAATGGAATCATTCATATGGTTGGATAAACACAATATTGGATACTCTGTTATGTACTAAACAAACAAAAATTGACTGATTTAAACAGGGTAAGTTTAATAGATTAATTATGGTATGGATTATAACATAATACTGTACCCCTAGAAAGATTTTGGGGATCCAATATCTTATTTTATTGATGAAAACCTTATTCGTTTATGTCATAGAGCTTCAGGTATGCACAAATAATTTGCATAATGTTATATTCAATACATGTATACCGAAATATGTAAAGAATATGTAACGAAGAGGAGAAAATGTACCCACCAGATCAAACTCGAACTCGGGACCTCCGAACAGAGCTACAATTTACTTGGTCACCGATGATCGTCCCAGTCTGATTCCGCTACAATTCTCCCTCCCTCCCCCCTTTCTCCAAGTCTTCGCCCTAGAAGACACAACAACGCACATGTTCGCATTTCTTCTGTTTGTAACAGGATAGGAGAAAAAAGGCTCGAACCCGAGACCTTCAAACATTAGCCAAATGCTCTACCGACTGAGCTACCTATTCACGTACCCATGATCGCCCTAGTTCAATTCTGCCACAATAGAAAAATCAAATGTATAAATTAATTCAAGCAAACTAATCTGCCATAGTCATGTATTGAGCATTTGTTACAACGTCGACTGCGCCATTGGAATATTCTTTGGTAGGGTAAATTGTAGTTACCTCATTGTTAATGTCCACCAGGGTTGTCGTTACTTCTGCTCACTGAATGAGGAGACCGTGGTGTACTGAGAGAAATTGTCTCACTGTACGCGAGTGTAACAACGCCGAACAGATTTTGTGTAGGACTTGTCTGTGATGCTGAAGTACCCAACACACAACTAGAGAGGATCAAACTTTATAATGAACCACTTTGTCAATTTGTGTGTAACTGTTTACATCAAATACCATATATACCAATCAATGATGTGGATTTACTTATTCAGCTATATATACAAATCCCTGATACGCGGTTTCCATACGGTTTACCTACATACATGTACCCGTACATATACGCTAACCTTGCCTTACCTATATTTGTGACGTGTCTGGTGTGGTTCAGTGAGCATTGAGCAGGTGTTCCGCATATTTTCTACTCTAGTAAGTCAATAGACCTTCAACTGTCATATACCTGACTGTCGACAACAACAATGGATGACAATCATAGGGGAAAGTGTTGTAGGAAGTATGATCTGTTACTTTATACACAGCCCTCCAACAGACTCGTACCAATGTCAAACCTAGGTCTATACAGGGCCCACCAACAGGCTAGTACCACTATCAAACCTAGGTATATACCAATGTCACAGAGCTCATCCACTGTCCACCAACACTAGAGTACTAGCAAAACAGGACTAGTCCAATACAAACCTAGGTCATAACGGGCATAGTGCCAATGTCAAACCTAGGCCTATACACGGCCCATCAACAGGCTAGTACTTATGTCAAACCTAGCACTATACAGGGCCCACCAACAGGCTAGTACCACTGTCAAACCTAGGCCTATACACGGCCCATCAACAGGCTAGTACTTATGTCAAACCTAGCACTATACAGGGCCCACCAACAGGCTAGTACCACTGGCAAGCCAAGGTCTATACAGGGCCCACCAACAGGCTAGTACCAATGGAAAACCTAGGTATATGCAGGACCCACCAACATGCTAGTGTCTTTGTCAAACCTAGATCTATAAAGGACCCACCAACAGGCTAGTACCACTGGCAAACCAAGGTCTATACAGGGCCCACCAACATGCTAGTACCATTGTCAAACCTAGACCTATACAGGACCCACCAACAGGCTAGTACCAATGGCAGGACCCACCAACAGGCTAGTACCAATGGCAAACTTAGGCTTATACAGGGCTCATCAACAGCTTATCTGGCTTGTACAAATATCAAACGTAGGCTTTTACAGGTTATATATATATTACCAATGTCACACCTAGGTCTATGTAAGGCCCTTCGACAGGCTGTCCAGCTTGTACCAATGCTAAACCTAGGTATGTACAGGAACCACCTACAGACTAGTACCAATATCAAACCTAGGTTTATAAGGTTATCCAGCTAGTACCTATGGCAAACCTATGTCTATTCAAGACTTACCAACAAGCTATCCGCCTTTAGTACCAATCGTACACCTATGCCTACACATGACCGAATAGCCTATTCGTCTAGTACCAATGTCAAACCTAGGTCAGTATAGGGCTACCGAACAGGCTATCCCGCAATTTTTCACACCTACTTCTATACGATAATATAATATATTTAATTTTTTTGCGATTTCTTCGCCCCATTCGTAAGCTTTTGGATTGCGTTTGGGAGAGGAGTCGGATAATACCCGTTGGTTGATGTTTTTTCTGTGAACTTCAGCTTCTTCCAGAAAACTCGACACATTCTTGAATAATTCTTTCTATAATTGGGCGGAACAACAATTAGATATACATGTATAATAAATCGTCAAAATGGTTTCATTAAAAATATTAACAACTTTGGTGATACATTAAATATATATGTATTAGATTACATGTAAATAAAATATAATAACACACAATTACTCTATCAAAATCTACCATGCATGTTATGTAACGTCCTTTTAGCCCTACTAACTCTATTTATAGCCTAATTGAACCTTTGAATTGCGATAAGGGAAGGAGTCGGGTTCTGCTCGTTGGTCGGTGTTTTTTCTCTGTAAAATCCAACCTGAGACATTCTTGAGTCATTCTTTATATTTATATAGCCGTATTTATATACGCTACACACAATATACATGTACCTATTAAAAATTACTTTACGACGCTAACATTCACGATTACATAAATCTTTATATGACTCGTTACAAAATTCACCATTTTGTCTCTTCTCTTTCAGAACGGGATCTCATTCTGCATTCATCGGCGAAAAAACTTTTCAAACGAAAGGGATAAAGTGGGTTTATGGATGGCGAGAAAGAATAGAAGATATTGTTACTTAACTTAGTAACACTCTATAGTGGAGGTGTATCATTGCTTAGCTAAGTTGGATGGTAAAGAATTCCGAACAATAGACAGCAATACCTATGCCAGCGACGGAAGGTGACGTACACAATAGCGACTGTTTTAATTTCAGTATTTATTCAATAAAATAGAAAAATGATATCCCCAAGGTGTTGTTAACCATATGGTTATAAAAGCCGACGAAGAAAGCTGCATTATTTGACGAACGATTCACACGCACAAATAGATGTGAGTGAAAAAGACAAGGTTTGACGGATGGAGCAAGATGTCCGACTCCATTGTGAAGAGGGAAGTTGGATGATAGACTAGAAAACTCAATTATGTATTGTACCTGGGGTTTGTCAGTGGTTCGCCCCGTAAATGTGTTCGACAGAGCCGCGCCTAGTAAGTTTTTTTTAAAGTACAACCGACAGGAAAGTGTAGCTCCGGATAACAAGGAAACAATTGTGGATTAGAAAGTTAATCATTTGATATTTTGATCAACACACTTGATTCACTACGATGTGACGGTTTGGGGGTTGAAATGTCATGCGTTAGTATGGATGTTTCCCAGGTTGGACAGATGTATACTTCATACAACTCTATGGATATTTTGGTGAATGTGGTTCTAGTTACTTGCAGACGTGGATTTATGTGTTTAAACAACAAAAGTGTTGAGGTTTTAAAGCTGTAAGAATTATGTATGCTTCATACAATCCTATGGACATTTTGGTGAATGTGGTTGTAGTTGCTTGCAGACGTGGATTTATGTGTTTAAACTTCAAAAGTGTTGAGGTTTTTAAGCAGTAAGAATTAAAGTACCGTGTTACAAACGAGTGGATGTTTCTGCTGTAGCAAAGATGTTCATATCGCTAGCATTGTGTTAACATGCCTGTTTACATATGGAGATATAAGATGAGAGGTAAATGTTTTTATCCAAAGTTATTTCAAAATTGGGTTAATGTTTCACCAACGTTATGCAACTCTACTGAGAGGTGTTAGTCAGCAACGTGTCCAGACCCTAATTAGCATCATTGTGTATTTAACAACAAAATGGAGACACTTTTGAGAACCAAAGTGATATGTGTTTCATATACTGTATAACATGAATTATTGGTGGGGACATTTGTTCTTGGTTTGAAGCTTTCAAATCATTTCGTGAATAGAAATACTCGTGGTCAGCCGATGGAAAAACAATGATAATGTTAATGTATAAACATCATTAGTTGTTTTATATTCATGGTACCATAGCAACCATAAAATCAACGAAAAATTTTACACCACGAAAATTAAATATTATGCAGTATGCTCTCAATAGTGTAGTCCCAACGAAAGTCTCCAATGGTACGTACGAGATGACGTCACCAAGGCCACGAGATGACGTCACCAAGATGTGTAGCTATATCTCAGACGTGGAAGGAACTATTGTTTTGTTATCTGTTTGGATGCCATTGTCATAAACAATAGTGACGTTATCAATGCAAAAAAGTGATATTTGAATTTTGTTTAGTCATCATGAGTGAAAAGTTATCACTTATTCCTTGGTGTATTGTGTTATCATCAAAAGTGACGGCGGATATTGCTTCTTGGAATAATACGGCTGAGGAATATCGAACATAAAAACCCATATAAAACATATGTTTTAATTATTAACGGTTGAATATAGGATGTCCATCCCAAATAATCATATTTTGTGTAGAATGCAAAATATTTCTTTCTAATCGTACATGTATGTGTGAAATGCCGTTTGAAAAATTAATTTCAGTAGAAAACTCTTCTATTTCTCATCCGAAGTGAAATATGAAACTTTTATCAGATTGTTTGAATTTGGATATATACTGTCAAACGTATAAATGTGGAATATTCAATACAAGCCACCATAATAGGGATGTGAATTAGCTACTGCTACAAAATACCACATGAGAATATGAATTATTTACTACAAAACACCATATTAGTGTTGTGGATTTTTTAAATTCAGAACACCATATAAGGAATGTGGATCATTTACTTCAAAACACCACATTAGCAATGTGGATTACTTACTACAAAACACCATATCAGGAATGTGGATTATTTACTTCAAAACGTTATTTGATGTGTGAAATGTGAAATGTGGAACTTCTACTACGAAATGTGTTGTTTTACTTAGAATACGGAATAGTATGAAGTGCACTTACATATGGTGAGAATTTTGTGAACATGTGTGTTGTAATTCGTTTGGATTAATATGAAGACCAAGACGACAAATGTAGGGTCCCTAGTGTCAAAGGTAAGTGTCTTGAAAACTTTTTAAGTAGAAAGATCGATCATGCATTTCTTTCTATTAAATCGTGATTGATTGATGTATATATTGATTGATTATTGATTAAATGATTGAAACATTTATTGATGATACTTTTACACCATCCTTCCAACTCTGGGTCGCTATGACAGAGTGGTTAAGGTGTCAAACATTCTACCTCCTCTGGTCTAGTAGGTAAAATGTCTAACTCCAGTTTTCAATGTTGAGTCTGAAACGTCTGGCATTCTACAAAAAGTCTTTCAGTTGCATATAGAGCAATTATCAGATACTGGCTGTGGGTCGATGATTTTCTCTGAGAGTTCCGACTTGCCGTCACCATCAAAGCCTGTCTAATTTTGAGATAGTAAAAGAAACCGTAAGTTTTCAGAGGAAAAGCCATCAAGCTACAGCTAGCACCTGGCGATTGCACCATGTGTGAATTGAACTCACAATCCAGAGGTTGAATGATAAAATGTCATACGCCTGACATTCAATCTCTTGACATGAAAGAAATATTCCATATTATAGAAATGATGTTTGCAATGTAGACAAAGAGACATATTAAACGCTAATTCATCATATTCTCAATTTTAATTCCGATTTCAAACAACTGACAAATGTCAAAGGCATTGTCTATATAGGTCTTCTCTCTATCATATTCTAACATGTAGGAAATGAATGAATAAGTTCGTTGTCTATTGACTTATTCGATGTAAATCGTACAGACAAATGATTACGTGAAGATTAACCTGTTTTCAAACTGGATTAAACTTCAGTATTGGCGATTCTTATACATATTTCTGTGATTTAACATTACATTAAACTTTAACAATCAGTTATACAAATACAGGAATTGTGTAAACACTTTGAGGTCTATTGATATAAATATCATGATGTAATCATGTTTACGATCTAATCTCTTTATCATTTGTACGTAGTAGGTACATATTGTGTCATTCACCTTTGTGTTCGGTACGCTGATATCAACAAGCGATAATGCAATTGTTGTATTTTCACGAGGAATATTTGTGTCTATTTCTTTTTTGACACAATATAAACATAGCATGTTTGTATTCAAAATGATCACGAATGATTGATAAAACTAATACAACATGTTTAAACTATTTGAAAAACAATATATTGTAAACATGAATGATGTGGTTGAGACATTAAAGCTTTTTCATAATGTTTTATAATAAACATAACACATTTGGATTCAAAATGATCACGGTGAAATAATAAAATGATCAATACTAATCAATTTCATATTCGTTTGCAAAATCTTGAATTTATTGGGAATATGAATATCAAAAATGCGTTGTAGCATTGATCCTCCATAGAGCCAGGGTTCCAATACGTCTTAATACTGGACAGCTTGGCATATAACCAGACGGTATTGTTACTGTAACATATGCAGGTCTCTTAACTTATCAGGCGCTACGTTTAATTCCTCTATAGGCAAAGCGATCTGGACATAAAAGCCCATTGACTCTCTACTCGCTGGTCATTGTAAGCTGTTGTTTTCGCTGTGAATGCACAGCCATACAGCCCGGTATTTAGCTATCATGTTTCAATCGTCGAGAAAGAAGTCTTTTTATGTCAATAGATTTTAATTCAAGCTAGTTGAATTCCGACGTATTCAGGAAAAGAAAAGAGCTTTAGCGACAAATTATAAAGAAAACTAAAGACTATTAAAATGGCCATTCTATTCCGTTTTATACGCCATTTCTATAGTGTTCTTTTCATAGTAGGCAACCGATACATGCTATGAATGTTTCGTAGATTAAGCGTACACTTGGTCAAAAGGTATATTTATTCTCTAACATGATATTACAACAACTGCCTCTGATCCTATCCGCCATAGCTTTAACAGTCTGCCTATAGTACAAGACGTCAATGTGTTTGTGCGGATAGAGAACGTCATATTCTATAATGTGGGATTTATGTGAATTACATGGATGCTCAGTAGCTCAAAGACTCCGGATCATTCGACTCCATGTTTAGGTAGGTGGTCCTATTTCTGTTTATTTATTTTGAAATTGAGACCTTGGACATCTACAATATAAAGTTTACACTGATAGTATTAATGATCGATATGTATTTATGATCGATATCCTCCCTGTATGAGTAAAACTTCAGGTTCATGGATATTTAAAATTACAAAAGCATAAAACATGATACCAAGTGATATTTAAAAATACCCAGATACGTCCATCATCCCTATGTATGGATGTGCATGTAGCGATATACACTCGCCTCAAGGTCATGACAGTTATGTGTGTTTTAGTTTAATGTTGTACAATGGTATAATACAAAATAAATGATGACAGTTTTATGTTCAAACATTACACAATGTTGCACGTGAAAAGTTTAGTGATTATCAACAAAAATATGTTAATATATCATTGATCATTTACTGATGCCAATTTTTTATCTATGCTAAAATATCAAAGATGACCTACTGATGTCACTTTATCCTAAAACGTTACTGATATCTGATTTCATTAAAATATAAGCATGCATGGACTGCCGATCTCATGGATATAGTAAAATTCCACTAGGAATAATCTATAATTTGCATTTACTTCGTAAAAGTCTTGACAATTTGTTATAAATAGTACACTATGTTACATAACGCATTAAGTGATTATGTTGAAAGAATGCATTCATGACCAATAAATGTCTTGAATTATTTTGATGATGTGACTAATGATGTAAATTTACATGCGCAGTGACACAATTACCAGATAATCTTAACAAGTGTTTGTACCAAGTTAGTTATCAAAAAGTTCTAATTTAATTATATTATCAAGATGACTATGCTTACCATACTAGTTGAAATATGACATAACTATTCAGGTTTCGTATGTATACTTTAACTTGCATGGTTATCTTAAAAATTATCAAAGCTTACCTCAAAGGATATCTTTAATGATCATTTTCATTTTCATGTAATATCATATTTTATTCAAAAAAGGGCATAAAAGGACACTTGATTACAACATTATCGAATTATATTATTCCAAATAAATAAGCTGTTTGTAGGACGGGAAACTTTACACAAATGTAAAACATTGAAGTGGGAAATCAAATTATTTCAACAGAATTTTGAGAAACACGAGATTTATAAATGAAAGCATTAATCTGCTTGCCATTAAAGATGCTCCACTGCGGACAGACCATAATCGATACCCATCATATGAACATTAACTGATGTTTAATCGTGTTTAAATATATGACTAATTAACACAAAAACATATGTAAAACTATTTTGTGCATGCGCAATCAGTACTTAATTCCATATAGGACAAATATGCCATGAAATTTATTAGGAATACAATTGATTATTTTTGATATATTTATCTTGAAGAAAAATAAAAAGCTCAAACTTTTCAATGGTGGTAATGGTGTAAACTAAGTAATTAATTTGTAACTGAAGAAAAATACTAATTCGTCTGCTCCTGTTTTTGATTGAGAAAAGAAATGCCATTCGTCCGCGGTGTAGCATCTTTAAATAACCATGGTTGATGATACGCCGTTTGATATTTGCAGGAGATAACAATTATATATCAATACTTTGAAAAGTGATCTTTGATATTTTATAAAATGTGACAAATAAATTCAGTTTCTGTTGATGCCTTGTCCATGCTGCTATACTTACGATTCATTCATTGTTATGCTCCATGGGGCATACGATCCGGTAAGCATAAACATTATAACAGGCATTAATAAGTAAAATAAGAGAGTCTGTTATCAATAGGATTTCTTAAGTTATATTTCATGTATATTTTTTTTCTTAACAAACTGTTGTTTAATATACAATGTATAAATATGTATACATATCTATACTGATTCAGATGCATAAATGCACCGACATACCATTGAGATAGAGGGAAATGTTGGATGAAATACCATGTACTTTGAAACAACTATCAAATGCAAGCCATTATAGGCCACACAATTTTAAACCAAGTTCAAATAGATCCTTGAAACTGTATTATTTTGTCAAAGTCAGTGGGCTAATACATATACTTAAAATCATTTAATCCATAGATATGTTTTGCCATTATAATATATAGTTCAATATATCATGCATTTGTGAGTTTCTGTTACTCTGATATACATTATGTAATTATCCTCAAATGGCTTAAAAATGCTCCACCGCTGACAAATGGTATTTTTTCACTATTAAAAACAGGAGCAGACGACTTTTTCTTCAGTAACAAAAGATACTTAATTTAACCATTATCCCCATTAAAAAGTTTGAGCTTCTGGTTTTACTTCAAGTTTAAAAATATTTAAAAAAAAACCCAATTAATTGCATCCCGAAAAAATTCAGTGGCACTATATTCTATATGGAATGAAGTAGTGATTGCTCATGCACCAAAGGCAAAATACATAAAAATAATTTTGTTAATTAGACATAGATATACACGATTAAACATCAATTATTGTTCAAATGATGAATATCATTTATGCTCTGTCGGCGGTGGGACATCTTTAAAAGACTGTCCTCTTCCAGGTTGAGGTTATTGTTAAAATACCCTACATGGATCCTATCATTAAATATTCAAATGATGCATTTTTATTGAGAAATGCCAAATGGATTAGACAGCAGGAGTTGACTATATATGTCTTCTCCCTAATTAATGTAATCAAGGTATTTTAATTAAAACCCCATAAAACAATAGACGATTATGACATATTGTGATCTTTATTATAAAGTGTTGGACATTATGCTAGTTTCCTCACCTCTCACGCATGCCTTTGTGGTTTAAATCAAATTGTCACCAAGTAGTCATCATCTGTGAATATAACAACAGTGATAATTGTTGGTCGGGGGTTTTCCTTGGGATCTCCGTTTTCTGGCACTATTTTATCATAACACATAGTTATCAAATACTCCTGTCGTCAAATATAAATGTATATATACATTAATGAAGACATATTTTAAATCTGACCTATTTAACTACATACTGCAATCTTTCGTCATTTTTATTATTGGTATCCATGAATGATACAAATATCTGAATTTCCTATCTATCTGAACATTGACTGGCCTTCAAAATATCATACTTAGTATCTGATGAGTTACATACAGCAGTTTTTCGCCGTTTTATCCATATTTATTCATGAATGATACCAACGTCTGCATTTCTTATCTATCTGAAAATTGGCTTACATTCCATATGTCATACTCGGAATCTGAAATAGTAAATACGTGTTATAAGCTGGTCTCCCCCCCCCTACACACACACACACACACACACACACACATTTCCCCTGTATTGTTACTTTCCTGCTCTCCGTTTATTACATGCTTTTCACAGTGTTATCAAACAGGCTGATAATATATTATTTGTAAAATAGAAATTGAATACAAAGAAGATAAAAGGCGAGTTTATCAGAGGTCAGGATTTGTAAATCTCGATATAATTCATACATTCTAGCCTTCTTCATATGACGACACATGCCCATTGAAGTTCTCCACTAACGACTTTAATAGGTTCGTATTTTATGTAGTAATGTTTGAGTAAAGTTACAGGTATTGACGGTGGTTTCAATACTCTCTCCATGGATGTCAAGGTGTTGCGGCTAACGTTCATAATAGCTGTTTCAATAAAATGTGATATAATTCAATATGGGACGCCATGTTAACACCATTTGAAAAGCACAATGCTATCTGGTGGCCAGAAACATACTTAAGTATGACACATTGATATATGTCATATATATTATTTGGTGCTGTGACATCACTTCCTTTTTTACCACAAACTATCACTATAATGAACACTTTGGGTTATGCAGACCGACTAACCATTCGGGTGAGTAACCTTTGACTGTGGCGCCATTGTAAGGGTGTCTGTTATTCTATCACTGGCCTTACACTTTTGGATGTTTTACTCACGATAAGACATTTGATGATCATTTTCAAAAGCAACGCGAAATCGGTAAGAATGATTTAATAGGATTATTTAACAAAACTGGACTATGACAACGTATTCGAATCATTCAATGAGTTAAAACTTGTTTAAGTTCTGTGTCCTTTTGTTTCTGGTTAAATGGGCCTTCGACGGGATAAATTCGTTACATATTCTGTTATAATAACCTAATACGGAAAAAATATCGGGTCTAAAAGAAACACGTGACTGGACTCTGGTTTCCTCTGATATCGAACCATTTACTGTGTGATACTTGTATGTCAAAACAATTGGAATGAAAAGAGGACTTCAGACCACAAATGTTTTTTTTTTTTTAATTTACAGTGAAAAAGTGTTTTCTGGAGCATTTGTGTTCTTGTCCTAAGATGTTATTATTCTGTCATTCTGAAACAACTTGGAGACTTTGATGAATAGTAAGAGCTTTGCAATACCATACCATTGAATAACGCTGTAGCTGTACAATCCAACTGCGAGACGATCTGTAAATTGCAGATATTGAATTCTGATAATACACGTATCTAAAGCTATCAGATGGTTTCAAACATTTATATAGATTTTTTTCAAAAGTTTCCCAATTTGTTTGAAATACGATGCTTTTAAGCTTTCCAATGAACTTTCTCTGATACAAGTTAGCGAAGGAGTTCTATTGGTTTTCTATGTTGTTCAGACCATGCATAGCTACGCGTTGCCATACGGTACAGAAACTTGTCGTTGGACGCTTTAGAATTCCAAAAGAAAGGATATTGAATACCATTCCAGAAATAAAAGTCGTTTTCAGCTCTAGGGGCGCTGTTTCCACATGAGAAGGATGGCTTTATAATATGATGGAGAAAGGGAATTGAAATGTTTCTCGAAAATAAAAGCTTGCGTTCCAGCTTTTAGATAGCGGTGTACTACTGCTGGCTTTGTTTGAAACACGAGAGGAGACATGATTTCTCTTTCATTGCCCAAATTAGCAAGGATTCTGTTGTGAAGTCGCGATGCTTGTATGAGAAGCTGCATTGGAGAATTTAAGGACTCTTAACACAAAAGAGAGCTATTGGATGGCATCTGCACCAGCGGAGGATGTGGATGAAAGGAAAGAAGGATATCAAAATGGGTTGCCATGGCAACACAAATGCTGAAATACACGACTTCGTTATCTAGACATTGCAGGTTCAGTCCAGTTGGTGTGATTGCTTGGGAACGCTGTGTAGGTTACTTCAGAACAGGACTTTAATCTCGTGGATTAAAAGTTATGTTGTTTCGATGATTTGAGATGATTATGATAGCATGAAAGATGACGTTGACAAATGACGTGAACAGTGGAATGACAAGAATGTTTTGCGATGATTTTATGTGTGGTTTATGATGAATTAAATTCATCGCGTGGAGGTTTGGTGATGTTGTGAAATGTTGTGAAATGATGTTCTGGATTTTTGTGATGACTTCGAATGATGACGTAATCACATTATGAACACACATGGTGATGTACTTCGAGTGATTACGTAATCACATTATGAGCACACATGGGAATTTACTTCGTGTGATGGCGTAATCACATTGTGAGCACATATGTTGTCGTCGGTTGACAGTATGACTATATGACCAGAAGGTAAGCTAAATTAATTATATCTTATCTAACAACAAAATGATAACGCAGAACCATATGGGTACATGAATCACGTATGATGAAGCCTATGTTTATTTTTTTTTCTTTCTTGTCTCCCATCTTTCACATCTTGAAAAACATCAATAATTTAATAGGTCAACCTTGAGAATTTCTCGATAAGGCAATTATCTACCCCATGCGGATACGACACCATGACCCAGATGTGGAGAGCTAGTCGTTAAAGGTCAGAAACATTAACTCCTCCACCCCTGAAGATACATTTGAACTCTTCTAAAACTAAGATCGGGACAGTTCAATATAGAATTTCAGGGGTGAACGAGTTTGCCAATGCGCCACCGCCCTTCAACTTGCTACTTAAATGTTCTAAGTTAATATTTAATTGTTGCCGATTGAGGTTTCCTAAAATATCTAGGATCTTAAACGTCTAAACGTGATCTTGTGATTTAATGGCACGATTGTACAATCGTCGGAAATCGTGATAAGTGTAGTGTAGCGAAGTGCAATCGACCGTGGGCATTCGACAATGATAAATTTATGGAAATAACATGATTTCTTGGAATTTACTCAAAATATCGAAGGCGGCATCGTTTATAAGTCAGATGGTGCAATAGACCCACGAGTTACAAGCAACCTTGGTAATTCCAGTTGTACCATACATGTACATCTAGCTTGGCCTTCTAATACTCAGTGGGGGTAAACACTTGTACATGAAGTGTAAAAATAGCAAACAAATAAAATCGAAAATTTGTTTTCTATAAATATATATATATATATAACAACATGCAAATGTTAATCTAAGAAATTTGGAAATATTATTGAATTGGAAAGGTTCTCGTATAACTATTCATGGTTTCTAAAGTTGGTTTGGACAAGTTCCATATATACATATGTATGAACTAAGTCAAAATGACAACATCGTCGGCTAGTATACATTTTAGGGAGTATTTTATTTGGCCTTACAGTAAAGTTAAGGAATCAAGATTTATAATGTTTAGGTCTTCAGGACCAACCATATAATGAAATACGTCAGGGGTTGTTTAATATCAAATGCATTGTTGATGTTGAACGCCCATACATTTTAATTCGACGAAACAATCAACCTTGATGATTGTCATCGGTCAAAAATATTTTCTGCTTTATCTGTTAGCATGACCCTAATAATGTTAAATTTCCGCCAGCTACCCAGAAGAGGGACCGTGAGTTTATCAGAACAAACCAGTGAAAAACACCTTAATACTAGCTTCTGTAAACGTTAATATGATAATCATTTATTTTTGTACACCAGTTTGCCATTAATGCACCTGGTAATGAATTGTTCATTGTGTTGTCGTGCAATTATTAATGCATGTAATTCAGTGGCAATGAAATAATCGACATTTTATTTGAAGTTTAATATCGCATTGTCGTTTGATGGTTACACGTTCAAGGGGAAATAACTCAATTTTATTGTTTTGAAGACAAATGCAAGTTTTTCCGAATTTATTTTCTTAGTTTGAAGCCCTCAATTTAGTTTTTTAAGAGTCAAAAGTAGATATTATAGCTAAAGAAAGTGTTAAATTTAGTATAAAAAATTAAAGCAATCGAATAAACAAAATTTAAAAAAAGGATTATAACTATCAAATGTACTTGAATTCATTCCAAAGGGTATGCTCAGCATACTTTTGCATGAAAAATAACAAATAAACTTCAAACGTAAATAAGTATGTTGATTTCTTACCAATAAAATATTCACTCTTTGTTGAAATAATTTTTAATAGACGGATACTAGATATATTAATTGTGTTACAATTATTACCCCTTGGCTCTGTTTCTAGACACTTTACCCTGTAGATGTTTGGCAACAATGTTTTTTCAATGTTTGTTGTAGTGTCATTATAAACGGAAGGTAATCGATAACATGTTCTGGTCGAAGGGAGATAACTCGCAGTTGTTTAAGCAACGTTTACAGGTCAGTTATATAATTACATGTCTTGTCTAAGTGTGTGCTTTTCGTAACGAAAAGTTTTATGTTGCTTTTATATATGTAATACCTAATGGCATTCCTCGACAATGCATAAGATTTTGAATCCGCAATGCCATCGACGTTATAAGGGAAACATTATTTGGTTAAAATTAATATAGGGGTGGGAGGGGGGTTGATGAAAATGTTATCAACGGCTAATTACAGTTCAACGATAATTTTCAAATTAAGATATAATAATTTATTGAAATACTAACTGTACAATTTTTATAAGACTCTTAGGAACTCTGTTCTTTGATTACTTGCTTATTTTAATGAAAATATAACAATACGTTTGGCAACAAATGAGAAGTGAAAATTACACTAATTATGTGAATAATTATAGGTCCACTACCTTTTCGGAAAAAAACCACCAAATATGTACATGAAAGATTTTCATCATAGTTTATGTGAACAATGAAGATTCATTTCGCTGTTTTGCCGTCGAACGCAGTCATAGTCATATACAGAGCGGTATTTAGGACGACGGCGGGAAATATAAGACGACCCGCGTTATGAAAATTCAAATTCAATTTATTTCAATTAAATTGTTCAGAAGATGATGTTGAGTGTTGTATAAACGGTAAGCTAATACCTTTTGCGTCCCTACAAATAATCAATATCGTTTTACATTGCGTTGTGAAAAAATGAAAGGCGTTTGCAAACGGCATTGGACCTTTAATTTAATCATCTTTTTGACACATTTTCAAAAATGTCGCATTTTATATACTTGTAATACATATATGTATGTATGTACTCATGCTTCATACATTTGGGACTAGTCCATATTACTTATTACTAAATTTTAACTAATTTCAATTTGGATTTCAAAATTTAAAAAATACATATGTTTATATTTGTATACCGATAGGTAACTAAAAGTTAAAATGAAGGCTCCAGAGGGAGTCGAACCCTCGACCTCCAGTTTACTAGACTGGCGCTCTAACCAACTGAGCTATGGAGCCGATAGTTCAAAGTGAAATCTTATTTGATAAGAATTCACGCACTATCCCGCGGGCTAAAGAAGAGACACGTGTCACAATAGATTAGTAAGTCATTGATTTACGTGTATTGTAGAATTAACAGTGTCATATGTGAGGACAGCTAGAATTTCTGATATAATACGACAGCTGCATACTACGATTTTGACTGCAAAGATAAATAAAAAAAATGTTTTAAGATGAAATACAAAGAAAATTTGTCTGGGTAACTTTAAGATAGGGTAAAACGGGAGATTTAGCGAGTGTGGGAGATTCCGTGTGGTGGTATTTAATTCCGGGAGCGCAAGATAATAAAAGCAAATAAAATTCAAACTGACGTCACACTATTACATACAGTATTCTATTTTCTTATGCGCCCGAAAGTATTTATGTGTACAATTTCACTATAAACAACAACTTACATACATATCCGCAAAAAAAAAAAAAAAAAAATATCGTTAAAATGCCTACGCTATTTACAGAAGATCGGTTATAATGTTTATAGGTATAGTGTATTATATCCCCAAAAATGATAAGGTATACAAACGGAGGAGAATGTCAACCATGTATGTCATATGAGCTAGTTTGAATCTTATTTCTTCCGACTTAGCAACACAGATATTATGACAATGATTAATGTTACTTTGGATGTACACCTATGCGAAGTCAATATTCCTTAATGAAACTTTTTTTCTGGTGCAGAATTTTGGAAATAGGAGTTCATACCATTGAGGAAGCCACTCAATGATACCTATTTGACAATCGAAAATTCAAAATTACAAAATGTACAAAAAGTGGTTAGTTAGAAAAAGACTGATTTTTCAGTGCCCGGATCTTGGCTGCAATGGCTGAGTGATTAATTCTACCAAAAGTCTTTATCCCTTAATCGTCCTCACTACTCCATGGGTTAGTATCACTGTCGTTATATCAACTATATAACGACAGTGATAGTAGCCCCTAGAGTATTGAGGGTAATCATATAACGACAGTGATAGTAGCCCCTAGAGTATTGAGGGTAATCATATAACGACAGTGATAGTAGCCCCTAGAGTATTGAGGATAATCATATAACGACAGTGATAGTAGCCCCTAGAGTATTGAGGATAATCATATAACGACAGTGATAGTAACTCCTGGAATATCAAAGATGCTCTATATAACGACAGTGATAGTAGCCCCTAGAGTATTGAGGATAATCATATAACGACAGTGATAGTAGCCCCTAGAGTATTGAGGATAATCATATAACGACAGTGATAGTAGCCCCTAGAGTATTGAGGGTAATCATATAACGACAGTGATAGTAGCCCCTAGAGTATTGAGGATAATCATATATTTACAGTGATAGTAGCCCCTAGGGTATTGAGGATAATCATATAACGACAGTGATAGTAGCCCCTAGAGTATTGAGGATAATCATATAACGACAGTGATAGTAGCCCCTAGAGTATTGAGGATAATCATATAACGACAGTGATAGTAGCCCCTAGATTATTGAGGGTTATCATATAACGACAGTGATAGTAGCCCCTAGAGTATTGAGGATAATCATATAACGACAGTGATAGTAGCCCCTAGGGTATTGAGGATAATCATATAACGACAGTGATAGTAGCCCCTAGAGTATTGAAGATAATCATATAACGACAGTGATAGTAACTCCTGGAATATCAATGATGCTCTATATAACGACAGTGATTGTAGCCCCTAGATTATTGAGGGTAATCATATAACGACAGTGATAGTAACTCCTGGAATATCAATGATGCTCTATAATAACGACAGTGATAGTAGCCCCTAGAGTATTGAGGATAATCATATAACGACAGTGATAGTAACTCCTGGAATATCAAAGATGCTCTATATAACGACAGTGATAGTAACTCCTGGAATATCAAAGATGCTCTATATAACGACAGTGATAGTAGCCCCTAGATTATTGAGGGTAATCATATAACGACAGTGATAGTAACTCCTGGAATATCAATGATGCTCTATATAACGACAGTGATAGTAGCCCCTAGGGTATTGAGGATAATCATATAACGACAGTGATAGTAACTCCTGGAATATCAAAGATGCTCTATATAACGACAGTGATAGTAGCCCCTAGAGTATTGAGGGTAATCATATAACGACAGTGATAGTAACTCCTGGAATATCAATGATGCTCTATATAACGACAGTGATAGTAGCCCCTAGAGTATTGAGGATAATCATATAACGACAGTGATAGTAGCCCCTAGAGTATTGAGAGGGTAATCATATAACGACAGTGATAGTAACTCCTGGAATATCAAAGATGCTCTATATAACGACAGTGATAGTAGCCCCTAGAGTATTGAGGATAATCATATAACGACAGTGATAGTAACTCCTGGAATATCAAGGATGCTCTATATAACGACAGTGATAGTAGCCCCTAGAGTATTGAGGGTAATCATATAACGACAGTGATAGTAACTCCTGGAATATCAAAGATGCTCTATATAACGACAGTGATAGTAGCCCCTAGAGTATTGAGGATAATCATATAACGACAGTGATAGTAGCCCCTAGATTATTGAGGATAATCATATAACGACAGTGATTGTAGCCCCTAGGGTATTGAGGGTAATCATATAACGACAGTGATAGTAGCCCCTAGGGTATTGAGGGTAATCATATAAACGACAGTGATAGTAGCCCCTAGGGTATTGAGGATAATCATATAACGACAGTGATAGTAGCCCCTAGAGTATTGAGGGTAATCATATAACGACAGTGATAGTAACTCCTGGAATATCAAAGATGCTCTATATAACGACAGTGATAGTAGCCCCTAGAGTATTGAGGATAATCATATAACGACAGTGATAGTAGCCCCTAGAGTATTGAGGGTAATCATATAACGACAGTGATAGTAACTCCTGGAATATCAAAGATGCTCTATATAACGACAGTGATAGTAGCCCCTAGAGTATTGAGGATAATCATATAACGACAGTGATAGTAACTCCTGGAATATCAAAGATGCTCTATATAACGACAGTGATAGTAACTCCTGGAATATCAAGGATGCTCTATATAACGACAGTGATAGTAGCCCCTAGAGTATTGAGGATAATCATATAACGACAGTGATAGTAGCCCCTAGAGTATTGAGGATAATCATATAACGACAGTGATAGTAACTCCTGGAATATCAAAGATGCTCTATATAACGACAGTGATAGTAGCTCCTGGAATATCAATGATGCTCTATATAACGACAGTGATAGTAACCCCTGGAATATCAAGGATGCTCTATATAACGACAGTGATAGTAGCCCCTAGAGTATTGAGGATAATCATATAACGACAGTGATAGTAACCCCTGGAATATCAAGGATGCTCTATATAACGACAGTGATAGTAGCCCCTAGAGTATTGAGGATAATCATATAACGACAGTGATAGTAGCCCCTAGAGTATTGAGGATAATCATATAACGACAGTGATAGTAGCCCCTAGAGTATTGAGGATAATCATATAACGACAGTGATAGTAGCCCCTAGAGTATTGAGGATAATCATATAACGACAGTGATAGTAGCCCCTAGAGTATTGAGGATAATCATATAACGACAGTGATAGTAGCCCCTAGGGTATTGAGGATAATCATATAACGACAGTGATAGTAGCCCCTAGAGTATTGAGGATAATCATATAACGACAGTGATAGTAGCCCCTAGAGTATTGAGGGTAATCATATAACGACAGTGATAGTAGCCCCTAGAGTATTGAGGGTAATCATATAACGACAGTGATAGTAGCCCCTAGAGTATTGAGGGTAATCATATAACGACAGTGATAGTAGCCCCTAGAGTATTGAGGATAATCATATAACGACAGTGATAGTAACTCCTGGAATATCAAAGATGCTCTATATAACGACAGTGATAGTAGCCCCTAGAGTATTGAGGGTAATCATATAACGACAGTGATAGTAACTCCTGGAATATCAATGATGCTCTATATAACGACAGTGATAGTAGCCCCTAGAGTATTGAGGATAATCATATAGCGACAGTGATAGTAACTCCTGGAATATCAATGATGCTCTATATAACGACAGTTATAGTAGCCCCTAGAGTATTGAGGGTAATCATATAACGACAGTGATAGTAGCCCCTAGAGTATTGAGGGTAATCATATAACGACAGTGATAGTAACTCCTGGAATATCAATGATGCTCTATATAACGACAGTGATAGTAGCCCCTAGAGTATTGAGGATAATCATATAACGACAGTGATAGTAACTCCTGGAATATCAAGGATGCTCTATATAACGACAGTGATAGTAGCCCCTAGAGTATTGAGGGTAATCATATAACGACAGTGATAGTAACTCCTGGAATATCAAAGATGCTCTATATAACGACAGTGATAGTAGCCCCTAGAGTATTGAGGATAATCATATAACGACAGTGATAGTAACTCCTGGAATATCAAAGATGCTCTATATAACGACAGTGATAGTAGCCCCTAGAGTATTGAGGATAATCATATAACGACAGTGATTGTAGCCCCTAGAGTATTGAGGGTAATCATATAACGACAGTGATAGTAACTCCTGGAATATCAATGATGCTCTATATAACGACAGTGATAGTAGCCCCTAGAGTATTGAGGGTAATCATATAACGACAGTGATAGTAACTCCTGGAATATCAAAGATGCTCTATATAACGACAGTGATTGTAGCCCCTAGATTATTGAGGGTAATCATATAACGACAGTGATAGTAACTCCTGGAATATCAATGATGCTCTATATAACGACAGTGATAGTAGCCCCTAGAGTATTGAGGATAATCATATAACGACAGTGATAGTAACTCCTGGAATATCAATGATGCTCTATATAACGACAGTGATAGTAGCCCCTAGATTATTGAGGGTAATCATATAACGACAGTGATAGTAACTCCTGGAATATCAATGATGCTCTATATAACGACAGTGATAGTAACTCCTGGAATATCAAAGATGCTCTATATAACGACAGTGATAGTAGCCCCTAGAGTATTGAGGATAATCAATATAACGACAGTGATAGTAACTCCTGGAATATCAATGATGCTCTATATAACGACAGTGATAGTAGCCCCTAGAGTATTGAGGATAATCATATAACGACAGTGATAGTAGCCCTAGAGTATTGAGGATAATCATATAACGACAGTGATAGTAGCCCCTAGAGTATTGAGGATAATCATATAACGACAGTGATAGTAGCCCCTAGAGTATTGAGGAATATATAACGACAGTGATAGTGTAGCCCCTAGAGTATTGAGGATAATCATATAACGACAGTGATAGTAGCCCCTAGAGTATTGAGGATAATCATATAACGACAGTGATAGTAGCCCCTAGAGTATTGAGGATAATCATATAACGACAGTGATAGTAGCCCCTAGAGTATTGAGGATAATCATATAACGACAGTGATAGTAGCCCCTAGATTATTGAGGATAATCATATAACGACAGTGATAGTAACTCCTGGAATATCAAAGATGCTCTATATAACGACAGTGATAGTAGCCCCTAGATTATTGAGGGTAATCATATAACGACAGTGATAGTAACTCCTGGAATATCAAAGATGCTCTATATAACGACAGTGATAGTAGCCCCTAGAGTATTGAGGATAATCATATAACGACAGTGATAGTAACTCCTGGAATATCAAAGATGCTCTATATAACGACAGTGATAGTAGCCCCTAGAGTATTGAGGATAATCATATAACGACAGTGATAGTAGCCCCTAGATTATTGAGGGTAATCATATAACGACAGTGATAGTAGCCCCTAGAGTATTGAGGATAATCATATAACGACAGTGATAGTAGCCCCTAGAGTATTGAGGATAATCATATAACGACAGTGATAGTAGCCCCTAGAGTATTGAGGATAATCATATAACGACAGTGATAGTAACTCCTGGAATATCAAAGATGCTCTATATAACGACAGTGATAGTAGCCCCTAGAGTATTGAGGATAATCATATAACGACAGTGATAGTAGCCCCTAGAGTATTGAGGATAATCATATAACGACAGTGATAGTAACTCCTGGAATATCAAAGATGCTCTATATAACGACAGTGATAGTAGCCCCTAGGGTATTGAGGGTAATCATATAACGACAGTGATAGTAGCCCCTAGATTATTGAGGATAATCATATAACGACAGTGATAGTAACTCCTGGAATATCAAAGATGCTCTATATAACGACAGTGATAGTAACTTCCTCTTTAATCAGTGACCGACACCATTCCCAAATAAAAAAACATAAGTAATATATACATAGTTATGTTGGATATGTTTTAAAAGAAGTGCATGTATTTCATCTGATTTTAATGCTACAAGTTGATGTTAAGTTTGTCAGGATCTTTATCTATGACATATATGTATTATTTCTGATAATCGTAAGGAACCACAGAGACCGAGTTATGAAGATGTCCCAATATTTTACAATTCTATTTAAATACAGATCCTTATCATCACTTCCTCCTCTCCATTCGGGGTGATCATTGGTATTTTTATTCTTCATTTTTTATTAGATTGAATATTTTGCTATTATGATGTGGACTCCAAATTCATGTGGGACAGTTACCAGATATCAATCCGGCCGTAGGTCCGTGGTTTTCCCCTGGTAGTCCGGCTTTCATGTACATGTAAAATCTAAGTAAAAATATATATACATATCTATATATGATTTTATGGCGTAAAATATTTTGAAACTTGTATTCGTAGTTATATGTACATTGATTATTATTGATAATGAGTAACGGTGACGGGTAGGTGTACACTTTCATTGATGCAATATTAACATACAGAGTTATAGATATTAGTAAATATTAATGATGTGGTTATTTAGTGATAGTAATAGGTTCGGAAACTGGTCAACTTTTTTCTGAAGTCTACATTTTTTCACATATTTTTTTTTCCAAAATAGGCTACAAAATATTTTACGGGTTCATAGTAATACGTAAAGCTAGGAGTGATGCAAATACACTTTTAATCAACGTACATTGTAGTTACGTTTTTGTAAAGGAGTGAAAAATATAACTTATATCTGTTGAAGAACTGTACGGTTATCGGAGTTACCTCCCTTACACCAATGCCAGGCCGTTCGGTTGATGCTCCGGGGATCGATAAGTCACAGCTCGTGTCCTTCAGCTGTTGAGTTACACGAGATACTGAACTAATTACAGAATCACTGATCCATGTTAATTTCATAATTCAATTTAAAACAGTCATATCGTGGGCTAAGCAAGATTACTGACTGATCTCGATAACGGACTATTGAACATCCTTATTGTAAATTTGTTTAGTCACAGTACCCTATATTATTTCGACAATATACATTTACACATGTAATGTCATACCCAAGAAACCTATATATATATATATCTATGTAATAAAGTTCAATAATATACATGTAAACAATCTTTTCTTTAAAGAATTAAAAAACAGCAATATTTGTAATATATAATGAAATCATTAAAACGACATATAAATTGTGCTTTCTATGATACAGTATATACAAAAATATACAAAATGTATGAGTACTTAATTAGTTACTTCTCTCGGTGAGTTTCTTCTTTTATCATGAAAAAAATCTCTATTTGAGATTTACATTGAATTTGAAGAGTATTGTGGGGAAAACACATTCTAGAAATCTACTGGTTTGGTAAAAAAAATTTTGCTGCGACCAGCTGAATACGTGTACCAATAAACTGTTTTCTGCATTATCACAAACTATTCTATCGATTACCCAGCTAATTATATAACCGGGTGGTTAAAATATCCATGCATGATTATGAAAAAACAAACAAATAAAATATGTATGCATTTTCAGCAATTAAAACTAAACGGGATCTACAGATTCAAGAAGAATCAACATTGATGATAGGATCAATTTAATTTTGATTTGGAAATCACAATCTTGATTGGTTTTTTAAGTGTCGTGTAATTTAGAACAGCCGATTCTGATAGACAGTTTAGTTAATGACAATGACAATAATTTTATTCTCGTGAACATACCAACAGTAGTGTAGACTTCACATAGCCAGGTTTAATGGGTAAAATCATGGATAATCATAACAATATGAAGTAAATTATAATGAACATGAAAAATATTTTGTCTTTTATCATATTATCCCTTTGACCTGCTTAATTATCAAGATCGCTTTTGATTAATGCTGATTTCGTATTGATAAATCTGTAAATCATTATCATTCATTATCAAACTGATTTACGACCCAATTTTATTTTTAAATAAAAGCTCTTTTTTATTTTCAAATAAAATATTTTTACACATATTGTTGTTACGGCCAGCAAGGTGACATTTTATGATCTTGAAGCGATAAATCTTTAACTTGTCATATTCATGAGATCAGTACCTTCCTGGGTTAGCACTTTTCATGATTTCATTATAATGACTTGTACACCCAATTTAATGCTGAAAATTACTAATTGACAACCCCGCAAATAGCCTTCATTATTTTTAAGAGGTCAAACTTTAACCTCGGGAAATTAAACCGAAAGTTATTTGAATGATTTCAATTTTCTCTATTATTTTCTACTCAAAATAAAATGCATTGTATGCGAACAACCGTTTATTTCAAAATCTTTATTTTATTTATCTGCAAATTGAAAATGAATGATTTTCTATCGGAGACAGTTTCCTCTGGTATTAAGACAACCAATTTTGTAAAAATGACTATCACGGTGATAACGGCCTCTTTTTTTTTTTTTTTTTTTTTTTTTTTTTTTTTTTTCTTTGAATACGCATGATTTTACTTCTCTCTGTTTCCTACTTCTTTTCTTTCTTATTCTCTTATTCTCATTCCTTCCTTTTTATCCTTTAGTTCAGTACTACTGTTTGACTGTTTTCGTAACCTACGCCACAAGGTACCTGTATAATTAACAGTAAATTGATTTGGGCCCTAATAAGGCTCTTATGGTGCCATATCTTCGGGCTAAAAGCGCGCGCGTAACAAAAACTAACCACTAAGAAATATCCCCAGGTTTTTAACACTTTCTTCGCTATTCCGGAACCCGCCCGTCCAATCCGTCCCCTAAAATATATCCCTCCAGGGTTTAGAAGAGACCTGACGTGTTGAGTAATTAGACCTGACTAATTATCCGTCTAATTGGAAGGATGTTTTCCGGACCAAAATCTCCGGAATCGGACCGCGGTGTAGACGTTTCAATTAAGGTATTTTTCTAGTAGAGATTAATTTGATTTGGAGCGATAAAGCCTTGTGTCAAAATATTTGATTCACATGTAATAAAAACGTCACTTCAACCTATTTTACTCTCACGTGTCCAGCGCGAGGTGTTAACTACAATAATAGGCGGTTACGTATAGATCTCCGGCCAATTTGAAGTGGTCAGTGTAAGAACTGACCAGTATAATTGATTTTATATATATTTATTTCACAGATTAAGTCTCGGTGTTTTGCAAGTGTGATTTTTAACGAGAAATACGTAATGTTTTATTGGGATCAATTTTATTGACGGTTACATAGACTTTGAAAGTAGAGTCCAAACGATTTCCAGACAGTCATTGTATATATAAGTCAATGCCAAAAAATAGTGTTCATTCGATAATGAATTTTATTATATCTTTTTAGACTTGAAATTGCATTATTATATCTTTTTTAGACTTGAAATTGCATCTGAATAGTTTTACAAAATTGTATTTTTATTATGATACAGGCCAGTTTTATAGTAAAATTAAAATCAGGAAAAATCATGTACATTTGTATTATGTACATGTAGCCTAAATGCGTGTATGTTTATTCTAATTGAGGTGACTTCAGATGTACATATGAACCGGTTCCAGATTCCACAAATATTTTTTTACAAACTTATGAAAAGTTTCAAATCATATTCGTCAAATAAAACCAATTAGAACTCTTACAAGTCTTAAAGAATAAAAAAAAAAATTGAAATGTGTCAAAGAATAATGATTTTCCCAAAGATCTTTTAAATATAACCTAGCATATATACATATATTACTTTTAGGGTAGTCACAAATTAAAAAGTATTTGAACATCTTGCTTGAATTGGACGGGCGAGGTGTAGTTCTATTTAGGTAAAGATGGATTACCTCCCTTTGAACGTTAGAGAAGTGGGTAGCAGACATACAGACGGTCCACTGTTTAGAGAGAAAAAATGAAATAATTGTTAACGTTACGTGACTCAATGTCTTTGATGTACATGCATTTAATTTATATCGATAATCGTTTCCCTTGTTAAAGTATTTAACTCGTCTAGCGGAAACACTCATTCTTGGTCATACTTTTCTCCCTACGTCATGAAATGTAATAATGAGATAGCACTCCTTTTAATTGCATTTTCACCACTTGGTGTGATTCTTAGCCCGGTTAATATAAAAAAATATAATTCTGATTGACTAATAACCAAAATTTTTCAATGTGAATATTCCTTCTAAATGCGAATACAATGTAGATGAATCTGATCAATAGAAATATTTTACACCGTTTAATATATAGATTTGAAACTTATAAAATGAATGTTAATTTTACTCCGCTTAATATGTAATTCAAATACTTTTAATTTTGTTTTAATTTCGGTTAATGTGTATTTTCTCCGCTTAATATCAACATTAATAAAAACACATTGATTGTCTGACTTGTGTTACTTGTATCTCATGCTGTACATATATCGGGCTACATACTATACTCATATCGTATTCACAAACAGTAGGCTATCGTTTTACCCATATATTGATTATATTAATATATTTATTGAAATCGATTGGTGTTTATTGAGAACAGGAAACGCGAGTAGATTTGTGCTTGAAAATAAACAGCTAGTATCTATTTGACATGTGGAATGGACTATCAGCCAGTATTTGTTTATTGTTTAAAATATCTGAGTCATATGTAGAAAGTTGACACACTAACCTTGATTGAATAGGATTCCTGAGTTTTCAATTTATTTAGTTTCGTTTCACAAATAATTTTCGTCATTTTATGTTTTTTAACGTTTCTTTTTGATCTGAATGACATACATACAATATAAATGAAATACATTAAATGTATGATGTAAATTTATATGTAAATTGTATGTATATTGACATTCATACAATGCAAATTGTATGTAATTGTATGAAGGTGCACTGTAATTACACATACTGTACATTGTATGTAGGTACACTGTAATTACACACACTGTACATTGTATGTAGGTACACTGTAGTTACACACACTGTACATTGTATGTAGGTACATTGTATTTACACACACACAGTACATTGTATGTATATATATACACTGTAGTTACACACACTGTACATTGTATGTAGGTGCACTGTAGTTACACACACTGTACATTGTATGTAGGTACACTGCAGTTACACACACTGTACATTGTATGTAGGTACACTGTAGTTACACACACTGTACATTGTATGTAGGTACACAGTAGTTACACACACACTGTACATTGTATGTAGGTACACTGTAGTTACACACACTGTACATTGTATGTAGGTACACTGTAATTACACACACTGTACATTGTATGTAGGTACACTGTATTTACACACACACTGTACATTGTATGTAGGTACATTGTATTTACACACACACAGTACATTGTATGTATATATAAACACTGTAGTTACACACACTGTACATTGTATGTAGGTGCACTGTAGTTACACACACTGTACATTGTATGTAGGTACACTGTAGTTACACACACTGTACATTGTATGTAGGTACACTGTAGTTACACACACTGTACATTGTATGTAGGTACATTGTATTTACACACACACAGTACATTGTATGTATATAAATACACTGTAGTTACACACACTGTACATTGTATGTAGGTACACTGTAGTTACACACACTGTACATTGTATGTAGGTACACTGTAGTTACACACACTGTACATTGTATGTAGGTACACTGTAGTTACACACACTGTACATTGTATGTAGGTACACTGTAGTTACACACACTGTACATTGTATGTAGGTACACTGTAATTACACACACTGTACATTGTATGTAGGTACACTGTAGTTACACACACTGTACATTGTATGTAGGTACACTGTAGTTACACACACACTGTACATTGTATGTAGGTACACTGTAGTTACACACACACTGTACATTGTATGTAGGTACACTGTAGTTACACACACTGTACATTGTATGTAGGTACACTGTAGTTACACACACACTGTACATTGTATGTAGGTACACTGTAGTTACACACACTGTACATTGTATGTAGGTACACTGTAGTTACACACACTGTACATTGTATGTAGGTACACTGTAGTTACACACACAGTACATTGTATGTAGGTACACTGTATTACACACACTGTACATTGTATGTAGGTACACTGTAGTTACACACACACTGTACATTGTATGTAGGTACACTGTAGTTACACACACTGTACATTGTATGTAGGTACACTGTAGTTACACACACTGTACATTGTATGTAGGTACACTGTAATTACACACACTGTACAGTGTATGTAGGTACACAGTAGTTACACACACTGTACATTGTATGTAGGTACACTGTAGTTACACACACTGTACATTGTATGTAGGTACACTGTAGTTACACACACTGTACATTGTATGTAGGTACACTGTAGTTACACACACAGTACATTGTATGTAGGTACACTGTAGTTACACACACACTGTACATTGTATGTAGGTACACTGTAGTTACACACACACTGTACATTGTATGTAGGTACACTGTAGTTACACACACACTGTACATTGTATGTAGGTACACTGTAGTTACACACACTGTACATTGTATGTAGGTACACTGTAGTTACACACACACTGTACATTGTATGTAGGTACACTGTAGTTACACACACTGTACATTGTATGTAGGTACACTGTGTTACACACACTGTACATTGTATGTAGGTACACTGTAGTTACACACACACTGTACATTGTATGTAGGTATACTGTAGTTACACACACTGTACATTGTATGTAGGTACACTGTAGTTACACACACACTGTACATTGTATGTAGGTACACTGTAGTTACACACACTGTATTTTGTATGAAGGTACACTGTTGTTACACACACATGTACATTGTATGTAGGTACACTGTTGTTACACACACTGTACATTGTATGTAGGTACACTGTTGTTACACACACTGTACATTGTATGTAGGTACACTGTAATTACACATACTGTACATTGTATGTAGGTACACTGTAGTTACACACACTGTACATTGTATGTAGGTACACTGTAGTTACACACACTGTACATTGTATGTAGGTACACTGTAGTTACACACACTGTACATTGTATTTAGGTACACTGTAGTTACACACACTGTACATTGTATGTAGGTACACTGTAGTTACACACACACTGTACATTGTATGTAGGTACACTGTAGTTACACACACTGTACATTGTATGTAGATACATTGTATTTACACACACACAGTACATTGTATGTATATATATACACTGTAGTTACACACACTGTACATTGTATGTAGGTACACAGTAGTTACACACACACTGTACATTGTATGTAAGTACACTGTAGTTACACACACTGTACATTGTATGTAGGTACACTGTAATTACACACATTGTACATTGTATGTAGGTACACTGTTGTTACACACACTGTACATTGTATGTAGGTACATTGTATTTACACACACTGTACATTGTATGTAGGTTCATTTTAGTTACACACACACTGTACATTGTATGTAAGTACACTGTAGTTACACACACACTGTACATTGTATGTAGGTATACTGTAGTTACACACACTGTACATTGTATGTAGGTACACTGTAGTTACACACACACTGTACATTGTATGTAGGTACACTGTAGTTACACACACTGCATTTTGTATGAAGGTACACTGTTGTTACACACACTGTACATTGTATGTAGGTACACTGTAGTTACACACACTGTACATTGTATGTAGGTACACTGTTGTTACACACACTGTACATTGTATGTAGGTACACTGTAGTTACACACACTGTACATTGTATGTAGGTACACTGTAGTTACACACACTGTACATTGTATGTAGGTACACTGTAGTTACACACACTGTACATTGTATGTAGGTACACTGTAGTTACACACACTGTACATTGTATGTAGGAACACTGCAGTTACACACACTGTACATTGTATGAAGGTACACTGTAGTTACACACACTGTACATTGTATGTAGGTACACTGTAGTTACACACACTGTACATTGTATGTATGTACATTGTAGTTACACACACACTGTACATTGTATGTAGGTACACTGTAGTTACACACACACCGTACATTGTATGTAGGTACACTGTAGTTACACACACACTGTACATTGTATGTAGAATCACTATAGTTACACACACATTGTACATTGTATGTAGGTACACTGTAGTCACACACACACTGTACATTGTATGTAGGTACACTGCAGTTACACACACTGTACATTGTATGTAGGTACACTGTAGTTACACACACTGTACATTGTATGTAGGTACACTGTAGTTACACACACTGTACATTGTATGTAGGTACACTGTAGTTACACACACTGTACATTGTATGTAGGTACACTGTAGTTACACACACACATTACATTGTATGTTGGTACATTATAGTTACACACACTGTACATTGTATGTAGGTACACTGTAGTTACACACACACATTACATTGTATGTTGGTACATTATAGTTACACACACACACACACTGTACATTCAAATTTGGTAAGACTTGAACTCCTTTATAAACAAAAGCAACACGTTCTAAGTCTTTAGAAAGGTTTTAGGAAGAGTTGTAAGCTTGGTAAAGAATCTTAGTAACTTAGTTCTATATGTGTGAAAAATACCTAATTTCAACTCGTCGGTCAGTGCTTGACCGCCACTGTATCCTATTATCGCTTTAGGTACTCCGGCCACTGCCCACACATACACCATTAGGAGCTTGTCCATGTCGCTAATATTTTTGCCAGGCGAGTTTAGCATTGTCAACTTAAGGGAATAGAAGTTATTTGCCAAATACCGTGATCAAAAGTTCGCATAGCCGACAAATAACCATTTTTTAATTAATAGATGATAGTATGGAGTAACTTTTAATAGTAAAATCTACGTTATGAGTAAAGCATAAATTAATATATGTTTCTGTGTGTTTTCGTTATCTAATGAATGAAAAATCACGTTGATGATGCGTTTGCATTATTAAAACGGTGCGGTCACTACCGGTCAGCGGTGGTCAGAACTTCAACACAATTATTGAAACACCTGAAGGCTGAATAAATGGCGCCAATTTTTGCAACACTAATGAAGTTCAATTACCTGTAAGATTCGCACCTGCGGATTGTGAGAGTTGTTTCATCGTCATCTCGCTAGGGAGAGAGACATCGCGAGATGTCACGGGAGAATTTAGCCTAATGAAGATCATTATCTAATATGCCCGTATATCGGGTTTGCTAAACTAAAGGAATACATATTTGTATCTGTCAGTCCAATTTGAATAAAGTTATAAGTTTAAGGCATAATAGTTTCATATCTAAAATCAAAAGCCTACTGGTTAGCTAAAATTAGTCACGTGCTCGCGAGACTGTGTTCACCAAGCATACAACATTGAAAATTCATGATATGATAAATGTCCTTATCATGAAATATTACTGGTACAGCGAAAACACCGAATCTTTATGTCTAAACGATGTCTCTGAATATTTATCACCTTCTTAAAATTGAATTATGAATTTATTTATGAAATTCAGATATCAATTTATGTAGTTATATACCATCTTTATAGTTAAATATTGGGGAAAGAACGCTTTATAATTTATATAATAAAGTTGTAATTGTCAAAAATAAGAACAAAATTTGCTCTTCTGTACATTTCTAAACATATTATGCAGTAAGCTTGATATAGCATCTGCAGTTTTGCACCTCTTTTCGATTAAACAAACTTTCTTACTAGAACATGTTTATTAAAATAGATGCGCAGTAACAAATAAATTAATATAAACAAGACGGGTCGCTTTTTTATTCTGTTTGAAAAGAGCGCTTAGAATGCAAAATCATATTTGTATAAGGTTCCATACATAATTTCTGGGATTTGCATATAATGTTGCAAGAGCTGTGCATTGTATGTAGGTACAATGTAATTACACACACATTTTTGTTACGGAAAAAATACACTTTCCGGCGTATGATGTATGAGAAAACTTCAATGTGTTTTGTTATTTTGATGCAATTTTCTTATTAAAGCCAAAAACTGGGCAAGACCTAATAATTAAAGTCACAATATTTCCTTTTAAGTATTCATTAAAAATAAGGGGAGGGGCGAAAGGTGAATGAGGGTCCGTTTTAGCTGTCCCCCCAGTGAGGAGTAACGCTGTCCCGTTTACTGTGTAAACATTGCCCAACGGGAGCAGAGCTAGGGATAAAAATTGCTTTGTTCAAAATAGTTCATCGTTTGCTTTCTAAAGAAATGTTTGTTTACTTTGCAAAGGAAAAGAAGTAATTATTAAATACAAAATTGAATTTACAGAACCTAGTTCTGTGTCAATATGTATTAAAACTTCCCGTTTTTGTATCTACTTGAAAATTAAAACTTCTTCACAGTTATCGTAAAGTAGGCGTTGATAGATGTCGTAAAATGTCGTGCATGACTAGTTTTTGATAATCGTGTATTGTTAAAGGAGTTTCTTAATTCCTCGTCTCCACCACGGGGTTTCTCTCTATCAAACGGGTATGTTGAACACACTATGCCATTGAAATCAGATGAATGTTTATAATGGGACGAATGTAAGCTAACGGTGACTTGATGAAAAGAAACCCATACTTCTATATCATTTGATGTCCATTTCAAACAAATGTGAGGTACAGATACAGAATTATGGCATTCGGATGGTCGGTCACATTGAAAGAACGAGTTATTACATATCAGATAGCGAAAATATATCATGTGTATCCGATTTATGTTGACGGGGAAATAGATTCCGATAAGCACATTTCCAGCTTCTTAACTTTCCAAATGTTCATGTCCACGCTAATACATCGACTCACGGTTCTCAAATATTTCCAGCTTCTAAACTCTCAAAATGACCACGCTTACGTTCTGGCATTGACTCAGAAAGGTTCCTACATTACCAGCTTCTAAGCTTGCCAAGTATCAAAGGCCCAAGAGTAGCATTCATTTTATACCTTACATTTTAGCTGCTCCTTTTATGTAATTGGACTGTTGTCCCTTGTCATTGTAATGCGAATTGTTTTGTTGCCTCTTTTGCGAAAACTTCAGTGACATACCACTGAAAGAGGACACAATAGATTCACTATCGCAAGGAGACAATACCACAGCCTCCCAAAACCCACGCTCACTCACCACTCACTTGTTTTAATGCATGCAGGGAACATTTTCTTTACGCAGATGTTCAAATAAAACAACAGGCTCAAATATCAACATCATATTTTTTGCGTTTAGTAAATAAATTCGTTACTTGAAAAACAAAGCTCTTTTACAAACTTTTCAGTCTGTTAACGTCGTTTCAATTTACAATAAGAAGGGAATTCATTTTATGCATACTCAAGTTTCGTCGAAAAAATTTGGGTACATGCACTTTCGCTAAAAACGTTTACTTATTTTATTATTCTTTCTGATTCAATTTTGCTATTTTAACAAGGTACTTGAATTGTTTTTCAGAATATCTGTGTGGCATTGATTTATACGAAACTAAAATGATAGTTTCACCTTGTCCTATAATCAGTGCATGGTATATTTCCTCTTTTTCGAAAGGTGCAAAACTGAAATCATAGCTTCACCTTGTCCAATATTGAGTGCATGGTAGGGTTTTCACTTTTTCGAATGGTTCATTTAGCCTAAAAGTATCTGACATTTTCTCCAAATAGTCTCGCCGATCCCTCGTGGATAGCTACCCCGGTGTATCCTAGCAGCCAACATGTTTGACATGTTTCGTCATCGAGATGAGATCTTTGAAGAGATTATCCTAGATGGCGCCATTGTTCGGAGACAACAGTCATTTGCGACCTTTGTCAATGATATAGGAATGCACGGTGTTTAGACAATGTGGGCGCTCAGATCAGGCAATGTTCTATTGGGATACAGCATGTTGACTCTGACTCCCTTGGGGAACAGGTCCCGGATGTTATTACGTCATCAATCTGTCATTGAACGATATGTCGGACAAGTCATCATAAATATTGAATGACCAGTATTTAAAAATCGTTGATTGCAAGTTTGTATCGCATCATTTCGGTCAATAAATATTTGTAAACATAAGAAAAACTATTGGAATCGAATTACGAATATTTCTAAAATATCTAAAATGACGAAGATGGAGTAGAGTAGCTGTTCACTTGACTAAAGAAGGGTACACCTTCGATTTGAAAAGTGTTAGGGTGCCGAAATGAAACTAATGAGAGCCATGAATATTTCATGGCAGCTTAAATCGTTAGTTTTAGATCAATATTACAATTAAACACCGGGGTTAACAGATCAACAGTTACAAACGATCCTAGACAGGACATATTACCGAACAAAAACGTGAGAGCCGAATTATTTGTTTACAAAAACGTGAGAGCCGAATTATTTGTTTATGCAATACATTCATATCATGCACGCTCTTTTCGTGATTAGAATCTAAATTCTTCCCTGACGTCCAAATGCAGATTTGACCATTTTAAGGAATGGATTTTGATTGATAATTATACTGACTTTGTCGATGAGGTCACATTTGGAAATATTTTAAGCAGAAACTTGTCTTCTCTAAAAAGAAGAAATAGGTTGTGTTTTTCAAGTCGAAAAATACCTGAGATTTCATGTCTTGACATTACAAAAAGAACGAAAGAGCTGTTACTGCCTGAATATGAACCAAGTCACTTTCAAGAAGGAAGAATGAAAGAATATTTGACTCAGTTTCCAGACACTGATTTCCCGAAACGAAATGGACCGACTTTAGTCATTTTGTACATATGTCATCTTTAGAAACCCACAAGTAACCGCTCAATCGTTTACGACAATGAATAGAGAGGTAACTTGTGGGTTTTACGACAATATACATATATGTACATAATTATGTAATACTATGTTTCGAGAAATTGAATCTTCTTTTAGAAGAAACTATTCACTCATGACGCAATAACGGGTGAAAATCAATTCCGGAAGTGTAAAAAATTGGGTCGTTTAATTGTTTTTACCATTATCGATATAGTTTAGGTCAACATAGTTGCATAATGAAATAAATCCAGCTTTTGAATAATTTAGGGATTCGGTATTTAGATTAATTGGAACATTAGAATTGATTGATATCGTATTTGCAAACCTTCATGCAAGTGTAACGGAATCGACATGCATATGCATTTAAAGCAAGAAACAAAGAACTGGTTACTTGTTGACAGTTATCAGTCAAAATACGGCAATCTAAAGGTTTTGGATAAGGCTCAAATATCAAATATATCCAGTATATCAAACGAGTAGATTAGAAAGTATCAAAAAGCTGTGTAAGCATGTCTCAGACAGAATCAATCGAATGTATTAATTGCGTTTTTAACAATTATTATACTGAAATTATCTATTTAAGATCAAGTATTAGAGCAATTTCACGGGGTTTTGCCGCCCTCATCCCCCGGAAATAAATATGTGATTCAAGCTACGTTGGGAAGCAATGCTTGATGTCATGATCCATGTATTTTTTCGCCGAGTTCAACATGAAATAGATCGAGTAAGAATTAATATTACGTGTAATATAACATTTCTAGTGCAATCGTTCATCTTTATCTCTACAATTCTACCCGAATTGGTCAGTGATTCTCCGCACATTGTTTTATAGAACCTAATACTAGGTACCCAATCTGACTCACAAACACTTGAGAAACACACAATTATCGTTTTTTCTTCTTAGATCTTAAGTCTTCCCTGCCCCGAGCGAAAATGAAAACAATTTTCATACTGAATTTCAATTTGAAATGGGCCCGCAGAAACAATATGTATACCTAGGATTAAATTGTCACCCATTTCCCCAAGTATTTCATTATTTCTCTCTGTGATTAATCTCCCGACGTGTAAGGAAAACTTCATTAAAATACTTAGAATTTCCTATTTATTCGGACTCTCGGCGCAGGGCCCACCGAAGCTTATAGCATGCTTGCTGTGTGAATCACAGTGAGGCTCTACACGAGAGAGGTACGTGATCGGGTACTTCTTGCGGAATACAGAGAGCATGTGACAACGGCTTTCAAACAGGCACGGGTTTATTCGACTACAGTTTTCGTTTTGCAAATCGAAAATGACATATTTTTTTAGTAACTTCATGTGTGACAGGCTAAGTTGAAACTTAGGACTGCTTTAGACATAAGACTGTGTCATGTCAGATCTTTAGTCCTGTTGTATACAAAGCACCCCGAGTATAAAACAGGCCTAATGATCTGACATGACATAGCCTTAAGTTTAAAGCAGTCCTAAGTAATGCTTACAACATACCTAACTCATACCTACAAGATGCCAACCTAGGGATGCCTACAAAATGCCAAACCAATGCCTACAAAATGTCAAACTAATGCCTACAAAAAGCCAAGTTAATGCATACTAGATGCCAAATTAATACCAACAAGATATAAGAAACACTATTCATCGTCGAATTTGTTTACAATTTTGACAAACATATGATGTAAAAAGAAACAGAGAAATCAGGACAAGAATAGCATGCAATTGAACATAACCGATACCTGTTGCCTAAAGAAACATTTAATAATTTATAAAAATATCCAAATTAGCACTTTCTTCTTGATAGCTTGTTCACTCTAAGAAAGTTGGAATCATCAAGGTACGAAAATATACAGGCAGTACTTCTGTATTATCACAAACTTTATCCAACAATTCAGTTCTTCTAGTTCAGAATTAACATTGAAATACGCTTACGCACATAGAAATTAAATATGACTTAGCCATAAAACAATTTAATTCGTTTGAGACAATTTTGACACTTAATGATGCATTAAAAATAATTTCAGGTGTATTTTCTTCAAATTCCTTGAAGTTAAAAGTTCACATTACCTTTAGTTAAAACGATAACTGTTTCAGTGGGTACATACGATATATTTGTTGAACATACAAGGTTTTAACTTTTTCTCAGTAAGTTAGAGCTATCGTTAGTTAGGGGGAATCGGTATATTAAGTCACATTTGTTCTGCAATTTCTCTACCTGTTTCTAACTTGAACATTCTTTAGAAATATGACTCAAATGATCATAAGGTAGCATTTGTCCTTAAATAAGATTATACTAAGGTGGCATATACTCTTAAATACGATCCGATATGTAAACATACGTGTCCAGGTGTGTTTACCAAACCAGGTGTGGAGCCTCGTTTTGTGTAAATACTCTACCTAGCTTTAATCATATCTGTGTACCGGCTCTCGACTATTTCGGGTAGCTGCTATGTGTGCTAGAGGTCACCACGGTTGGGTGAACACTAATAGAATCTGATAAATGAACCCTATTCCTTCAAACTAAAGACTAGCACCTGCACGCTCAGACCAGAGTGTTGGGTTACAGGTGTACTTAGGTTGGCTAGTAACCATCAGCGAGTATCTACCTAAGGAGATATGGGGGTAGGGTATGGACTGGTATATTCTACCCGATGGTCAAAAAGGCGATGTAGGCAATGGTTCTGAAATAGGAGTGGGGATGAATGAGTGGTCGGTATATAAGTGGTTGAGAGTTGGGGGTATGGATGGTATATTCTATCCAATGGTCAAAAAGGCAAGTTAGGCAATGGTTCTGAAATAAGGGTGAGAGTGAGTAAGCGGATACCATTGAAGTGGGTCGGGGTGGGGGCTATACGGCTAGATTCTACCCAATGGTCAAAAAGGTAGGCAATGGTCCTGAATTAGGGGTGGGGATGAATTATGTATAGTTAGGATAGGGGTTGTGGAGGTTATACGAGTATATTCTACCCTATTGTCAAATAAAGTTGGCAATAGTTCTGAAATACGGGTGAGATGAGTGAGCGGTAAGCATTGAAGTGTGTCAGAGAAGAAGGTGGAGGCGGCTTCAGACTATTTGATGAATAACGGCTCCAGAGCTTGGCTGGGTTAGCTAAACGTTCTATTAACATCGGTTATTGAGAATGGCCTTCACTATATACGAAATGTTCCTTGCAACAGCTAAGTGTGTCTTGTCATACTTAGATGTAATTTTAACCATAACTAGATACTACATGGTTTATATCATGTAGGCTGAATGTTTTCCCCGTGTGTTTCGATTCGATTTTTTTTTCATTACCAAATCATGGAAAGTCATTACGTTGGTGTTGAACACTTGTTTATTCTTGTCACTACATGGTTCTTATTTGTAATAATTTCACTGCAATTAGCACCTTAGTATTACAGATTTAAAGAATCTAAGTATAAGTGTAATGACATTAGCAATATTTACAGCCCAACGGAGTAAGCATGGGGAAAATTGAGAGTCAACTAAAAGTTATAGAGACTTCACGAAATATTACATACATCAAACATCATCTACAGTTTAGGTTGCCTGTATTACAAAACGAAAGTATCTAGAGAAAGGTTTAAAACCCGCATGCATCAGCTTACTAGCTCCTAATTAATTGCAAGCACAGCATGACGAGAAGAAAAACTATCCGAAAATGGTATTGAACCTGAGAACAACACGAGAAAGAGCAGACCAATTAAAGACATTGATTCCATAACGTGTACCTCAATGATATAGAACTCGACACGACTTCGTTAAAAGCTGTAACATTTGCTATTTAACGTTTTCATTTTTTTCCTTGGTTGATTAGAATGCAAGACAATGTAGCTCTTCTTTACCTATGAAGTAATACCGCGTAATGATCACGAAGACAGGTTTTCAACGAGTTTAAATCAAGATTCGCACCTGCGTAGGTGTCTCAAATCGACAGACAGGTCGAACTTCATTAAAACAAGTTTTAGTTTTAGAAAGTTCTTAATGTGTATCTTCAGCTTTGTGATTACGAAGTACAAATTTCATACCAAAATTGACGTCATAATTGCATGTTGTTGTGATTTTAAAGCTTAAACGTATCATTGTCTCAAAATGTCTGAGAAGATAATGACAACACTCACCTGATTTAGCATAATGATCTACTGTGGTATTGTTAACCATTTTTCACCTAATCATTTCATTGTGAAGTTAGAAGTTTCTTCAGCAGCGATTGCCATGTTAGTTGATTATATAAGTGTACTGTGCGCCCGATCAACAGCTAAGGTCACAGACAGACGGCGGTCATCGTATAGGATGTGTTTTTTACTTCTATGTTTTGGTTAGGAAACTACAGAATGTTCGTGTTGTGTCTTTCATGATCATTGCTTTCGATGTGTTTACCTTTATGCTTTGAAAGACTGCAGAATGTTCGTCATGTGTTTTTCATGGTCATTGCGTGCGATGTATTTACTTCTATGCATTGAGAGACTGAAGATGGTCATTGCTTGCGGTGTATTTACGTCTATGCTTTGAGAGACTGAAGATGGTCATTGCTTGCGGTGTATTTACGTCTATGCTTTGAGAGACTGAAGATGGTCATTGCTTGCGGTGTATTTACTTCTATGCTTTGAGAGACTGAAGATGGTCATTGCTTGCGGTGTATTTACGTCTATGCTTTGAGAGACTGAAGATGGTCATTGCTTGCGGTGTATTTACGTCTATGCTTTGAGAGACTGAAGATGGTCATTGCTTGCGGTGTATTTACTTCTATGCTTTAAGAGACTGCAGAATGTTGGTATTGTGTCTTTCATAGTCATTGCTTGCGGTGTATTTACTTTTATGCATTGAGAGACTGAAGATGGTCATTGCTTGCGGTGTATTTACTTCTATGCTTTGAGAGACTGAAGATGGTCATTGCTTGCGGTGTAGTTACTTCTATGCATTGAGAGACTGAAGATGGTCATTGCTTGCGGTTTATTTGCATCTATGCTTTGAAAGACTGCAGAATGTTGGTATTGTGTCTTTCATGGTCATTGCTTGCGGTGTATTTACTTTTATGCATTGAGAGACTGAAGATGGTCATTGCTTGCGGTGTATTTACTTCTATGCTTTGAGAGACTGAAGATGGTCATTGCTTGCGGTGTATTTGCTTCTATGCATTGAGAGACTGAAGATGGTCATTGCTTGCGGTTTATTTGCATCTATGCTTTGAAAGACTGCAGAATGTTGGTATTGTGTCTTTCATGGTCATTGCTTGCGGTGTATTTACGTCTATTCTTTGAGAGACTGAAGATGGTCATTGCTTGCGGTGTATTTACTTCTATGCTTTGAGAGACTGAAGATGGTCATTGCTTGCGGTGTATTTACTTCTATGCTTTGAGAGACTGAAGATGGTCATTGCTTGCGGTGTATTTACTTCTATGCTTTAAGAGACTGCAGAATGTTGGTATTGTGTCTTTCATGGTCATTGCTTGCGGAGTATCTACTTCTATGCATTGAGAGACTGAAGATGGTCATTGTTTGCGGTGTATTTACTTCTATGCATTGAGAGACTGAAGATGGTCATTGCTTGCGGTGTATTTACTTCTATGCTTTGAGAGACTGAAGATGGTCATTGCTTGCGGTGTATTTACTTCTATGCTTTAAGAGACTGCAGAATGTTGGTATTGTGTCTTTCATGGTCATTGCTTGCGGTGTATTTACTTCTATGCATTGAGAGACTGAAGATGGTCATTGCTTGCGGTGTATTTACTTCTATGCTTTGAGAGACTGAAGATGGTCATTGCTTGCGGTGTTTTTACTTCTATGCTTTGAGAGACTGAAGATGGTCATTGCTTGCGGTGTATTTACTTCTATGCTTTAAGAGACTGCAGAATGTTGGTATTGTGTCTTTCATGGTCATTGCTTGCGGTGTATTTACTTCTATGCATTGAGAGACTGAAGATGGTCATTGCTTGCGGTGTATTTACTTCTATGCTTTGAGAGACTGAAGATGGTCATTGCTTGCGGTGTTTTTACTTCTATGCTTTGAGAGACTGAAGATGGTCATTGCTTGCGGTGTATTTACTTCTATGCTTTGAGAGACTGAAGATGGTCATTGCTTGCGGTGTATTTACTTCTATGCTTTGAGAGACTGAAGATGGTCATTGCTTGCGGTGTATTTACTTCTATGCTTTGAGAGACTGTAAAATGTTCGTGTTGTGTCTTTCATAGTCATTTCTTGTGGTGTGGTGTATACTTGCATGCTTTTTAAAGTCTTTATAAATTCTTATTTCTTAAAAAATTTCTTCATTTTCTCTGAAAACATATGACCTTACGCATATAAACACATGACGTCACAATCTAACCACAAGAGCAGATAACTCACTCTGTAATTAAAGCTACAAAAAACACTTATATTTTAACAAAATATATATTACAATATAGATGATCTACATCAATATATACTAAAAACAGTCTTCTTCTGATGATTCTGCAACATAACTTTAAGTCTCATGCTTTTCTAAAGTCTTATTGATCTTGTGGATTTGAAGTCAATATTTTGACAGGTTCAATTTGAAATGTGTAGCCGTTTGTAATTAAATTGTCCATTTTAATTTAACGATCTATCAGTTTCACATCATTATTTGATATCCATGAAAAAAACGACTAATATCATTTTACGTATTCCTGTGAGTAAAGCCTTACAATTCATTATAGATGTCAGTGGAGAATAGATCCAATGAATGTCGGTGTAGGGTCTCACAACATATTCAAAACCATTGAAAAAGCTAACAACATTCATAGCTCCGAATTAAATGGCTGCACTAGATCTCGTTTCAATATCTGCATAAATGCATCGACATCTCACGACGAATTGTACATAGGTTTCTAACCCGGGCTGTACCCAGTTCTGAACATTGAACGGGAAAGAGTAGTGTGGTATAGACTCGTGACTGTTGAAAAAAACTTGCTTGATATACTTTTCTTGTTTCTGAAATTATCGACATCGGTTTGAACATTTCATTTCGTATTTTCTTTAGCAAATTCTGACGGAAATGTGTCCGTGTAGATTTCACGAGATTTGAAGGACTTGCGGTCGTGTATTGACGGACAGGCTTGATGAATAAATGTAAACTAAATATGCCAATTCATTGTTGTAAATCACATAGAGATACGTATCCGATTTCTTTGGCTCATCAATCTTATCGTATTTTCTCGTGAAATTAAATCGTTAATATAACAAATACCAATGTTTAATTTATAATAGATTACAGAAAATGAAACGGGCCGCTTCCAAGGCCAATAGGACCTGTCTTGCCGGAGGCGGTAAGAAGGGTGTGTTTCTAAGCGAAACGACCATTACAGAAATCATCGGCATCCAGCAGAGATTACGGGCAGGCGATTGTGATCGGGATGGGTACCCGAATACCTCGTTATGCAATTAACAAAAGGAGCGAAGGTTAACTGTCCGGTCTTCATCTCACAGTAATGGGGGTTTGTATCAATCAAATGGCGTTACGTCGAACCAAAGTACCGAACTGAAACGTTCTCCCGGGGTGCGAGTGATAGGGGGTGGGGAAAACCGGAACTCCTTACCGCGACCTTTTCAGGAACGATGTGAGATTTTGTTGCACACCGATCGATTATGCCTTTTGATGAGACAGTAACTGGGCTGATGAAGTAGCGTGTAATTTTCCACGTCCGTACCACGTGGCACAGAAATAGAAAATTTGACCGGATATGTCTATAGGTTAGTAAGTGCATAACGGGAAAACGTTGGAAATAAAAATCATATTTGGTCTTTGTCGATATGAATTACTTATAGATAGGTGATGGGGTTTTAGATAGGTATAATGCCGCAATATAAATAATTTTTAAATGTGTCGTCAAGAAACTGTCATCGCATATTGGACCATTTATTTTACTTCAGGAGTCTTTCAATGATATTTGAAGGGAAATAATAAACGCAAATTATCGTCTTGTTATAAAGTCTACTCTACCCAACTTGGTAGAAAATTAAGATTTTTATTTTGTATTTGAAAATTATTATGAACTGAACCGACCAATCAAATGCGACGTTATAAAGGGTGGACGCATTAATTCGATGCGATAACTTCCTTAGCCAATAGAAACCCTTGTTGCAGGATATATGAAATTATGAAAAATGATTGGTTACACTTGTATGTCTAAAATGAATTTTAATCTCATTTTCGTTTTGAATAAAATGGAACATTGTTTATATGACTACAGAAGCATTCCGAATGACACATCTAGATATTAGACGAATAGCAATTTGCAATTAACAGTGACTCAACTTTAATTTAACATAGTTGCTGGTATCTTAACGAAATAGTTCAGAGAAATTCTAGCTGATTTCAAGTCTTAAATTTTAACAGTGAATTGTTTTCTCGGGATAACAACCTTCAGCTGTTGAGCCAGAAATAGCATTTTGACACGGTGAACAATGACCTAACAACTACATCTTTGTAATTAGCTATGCTCAATGCCGTTACGGTAATTCTATAGTTTCAAAAAGCATAAATCTTTTGTTTGTCCCTATAATTTGTTTCGCTTTTAAAATTCAACGCCAAATTTAACTCTCAAATGAAACTAAAAGTACATTTTTTGGCAATTAAAACCGAAATTGTTGTCTTTAAAATAGTTTTTCATACTTTTGTAACATGCACTATTGAACATGAGCGTAATTCAGTAGATAATTATGCGTTTAAATACGATAAATAATAATTTTGTGTATTTGTATGATAATGTTTCACATGTTCAAAGGAGATGACAATTACGGGACCAGGTTTTTGAAATGTTAATGAACGAAGAAAACTACGGCTATAGTTTACTAGTTCTAATTAAGTATGACCAGGATAACATAACTCATGATTAGTCACACAACCACGTGTCACATTACTAACAAGACACTAAACATAACGAGATACCAAAGATAATGTACCAAGTAGATACTGTCTTTTCACGATATAAGTCTGAAACTGTATATGTTCATACAGAGTTATGATACTGGTCTGAAGGTTCCGAAATTGTCAATGATCTGTCCTTTGTTTCCGTATATAATGAAATCGGGAACATCAAAAATCTTCTTTTTCGCTTCAAAATCGTTGCAAAACATTATGAAATTACATTTTATGAAGTAAAAATGGATTTCTCGCCGAATTTTACTTTAACAAAATATAAAGATTACAAGTACGAAATTATCGATGCATTGGATTTATTTACTAATCTAGCCTTCATATATCTGAAATCATCGGTTCTGGAAGATGTGCAATGAAGAAATTATCATTTCGTTGAAAACATCGAGTTTGGAAGACATGTACA